>NW_027437196.1:14075000-14500000 GCF_033239565.1 Halichoeres trimaculatus
AGGTCAAGCTTGTTTTTTACTGTACTGCTGAGCTAAGAAGGAAAAAGTACTTGGATGCAAGGTTGCACACTTAACTGTTTCATAGCAAACACCAATACAGGTTCTAAAAAAAAGAGCAAACAATGACAAGCAGTGGAAGTTCTCTCAGCCAAGCTTATTTTAACAGCCCAATGTGCAGTTTCAATCCAAGTGCATTTGTAGATTTATCAGGCAGAGATGTTTGAGAAAACAAATTATAGACTTGAGTGACTTGTCGAGGGAGAAGCACAGAAACGCAAGAGAGACACAAGGTTACAGATGAAATATAAACACATTTGTGACACATTTACAAAACAGTGGTGATAGATGGTGACACTTCAAATCTACAGCAGAGTGGCTTTTAATTAAAACTCTAATTAACAGCATGAATCTGCCAGGAACACTGATGTTTGTTTCAGTGAAGCAGTCATGTTCCTCTTAGCCAAAAGCAACAACAACAACAACACAATCTGCTTTTTTCTTGCTTTGTATTCCTCTCTTCCACACCACAAACCCAAACTTTACTTCACATCTAATTCTTAAACAAACTTCCTTCATTAAACTCATTGCGTCCCGTTTTTAAAACCGCCCCTCCACAAGCTGTTTGGCTCTAATTTAATAAGCCTGCTGCTACTGCTGTCACATTAAACGTAAGCAAACAAATTCAATGACACAGCATCCTGAATGAAACAATTAGTATTGAATATTAGCAAGACAGACAACGACCTCAGCTGGAGGGCGCAAACAAACTAAGCTCATTATTTAAATGCCACCTCAGTAGGGTAGTGAAGGCTGAGGCTGAGTGAGACTGAGCCAGACAACAACTGTGAGTGTGTGTGTGAGTGTGTGTGATCACACCATGCTGAACTGCAGTCAGGAGGATACATCTACACACAAACACAGAAAAGTGGATCTCCCTGTGCTGCAGCACCAGCACAACAATAGGCCTCTGCCTCAAAGTCAGCCTTGTCTCTCTATCTCTACCCCTCACTGCTTCTTTCTATTCCTCTGACTGTGACTCAATACCAGTAGCTCATTGTTGTGGGGGAACTATATTAAGCCTTTAAAGAAACAAAACAGAATACAAAGGTGCCAGGAGTGAGACAGGCGCAGCTGACCTGAGATAAAACATTTACCACGCCCAGGTGTGGATGTAAACTAAGATGTAAATCAGTGCGGGGAAAGCGAAATGATTTGTAGGCAAGTCAACAAAAGCCACAGCAAGCATACAGTGGAAAATAGTACACGGCAGTCTGCTCCTGTGCAGTGTAGGAGCAAAGGAAGAGAACGGATGAGTGCATGAATGGATGAGGAAAGAAGCAAAGGGCAAACACAGATGCACAGAGAAGAGTTTCAGAGTTTCTGATCAGGCAAGTTCACAGCAGTCCTGCACGCTTTACCTGGCGGTCACGCTTTCTGGAGGCCAGAGACCAAGATAGCTTGTGATTTGTAAGCTATGTGTCCAAAAGGAAGGGAGGGAGGCAGGTGAGGAGGGGGGAAAAAGTGTCATTCAAAAAGAAAAAGATGACATTAGAGCAAGCTTTTGTTTTGAAGGCAACACCTAATATGTCCCCCTGGACCCCTGAAAGACAGTAGACTTGAATCAAATTAGGAATAGCTGAATTAAGATAAGCAAGCAGAAAGCCTTCCCACACTAATATAATGTCTTTCATTATATGAGAATCCAGTTTGACGCCATGCCAAAACTAGTTTCACACTTTGCCAAACTTGTTGCAGCATTTTTTAAGTGCAACCTTGCAGATTTTTAAACATAACATTTGGATTTTTACTTAATCAAATTAAATAAGAGAACAGCTCGAGGGAGGAGCTGCTCTCTCTTTTACTTGTTTAACATTTTGTATCATTTGGCAACATTTCCAGGAATAGAATGACGGACATACTGCTTGATTTTCCATGCGTGCAAAGATGACGTTGAGCATCTGTGTGAGCGTGGCCTTGGCTGTGGTCTGGTTGATGAGGTTCTTGCTGGCCAGGTAGATGTTATAACACGTGCGGACAGCCTGGAGGACGGTGCCCTCGTGGATTTCTATGTGCTGGGAGGTCACTGCTGTCAACAGAGCCTGGGGATGGAGGAGAAAAAAGAGATTTAAGAGTGACTCATCACCAAAATCCTTTTGAGGGAGATTGAAGCAAAATAGAAAAAAAGTTGTGACTGAAAATTTTGGACACACAAAAACACATCTAAAAGAGGAACACACACGGACACAATTTCTGCACTCTGTCCTTACTCGCTACACCTATTCAATCTTAACCAACTCTTGCATGTTTTATATCTCTCTTGTGTTTTACAACGGCTTTAACAACTAAAGCTCTGCCTTAATTAACTTGTTTCAGGATAATGGTAACAGGTTCTTCTTCTGGTGAACAGGGATCATTCTGACATGTTAACTTGTCGAATGCCAGTGTGTCTCAGAGGGCTTTTTCACACACGTGTTGTACTCCATGAAGGTGTTTGAAATTTGACACGTCTGTGTAAAAAAAAAAAAAAGTCCTGAATCTTGTGCAAAGCTTAACTGAGAGCTGAAATGTCAGAGACCTAACTGGCACATCTAAAACCTGAAAGAAACTCAGAGACAAAAAGATAGTTTGTGTTAAGGAGGAAGAAATTTACAGATGTGCAAAATTCACGAACATAGGTATCACACTGCTACGAATCATATCAAATGAATTGCTGTAAATAAAAGTGCGAAGCAAGTTTCTATGGTAAGGATGCTGTAATTACTAATGTATTGTTCACTTACATAATAGACATACAAAACAAATAAAATCCATCGATCAAGCTGCCTTAGAGAACCAGAACCATCTTAAAATTTTCCAACTCATGGCTACAAAAATGCAGTTTAAGCTTCTCATTTACTCACTCACACACCTGGTTGTAACTCATCTCTCTGTAAATGATCAGACTCAATAACACCTCAGAAAAATAAGCCTCCTCGAATTGTATATTGATTTACAAGCAAATACAATATATGACTGCCTTCAAACAGCAGCCCAGCAGGATTGTGTGCTGTAAACAAACCCAGCTGATAAATTCATTAAAGTCTCTATCAGTGTGGCTCACTTAATATCAGTGTAAGAAAATAACACATCAACGTGCTGCTAAATTACTGATGTAAGGAAGTCTTAGCAGATGAGGACGGCGGCCCACCTTGATGATCTGAAGCTGCACGCCCTCATCAGTCTGTGGCCCTTGGAAACAGGCGCAGATGGTCTCAATGATCCGGTCGATGAGCTTCTTACCCGGGGCTGTGTTGTCAGGGGCACTGCCTGTCAGGTGGCCGTACGCAATCAGCTTCTACAACACGGAAGCATATGCAAACATGAATACACAACCAAAACTTATGACAACTGAGAACGTGACCTGCTCGCCCTCAGAAAAAAACAATCTTAAGCTTGAATGTCCATTTGTAGCTCTCTTTCAACACACCTCAGGTATGCATGAGAACTTTAAGATATAGCAGATGAGGAGTTGAGCATGTTCACATGACTGATGTCATACACAGGGTAGAAGCTCAAATGCTTTCCTAATGTCTTTTCTGTTGTGACACATCTGTCGAATCAGTAAATAGTTAATTTGATCTCAAGTAAAGAGTGATATCCCTCTAAGTTTTCAGAGTAGTTTCTCTTTTTATTTGCTGATGGATAAACTAAATAAAATAAAATAACAGCATTTTAGCTTCCCAACCTGAGAATGATGTCACTAGAAAAGCACTCAGAGAGCACAGACCTCCGCCAAGCATATTGTGATTGTTACGCAACACTTTAGTCCTACTTTAATGTTATACTCCCTTTCAGCAGACTGTCTGCTACAATTTGGTGTTAGTTGCAGATTTGTACGATAACTTGTTACCTGACTGTGTTGAAAATTATGATGACCCTGTACTTATTTCATATTCTGGATCTTAGTATCCAGAATATTGCCAGGATCTGGATCGTACTTTTACATCTGTCAGAAATTATGGTGACCTTGTCTTGTATTGTTTTGCAAAGCAATCCGACCATTTATCATGGAGTTATATGCACATATGGTGAAAACGACCCTATCTCACAATGATAAAGAATCCTTTAAAAAAATCCTGGATCCAGACGGTGATTCAGACCACCTCCAAAATTTAATCACTTCTTCCTTATCCCATTTTGAACATTTCCTGAAAATCTTATCAAGATTTGTTGTTCACAGACAAACAAACAAACTCTCCCAAAAACATAACCTCTTTGGTGGGGGAAAGTATTGTGATTTCCACCAACAGACACACTGTAACACAGATTTGGGTGTCTGTAAACGCTGCGTGTCCTCCCACTGACCTGTAAACAGTCGAGCGATGTGATGACGATGCGGGGACATTTGGACTGACATGCCAGCTCAAACGGCAAGAAGTACTTGTCAGCTTCGATGAAGTTGGTCTTTGATTTGATTGGCGGTAAAGTGCTGGAACCCGATTTGCTGTCTCCACTGGGCGGACTAAGGAAAGAGGCACGGGACAAAACAGTGGTTGAGACTTTTCAGATAAACACAGTGATCACCCTGTCTATGCTGACACACTAACACTTTTCTTGATATCCAGGAAGAAAGTGAAGAAGAGCATTTTCCAACAACCTCCTCCAATCCAGTGTGAACTTGCTCGACCTAAAAACGTCTTGTTACTCAGAGAAAATGCAGAGTAACAAAATATTAAGTACACTGAATTTAATATGCTGCCTGACTGCTTCAAATTTCTTACTTAGTCTCTCGCAGGGAGGGGCATTAATCCCTGAGGCTTGTTATTAAGGCTCAGACTTTGCCACATGTTCATGCTGACAAAGCATCTCCTGCCCACACCGACACCAATAAAATGATACATCTATTTTTTTCTTTAAAGACCAGAGGAACAGACGTTAAATATGGACCGTTTCTTTCAGCAGCCATGTGTCTACAGCATCCCCACCACACCCAGACTGCACAGACACAGAGGGCGGGAGGGAGGGAGGGAAGGAGGAAGGGAGGGGGTGTATTGTTTATGTCTTGGCAATGAAAAAGGATGACTTTGGCTCTTTTTTTAAGAGGGACGACCCAGCTAAGTATAGCAGGGCACGATCAGAGAGACGGCACACAAGACAGAGAGGATGAAGAGCCTTGTAAAGGAAGTGAAGGGGGATAAAATGTTATAAAGAGGGCAATTTGAAAACAAAAGAGGATTACAGTCATCATGAATTACAGAGGAATTAGAAAGAGATCAAGAGATCATGCAGAAAAACAGAAGATGGGAGGGAAAAGATAACAGCTCTGAAAAATAAGGAAAGAGGAAAAAAAGGTTAAAAACACAAGAGGGGACAGGCTCTGAGTAAGACAAATTAAAGAGGAATTAAACTGGGAATAAGCTCCTGTGGAGGAACTTGACCGTACAAATTATGAATCATTTCTAAAACCTTTAAGACAGCAACATTTAAAGGAGCTAGGAGTCATCCAAAAGGCTTGTGTGTGGTTTAACCCACTCTCTTGTGCTGCAATGTGTCTGCGGGGAGCTCCTCTCCTCTGGATTATTCCTCGACTCCCTACTTAATGTCAGCTGGACGTTTGCTCCCTAATATTCAGCCCAATGTCACACTTAGCCTGCTTATAAAACATATTATGGATGTTAAATGGGATTTAGTTTGACAGCTAGGGGTGACATCTTAGTTTCTGCAGTTCTATTGTTGGGTCTTTCTATGGGGCAAGCAGCACAGAACCATCATCATCATCATCATCATCATCATCATCTATCATTACCGTGACAGAGCAGCTTTGCTGATAATGAAACTAAAACTCACAAATGATGAGCTTTTATCTTAAAAACACCAGCAGCACTTAAAATGAACATGCTAAATGCTAAAATATGTTTCAAGATAATTTCTAAACATTTTTTGCTATGCTATGCTTTATATTAGCAAAATGCTATAAGCAAAAATTTTCTTTTTTAACTGTTTTTCAGATAGTGTTATAACATTAATGAAAATTTGTCAGATTTGTTTTGGAGAATAAGCAGACGCACAGATGTTAAAAGCAAGAAGAGAAGTTTTCACATTTAGGGCCTGTGTCCACTAACACAGTTTTTTGTGCCTCTTGTCTTTTTGAATGCAGGTCAGTGTTAGAGACTGGTGCCATAAGTTGGATATGGTTTGTTTTTTGGAGCACCACTATGCCTGGATCTGCTGCTAAAGTCCCAACTGAATTTCTATCAACTGTTCTTATTTAAAAAAAAAAAAAAAAATTTAGAAAATGGACTGTCATTGCAAAAAAAAAAAAAAAAGACATTTTCATAATCCAGAAACAGCACCAGTCAGGAGCCCCCTGAAATCAAAGTTGCAGGTGCTGCCACTACAAAAACTACTGTAAGTGGACACAGGCCCTTGTTGAGTCATACACAGACTTGGTGAGCCTTCACTGAAGGTTATTTCAAAGATCAATGTACTTTTTTCCCAAGGCTTCAAGTCTATGAATTATTTCAACTGTACAGTAGTTAGACTGCAACTCAAGAAAAGATTTGCTTGTGGATAGCAGGTTTAAAATGTATCACAAGTTAATGAGGTAAAAAGGATCCTCTACCCAAAACAGCTGCTACAAAACAGAGGAAATCTACCTGATAAACTGACAAACTGCACAGATATAAGGAGCACTGATGGAAGAAAAGCAGGAGAAATGGGAATGATGAGAATGAAAATAATGTCACTTTCCTACATTACATTGATTTTAGACCTGACTGTCAACATGTTTATCCGTGGGCTCTTTATGTAAACAGACTTCACAGCTTGTTTGGGGGAAATCTCTTAAAATATATTGTGGCTGTCCACTGAAAACCTAAGTTTCAAAATAAACACAAAAAACGATTTGAAAAATACAAGACCTAGACAAAACACTCATTAGTAATTCACAAAACATTTAAGATTTTAGATGAACTTATATGTTTAATCGTTAGCCATGACAGACACATTTTAATAATGCACTGGAGGGACGGTTATTATGAACCTTGAGTCACCTGGTTGATGTCCCAGTATGTTGGTAAACCATCGATATCCGACTGTTCTACGATTCCACAAAGCAAATTACCCTTATCAGTGATTCTTCTTAGGATTTTAGCCTGAAATCATGGTAATCTAAAGGCCAGTAGTCTGTTACTGACGTGCACACATCAGCCTGTCTGTCTTGGATTTTCTAGAAAATCACTACGCTCTGTGCGATAATGGACTGCTGGAAATGATGCAGTGTTTTCCACAAAGAGTGAAAAATTACAGAGCAAACCAACATAAATAAGACAGCAGGATGAGATAGGTGTTATATTTAGATAACATTATAAAATTTCTTCCTATTGTTCATTCAGGTCCACAACACTGACAGCGGCCGAGGGAAACTGGACACTCCATACAAAGTTCAATTTGTTAACAGTGGAGATCCAGGTTTATATCTTCCACCTCAGTTAAGCATATGGTCTTTAAGCCTTTTGTATAAATTGTGTAGCAGACATGTTTCACCCAACCTGACCAATCCTACCTCAAAGACTTTCTTCTTAAATTTGGTCTTAAATGTAACAGTACAACTCCATAAATCCACAAAAGGAAGCAATTTAAATAAGACTGCAGGCTCTTAAAGGTATATTGGTATTCCTGGTTAATACTGTGAGACTATTGCATCTTTATAACATGAAAAAGAAGCGAGCTGTAAAGAACCTGAGATGAATACAAAAGCAGCACCCTTTGAGTGAGTTGGGTGTGGCTGCACAGTCTCCACATCTTCCTTTGATCCACAAGTCTTAAACCATGAGGTGGTATTTGAATCAAGTTTTCTGTTGATAATGTAAGAGACTGGAGAGAAATAACAGGACAAGACGAGCGTGTGAGATGGGTAAACAGGGAGGAGTAAAACTTTAAGGTGAATGTAATAATAACAAATCACAGGAGGAAAGGGAGAAAGGAAAGAGAAGGGGAGCTCACGCTATGTTTCATTCCAAAGCCCATGTTACCTAGCAGCCAGCGCACACACACACACACACACACACACTCACACACACACACACACACACACACACACACACACACACACACACACACACACACACACACACACACACTCTCTCTCTCTCTCTCTCTCTCTCTCTCTCTCTCTCTCTCTCTCTCTCTCTCAAAAAAGAGTTGAGCATTAGGCAGGGGTTCCTGGAGAAAACCATTAATGAGAAGGCAAGGGGCTGCTGGAAACGGGCCAGGCTGAGAAACACAAACAAAAACACACTTGAGGCTGCAACCCATACACAGACTCACATACTTAGCCCGCACACACACACTGCTCTAATCCCCTTCAATAGCTTGATCACAGGAGTAAACAGCAGACAAGCTCAGCTGAGCCATGAATTTTGACCCAGACCCCCTAAAATGACCCAGAGTGAAATGAAATAAATTGAATTCCTTACCTTAATTTTTCTGATTCCTCTTTGATTTCCTCTGAAATGAAAAAGAGAAAAAAGAAAAGAGATGTTAAATTAGTCAAGCATGAGCTTTAGGGGCTGTAAATTGTGGTGTATTTTACTCAGCTAATGACACCATGGGGAGTAAAGAACATTTCAAGCCTAAGGGCGCTGATGATTCAACTCATTTATGAAGCATGCTTTTAGAGAATCTCATGTGAAGACTTAGAAATGCACAACTGAAATAACTGCATATATAAAAAAGAGTCTTTTCAAAGTTAAATTTGTGTGTAAATGTGCTGCAACTAATTCCCTATTTGAGGATTTTGCAGGCTTTTTTAGTAAATATAAACATACATGCATACTCATCATTACATGGCTGTAAGAGTCAAGTTATGAGGGGCACTGCTTTGAGCTAAAGCTTAAATACCATGCCTTCTTTTATACTTAAAGAAGTTGAGAAATGACTGAGTTGGTGAGTTGACATTGTCCGATCCATTAGCTGAATGTGGCTACTATTAGCAGAGCTAGCAGCAACACCCCACAGTCCTCCTTGCAAGTTAATTCCCACAAATCCGTACTGGTTGCATATCATTGAAGGGTTGTACACCATTTTAACCTGACACAAACTTTATAAAACCCTATCCCCATATATAAACCTTGCACAAAAAGTAGGGCAATTTGTGTTTGGTAGATTATCGTAAAACAATGCTTCTTGGCATCAAACCTTATTCCAATGGAAAGCCTGTTTGTGAGGAGCATGTATTTGTAGGATGAACAGCAGAGCTGAGAATTTGGGTTGTACCGGTGAAAAATTTGCCTTTGTCTTTTGTCTTTTTAATGCTAGCGTTCTGGCATTACCAGGGCTACAACTTTGGTTACCGGTTGGTGAGTGTGCTACAGCTTCAAAAACAGCAGGACTGACTTTTTAGGTCTTCAATAATAAAAATTGTTGTGGTGCAAACAGGCTAGGGTGACCATTTCTTATCACTCAGTTGACTGAGTGCATCCATCCTGAAAAAAATGAATAAGAAATACTAGGGCTGGACAATTAATCGGATTTTAATCGTGATTTCAATTTTGCCATCTGACAATCATAAAAACAATATAATCGAAGAAAAACAATTAATATGCCACACAGTGTAGATGTATGCAAGTTCCTGTGCTTCTTAGCTCTTTTGTGTGCCATGTGCAGCCACAGCAAGCGTGTGTGACTTATGTGTATTAATAATACTGTATGTGCCACTTTGCTGGTTCTTTAAAGTTGTGTTTAAATCAGTACTGAAGTTTTTGAATAAATTAATAATTGTGAATATTAATCCTGATTTCAATATCACTTAAAATAATCGGGATTCTTATTTTTACCATAATCGCCCAGCCCTAAGAAATACTTAACGATGCTGTGAGGAGGATCTGTTTTGACTGGACTACCTCGCCACCTTCTGGCTTGGAGTCTCCGCACACTGTCGTAAATTACTTTTAGCTAGGTGTTTTTGTTTTGGAATTAAATGGAGATCGGATCAAAACAAATTGTCTTTGTTCAAGACAACTTTTTACTGGATACAACGTGCCAAGGTAAGGAATCTATCAGTACAGTTACGTAGCGCTACAGTTTGAAATGTGACATCAAGCAAACATTGTAGTAGCCAGCAATATGTAGCACTATCAGCAGCCTGGTGCGTATCTGTAGGCTAACCTGACAACAAGTAAACTGTCAATTTGTAAGTAGTTTAGCAGCTGTTTATATTTAGCACAGCTGGCAGTACGGTGCTCTAAGAAATGTCCATAATCTGTAACATTTGTAAATCCTGGTTAGCTATGTCCTGTCAGTCATCTACCAAGCAGAGCTAACGTAACCTCACTCTTCATTTTATTGATAGACTCTCAAGTTTGAACAGACCATTGCAGAAAAGCTGCTGACTGTGGGTTGGAAGGGACATTATCTCAAACAGTTTAGCCCTGTTTTAGCCTTTAGCTTGTGCACTATCACTCTCCTTTCTTCTCCTCTTATGTCCTTTTCTGTTTGACAGTTCGGCTCCTGTGTCCACCATCACTACAAAATTAATCACAGAAATCTTTTTCAGCAGAGAAAAACACAGATGTATCTTCTAACTACTTAACCTTGTCAGCCAGTGTGGTGTTGTCATACATCAATCCAGTCCTGCTCCACCCAATCAGGAAGCTAAGAAGTAGCATTTTGAAATTGCCTGTAATACTAGTGCTGATAACCTCATTTCAAAGTGTGGATACAAACAGGCATATATCTAGAAGGGAGACTTTTGCAAGACCACTTAGAAACTCTTCACAGCCCCTTTAAGTAGAGCGAAAGCCAAGCACATTGTTGGTCTGATATAGTGTAGCCCTACTGATCACCCTGTTGTGGTCTCAATACTGTGCAGAAAAAGAGCCTTGTTATTGTATCGCCTCAGCTGCAGCCCAGCCCAACATTTGTGTTTATTTCACAGATCTCCTGACATGAAAGCAGTTGTATGAACTCACTGAGCACTGGCACAGAAAAGCAAGGAAAAAAGAGACAGAGACAGACACACTGAGGGAGGGGAGGGAGAGAAAATGAGACAGAAATAGAGCGAATAGAGAGGCCAATTGGTACTAGACATTAAAGGGGAGCCTTCAATGAGGAGGCTTTTTAAAACACAGTGGCAATCTGCAGTCCTCACTGAAACACACCAGCCTGCGATGGTTATAAAAAAAAACCCTGCAATGCAATGACAGCCCAATTATTTCACTGCTGGAAGGCTAACAGTCCTTTCAAAGAAATTCACTTGGCGAGAATATTTAGCACGCAACGCTCCGTGGAATTAAATTAATGCTGGTTTCAGCCGTGTTTAACACAAAGGACGTCAGGGGAAAAAGTCATAAGTGCAAGAAGAAGCAAAGCCAAGTGTCACATTTTGAGCTGAAGCTGTCTGATGCTAATTTATACATCCCCCACATACAAGCAAACTCAATAGTCCCTGTGGATCTGAATCTGTCATGTGATCTGAGCATGTATCATCTTGTCATCTTTTCATGTCATAATTCTGAGACGGACTGGGTGAGAGTATGGACCCTCCCTCTCTATGTCTTATTTATTTTTAGTCCTGTGCAATACACTAGGCAATGTACCAACCAAACTCAAGCCTTTGAATCCTTATGCAAACAGATTATTAACTAGTGTGCTGATTATTTGAATATATTTTGATCAAGTAATTGTTTGGCGGATAAACAAACCCAGAAACAAAATTTAACAGCCTACAGCAATGGATCAAACTCTAAATAATTCATAATGGAATTAACAAAGCAGCACAATCAAATTTAAAAGACGCTTGAAGAAAATATTTGTCGGGAACTTTCGGATGAATCACTATTATTAGTGAACAAGTGGTTTACTGATTGAGTTCTTAAAACCATTTAACAGTTTGAATTTGTTGAGCTTATTGATAATTTGATTGATATTAGGCCTGTCACGATAATCAATGAATCAATTAACCAAACGATAAATAAAAACATACTCGGTAAGTTTGCCAGCCTCGATAAACTGACAAGTGCATTCATGTTTGTTTTCCTCCTCTCTTTCGACCAAAGAGGCTGAATGAGAAAATGGCTCACTACGTCTATCTTTCCTAAGATTGGGGTGCATAGGTTCTATAGCGGATTCAGCGGATTTATAGTGGAGTGAGCATCTGTCAAAATGCGATCTTTGGGGTGAAGACGGGGCTGCTCGCGCGTACACACAGAGAGAGCTGAAGCAGGCGTCCTGAGGGGTAAGGAGGAAACACACGCTAATATAAGTGATGGCACGAAATGTACGGTTCTTAAGCCGCCTGCCACAGTCCCAGTGTGGGAATATTTTGTTTTTTATTAGAATGAACAAAGTGTGAGCCCATGAACACCAACGAGCTGATATGTCGCATTTGTTTGAAAATAGTGGCGACGAAGAAGAAGAAGGGGAGGTGCAGCGGAGCCTTGTTCTTTGACAATCCGCTCTTACTGAGGCTTTTGGTCTGCAAAGTACATAGAAATAAAAGCTGCAAATGGTGGGTGCTCAAAGACAGCTACATTGCCAAAGAAATGCAGCTCTTCAATACGGTTGAAAGCCAGAAATGTTAAAAATGTTTGACAGACAGTACGGATTGACTGGGAAAAAGTACATGTTACAAACAATTCAGGAACTGTATAAACTCCCTTTTATTTAGGCTATAGTTTTTATTCTTGTTGTTTTTTTTGGAGTTTCGTTTTTTTCTTTAGAGACAGGGTCTATGTTTTATTGTTTTTGATTAGTATTAATTATTTTCGTTGACACATATTTTTTTCTAAAAGATAGTCCATTTCATTTTCATTGAATTTTTTTTTCTCTTTCTTGTTCGTTAAATTTATTATATTTTTTGTTTCATATAAATGATGAAGAGGCTTAGAGAACAAAAGTTTAATAATCCAAATCAAAATAAGATGTTTGATTTGAGTTGCAGTATATTCGTCAGAAAAATGTATAACACATCTTAATTGATACGTTATAATAGCACAGGTGCATCACTTTCCTCCTCAGATAAACCGCCCATTACACAGAAAAGAGCAAAGGAATGAGAAAATCTGGATAAGGCATCCTTTAGGGTGACAGTCAAAATGATTTCACACTTCCTTCAGCATGAACTAAAGGTGAGGTTGTACCCATTTGTCTTCTGTCAACAGAAGCATGCTAGTTAACGTTAGCCTCAGGGCTGGAATGTTTTTACTGCTGCATTTTAACATCGCCAGAGGCTCCATCTCCCTTTCTCTTCCCTCTAATTGGCTACTGAGGTCTGAAATAAACACAGCTTTTAAATCTGGTGCCAAATATTATAATATTGCTGATAAACTCAAACATGAGTCTCAGATACTCTCAGGAGGTGTAAGACTGGAACTGCCCTCACATTACCAAGGTAAACTGATGAGCTGAAAGATGGTCCAGATCAGACTGTCAGGAGAGAACCAGGTCTAAACTGGGCCAAAACTCTGAAGAAAGAAAAGTGAAAATCTGATGATGGTTTTATTTGTAGTGGAGGAGATAACAGCAGATATACAAGTATTTGTTATTGTTTTGTATTTGCACTGGAGTTGACATGCGATGGATGAGTGGGTGCTTGGCCTCAAACGCACTCAAGCTTTCACAAAAGGACGAAGTAGTTTCATTCAATCTGACATGAATGGAACTTCTGACTCGAGCTGAAAGCCTGATGCAGTGGTTTGTGTGTGTGTGTGAAGCACAGGAACAAACAAAATCTGAGATAAATGATGGAAACACACAGATACTGAGATGTAGAAGCGGAAATACGAGGAGAAACCAGTCATTGCTAATCTAATTCATATAATGAAGACAAGTCTTTCAAACAGTCTGTGACCCTTTGTTGGAAAGATTTTTAGAAGAACTCTCATCTTATTGAGTTAGTTTCTTGAATTTTCCTTTGCAAACTGAAGACATGTCAGGTAAAATCTGACATACTAAGTCATAGTTCAAAGAATAGTATAGCATCATGACCCCTGACAGGTGATATGCAACATTCAATGTTAGAGGGAAATACGTTAAAGGGGACATATCATGCTTGTTTCTCCTTTTCACTATGCCAGACTAGGATGCCTGTAAAGCATTTCTGCCCTCAGTACAAGTCATTTAGTTCCTTCATTGCACCACAATAGCGTTCTCAATATCCTCAGTTTAGGCCATTCTGAAGATCTCGTTGAAACGCTCTGTTTCGAGAATGACCTCCAACGTCACAGCCCTTTGTGCTCTGATTGGTCAGTTCTGTCAGAGGGGCGGAGGGGGTAGAGCCAGGGGGCGGTTTTTGCAGCATGGCAGGATTTACAAAATCGCCACATTGAATGGAGCAGACCAAGCGAGTTTGCTGTTTGCCAAAACTTCACTGTAAGGCATTGATAGCAATAATAAAATGGCAGAGTGTAGGATACGTCCTTTTGTATTGGACCCCGAGTCAGACCCGGACGGCTCTGCAGCTCAGGAGGAAGGAAATCCACCTCGACACAGATCATCTCAGGACGCTTCAGTGTGGTGAGTCAAACCGGTACTGTAACATGTAGAGTTTATATGTTTATACTCGGCTCTTGGTGGGTGTATCCCTCGGTGGCGGTTGTGTGACTAACTGACTTCACAGAGGAGGAGCTGCTTTATCAGATTACTCCAATAAAAAGAAAGGATCCTTGTGTCGTCATGAAGGTTGAAATCTTGAAGCCAAATGTCAATGACCTATTTTCAGAGGCATCAAATCTCATTCTAGGATATCAGAAAAAATACAATATCTAATTTTTTGAAAATTCAGGGGATGAAAGGTCTTGTTTTCAACTTTATTATTTTATCTGTAAGTATTAAATCATGGATCAGCATGATATGTCCCCTTTAAAGCAGGGAAAATGACCATGTCAAAGGCTGTGAGTGACTTTGACAGTGGCCAAACTGTGATGGCTGAAAACTAGGTCACAGCATCTCAGGAAGCTGCACCCCTTGTGGGGTGTCCCTGGTCTGCAGGGTTCAGTGCCTACCGAAGTGGTCCAAGGCAGGAAAACCTTGGAGCCACAGATAGGGTCATGGGTGGCCAAGGCTCATTGATGTGCAAGAGCAGTGGAGCCTGACCCGTTTGGTCCCTGCCTCATAACTTCCAGCATTTAAAGCATCTGCCACTGACATCTTGGTGCCAGATCTCACAGCACACCTTCAGAGGTCTAGGGGCCCACACAACCAGTGCTCACAATGTGATGACATCCATCATCTGCAAAGCTACATCTGAAAAACTCCTGCCTAAAAACCTGTCACATGTTCCAAGAGTCTCTGGAGACATCTTCTATTTGCTTGTGCCTATAAACACATAAAAAAAATCATGGAGAAAAGTTGTGGAATATCAGATTTGATGAATCAGTGTTTCACTCTTTAGCTTTTAATTGATCTTAAATTCTCTGCTGATCAACAAATCCATTAAATAACTATTTGTATCTTTGCTAATTACCCCTCTGTATAATGATACTCATGAATATTCATAAATATAATCCTCTTGCTACTTCAAACTTTGCAATTCTTGGCAGCCAATCAGCTCTTGACTTTATCTCTCCAGAGAAAATAATCAGTCGAATCTTTTCTCTCTGCCAGCTGCCCTTTCTCTTTAGTATGACTACAAGAACATCACAGAGCTGGACCCCTGAGAAACTGAGGCAATATCACACTGTGCTGCTTGCTGCAATGAAAGGCAAAGCTGTACCCTATTTGTTAATATGTTAGTGCTTTCTGTAGTCTATAATATCCAAGCTACAGCCGGGTCCCTCTAGAGGTCTCTCTACCAGGAAGTGGGAAATTATAAACTCACGCTGACCTCTTCTATTTGACTTTTAATATTAACTTCACGTCATGTGGTTTCTGAAGTCCGGGGTTATCAGATTTATGTAAATACGAACACACAAGTCAAACTGGAAGACAGGCAGACGTGCACACAGGCAGACAGTTTGATGGGAGGGGTGGGGCTCCTCATATTGACTGTGTAAGTAACTGTCAGATAATTATCCTAGTGTGTCTGGAGTGTGCTGATGAGGAATTGTCACCAAAGGATTTGAACAATGAAACCATGGCAACAGCGTGCGGTGATGAAAGAGAGCAGATATATAGTCATACTTATATATAAGTCGAGCTGGATGCTCCTGGGACACGGCTGACAAGAGCTTAAAATTAAAGCTGCAGAATCACGTCTTATCTGCCAGATAGCAGTTTGAAAACAAACACAGTTATAGAGTGCAGACATACAGCAGGAGGCAGACAGCACACACACACGCATACACACAATCCTGGTCCCTTCTTAAGCAATTCCTATTCATTTAGATCTCATTTTAAAGGAATATGCTGTAAATTATGATTGCATCAAAGTTCTTACAATGTAACCCAGTAAAAAGAGAGGGGAACTTAATATTTTAAAATTCAATTCAGAAGCCAGACCAAAATGTATATTATGGGCTTTCTTTGGAGCTTTTCCATCTTTGGTAAAAGAACAAGATTATGGATTGAGAAGAAAACTGCAAAAGAGATGAAGAAATACTTATAGACTATTTAATACATAAACGTAGTCTGTGATGTCAACCATCTCTTTCTGTAAAGGAGTTTTGAAGCAAATCATCAGCAGAGCTCATATTGGAAATTAGGGGCAGGCTTTGAGCCTCCTCACTGACATCAACGGGGCACCACCAAGCGGCAACCTCCAGTCTGAGAATATGAGACAATGCAGAAGTGCTAAAATCTGCTGTTTCTCAAGTGTTCGCTTGAGGCTGGCTCCGGAAGTATCGGAAGTCACATACACTCCAAGCCAAAAAAAGCCATTTTCAAAGCAGAAATTAACCTATTTACAGCCTGGTTCAAAAAACGTCTCCTGTCTGAGTCGCTAATTTTACTACCAGCACCCACTGTACGGAGGGTGCATTTTTTTCTAACTCGGTCGTTCGGAAGATATTAAGATCGTGAGCTCCCCCAATAAGAGGCACAGCTGAGGGTCATGTGACCGACAGGCGCCCTATGGCTGTACGCAAAGCCCTTACCACTACCAATATGGCCGCCATAGCCGATGTGCTTCATTTTCCGTTTCAGAAACAGACGGGTGACGTCAGCGAGACTACGTCCATGTTTTATACAGTCTATGGGCACCACCTATCAATCAGCTGAGCTGAGCCTCTGATTGGGCAAACTTGTGAACCTAATATCTTCTAAACTTCTAATACTGGACACTGGGCAAACTACAGATTTGAGCACTTCCGCATTGCCTCATTTTTTCAGACCAGGGGTTTCCACTTGAGAATATTATGCAGCCAGGAGGGCCAGGGGTTGGAAATGCAAAGCCTCTATACATGAGGCAAAGGATTTAACCACTGACCCACACTGGTGCCCTCACTATGCAAAACTTTATTAGTAACCCATAAATACCAGAATTTTTTCTCCCACTTCAAAACTGCAGCTTTCTGCACAATAATATGGATACTTACCACTAACAACTTGTGTTACGAGGCTTAGGCAAAAAAACAGCTAGCTTAAGCTCGCACAATGTTTCCAGTGTCTTCCAATTAACACATTGAGACTTATTCTTCCACACTGTAACATTAATTGAAACAAGTAACGACAGAAAATCCTTTTTTTACCGAAAATTAACCATTTTTAAATTTTCCGCAGACACAGGACATCCAGAAATATGCTAGTTTAGAAGCTTAGCTGATACTGTAGCTTATTTTTCTACTTAGCATGTTCACAGGTTAGAAATTCTTGCACATACAAATACAGGCCATAAAAGCTACCTTATATCTTACATTAAATGACTACAGCTGTTGAATAACATAAACAGTCTGTTTTAAGCTAAGGAAGCAAAAACTAGTAGTGATACGTCTTGTCACTGTTCAACCTGACCTAATGTTCCTTCTCGCTCAGCCCCTGCAGCGGCCTGGCCAAAACTGCTGACCTGTAAGACGCCGTGTTCTGTGCCCTGGTTTGTCCCTGAGCCTGGGTATGATCCAAGGATGGGTAACAGGAGCAGCATTTGTTCAAAGGAGTAAAAGCTACTCCACTGAACAGCTACACAAGACGTCAGCTGCCTGGATCAATACAAATGGTTCACCACTTTTCAATCCAACAGGTCCACATGAAAAAGCCCAGAGGCCCATCGAGGGGCTTTTGTGAATCAGCTTGTGAAACCTAAGAAATGTGATACTGAAAGTCTAAAGAAAGAATCCTGTAAAGCTTAAAATTGGTGTGTCATTCTTTACTCTCCTGAGCACATTCTCCATTAGGTTCAGCTTTTTTTCTGAAAATACCACTTCAATCTTCTACTCAAAGAATTTTTTAAATAAATAGTTAAAACTTAATTTAAGAAAATTGCTATGAATGAGTACTTTTGATACTTGAAAATGAATTACAAGCTTCATTTTGCAAAGAGCTTAAGAAATAGAGCTCCTGGAGAGAGCAGACAAGCCGGCCAACATGCTCTTTCTAAACACACTGTGGCTGAAACGCTACTTTCACCAAATCCCCCTGTGTTGAGCCAGCGTACACAAGGCACCTATTTCCCTAACCAGATACATTAGAGAAAGCCAGCCTGCTCTTTGTGACTTGAGCCCTGACCAAACCTCAATACAAAGCCTTCCAGAGCTCCATAATGCATGAGAGCAGTCCGCTAAGCCATGAATCACCTCCACCATTTCCATCATCGACGTGGTACTTTTTTCCTCCTCTGACTCTGACCCAGATCCTTACAGTGTAAGATATTAAATGGGTGTAAATGCCAGGGTGCCAAAGTCCCCCTGGAGAAAGCCATTTAAGTCCACTGCTCTTCATCGAGAGATAAAGAGCGGGTCACGTGGGTATAAAACTGACATTTTCTCTGGGTAATATCTCCAAAAACAAAACATAAGTCAGTCATGTGCTTTGTGAATGTAAGCTTTTCACTCCAGTTTAACTTGGCATGATTCCCATCTACCCTGTGGTTGACATCCATTCAAGAGACCCCAAAAGCTGCCTTTACTCCTCTTTTCTGTACTCTGCTTTGGAGTGACGGCAGTCGAAAGCCTGAAAATGGGAACGAGTGGGTAGAGGGTGGTTTCTAAGAGCAAAGAAGTGGACAGAATAGACATGCATGACTGCAGCTGAGTATATGTACTCTCCAGTTAGGTACTCCCCTGCTGTCAAAAGATATTCAAGCTCATCTTGATAGGAAAATAAAACACTTCCTGAGTTGCATAAATCACTGGAGCCTGCAACAATCTGTTCTGTTTCGGTCATAGGGTTGTTAACATTTTTATTTCAGATACTCTCAAACATTAAAGCTTAGTATATTTATGATCTGTGGTTTGGAAAAGTATCATAATTTACAATAAAAAGCAGATTTCAGGTCATATTTGTACAATTACAAACAGTCACAGTGAAGAGAGTAAGAGTAACTAATGAAAATAAAGTAGTGAAACAGAAAAATAAGACGTTAATCTGCTTTTTTCTCACAGTAATCATGCTCTTATGAACTACTGACACATCCATTCCCAGATGATTAATTAAATTGAAATGGAATAGGCTGACTTTATTTTGGGTCCATACTTTTTTAGCTGTCAGGAAAATCCATTTCATACTATCGACATTGTGTCAAATGGTTGTCTGACTGTTCCCTGACCTTTGCTGTACCAGCACTGTGAGAAAGCTGTGCAGCAAAATCTATTATTAACTCTTAAAACTGGTTTAGGAAGACTAGAAGTTCATTTTCTTTTGCTGTGGTATTATCTGGTTCTCACTTGTGTCACCTCAATTTGATACTGTGTTGTATGAAAGTGGATTAATTATGTAATTCTTCTCCTTAAAATCACATTTATTAGAAGATTTGTTATTAGTTTTTAAAGAATAAAGAGAGAGCTCTGTACATCAGCCACTGTGGCAGACTTATTAAAGCAAACAGAATAGCCTGGGTCCCTCAGTGCTACAAAGTCTGACAAACGACACCCACACGACAAGGCTGGCTGTGAAAAATACATGAGGTGATGACGACATCCAGAGAAAGGCTTCAGCAGCTCAGTTCAAAGACATCTCACGCAAAACAAGCAAATGTCACCTCTGTCAGCATAACGAAGCACATCGATAATGTTGCACTTGCATGGAAACAAACATGCTGCATGTGTGATCAGCAGACTGAGGGCTGTAAGAAAATACAGAGCGAATGGCTGCTAGATCGCAGCTCCCTGTTCTCCAGGTGACTGTGTGTGACTGAAAATGAAGACAATTTAACATGAACTGATAGGCTGCAACATCACACGTTGTCTGTGAACCTGACAGTGAGAAAAACACAGGTTTCTGCTGTGCGTCAGTAATAAAACTACATGTTTCACAGAGGCTTATCAGCGATCCCTTCAGTCACACTAACGCTGAGCTGGAGCGAAAGCTGATCATGGCTTAGATACGAAACACACAATGGTGCAGTCAGCCTCTTAGGATGCAAATGTACAGCTGTAATAGATAAGGTTGATGAATCAGCAAGGGGAGTATTTGGCAACCTTAAGCCAAAGGTTGGGGGCAGGATTTGAGGCAGGGTTACCGGTTTAAATCCCTTGAATATCTGGAGGAAAATCTGAGCCGCGGGAATGAAGAATGCGCTCCACTCGAGCAGCAAACCACGAGCAAAGTCCTTGAAGCAATGGAGCTTACATCCTATGATCCAAATGTGAGTTTATGTGGATGAAAGTAAGCAGTGTGGTGAAAAGATAAGCATGCATAAACAAAACCTTTACTGAATAAATAAACAGTAGGAAGAAGCTTAAGGAAGGAGCTACAACACATTATGACACAATTCAAAGAATAAAAACTCCATTAGCACGCATAAGTAGAGCAGTTGTCTGCCTTCATAAAGAATCACATCAACGTCCACCTGATACTGGATGCAGCTTGACAGAGCAACCTGCACCCCGTCTCCCACTGCTGACAGGACCTACTAGCAGGGTGCTACCCAGCCTCAGTGGTATGACAAAGCATTCCTCAGACAGCAGCAGCCGCAGCTTTAGAGCAACCTGCTGGGAGTGTCCTCAACACGATCGGCAGCTCGTCAGAAACATTAGCAGGGGAACCACAGCTCATTTCCTCTCTTTAGCTGTGTTTGGACTCAGATTCAGCTTGAGCTGTAAGACAGGGATTCATCTCCATGCAGGTCTGCTCATACACAGAACGAAGGAAGAAGGAAAAGTCACTTTTTTATGCTGTGAAGCGTTGGTTCTGATGGACTGCAGCCTTCAACCCCAGGGCAGAGTCTCCCAGTGTGGCACCAGAGGCTGAAGATCAGCAGAAAATCAGGTTTCACAGAGCAGAATCTGGTATGTCAAATCAATAGGTGACAGTTATAAAACAGAGACGGTCCAGTTGTTGGACCAAGCATGTACTGTTTTTATCAGAAAAATAAAGACTATTATCAGATCTGGCTCCATTACAGTCCAGAATACCATATCAGGTGCCAAAGTTCTCAACTCACTGCATCAATCCAAAGCCATAATTTATTACCCTGTGACAGTTAAACTGTTACTTCCTCAAACACAACAGTAGCATAATTATGACGCACTTAGGGATGTCCCGATGTTACATTTTCACTTCCGATACGATACCGATACTGCTGCATTGAGTATTGGCTGATACCGATATTAATCCGATGCGATATCAGCATTAAACATGCATACTTTTATCACTTATTTTGTAATATGTCTGTCATGTTAGAAAAGGCTTTATTAAGTGATATTATTCAAACAAAGAACAGTAGTCAGCAACAGTAGGTATGAGGAAAAACTAACCCATTTATTATTAACCAATGGGTAACAGAAATTTTAACATTAAACATAAAAAATACTAGTAATTGAATAAAATAAAGAATAAATTAGAAGACCCAGAAAATAACCTAAATAAATCAAATAAAAACAGCAGGAGCAGAGTCTGGAATGGACTGCTTATATCAGAGATTTTAGATGCATTCCGATACGATACCGATTTTTGTTTTTTGCTGATATCGGACCGAAATCCGATATCAATATAGGACTGGGACACCTCTAGTCGCACTTGAACTCATCATGGCCAATACCAGGAAATCATCACGTCACCATGGCAAAAAGCAGCAGAGCTGGGGGTTGAAAGATGAGTTTTACATTTCAAAGAATTCTTTATTATAGAGAAGGATAATTAAAAAAAGGTTGACACATGAAGTAAAGCAGTTTCATCTTAAAAGCATGGCCAGGATTGCTGTTTGCCTCACTGCCACTCTTCAATTAAAGATCGCTTCTAGAGTTTTAAAAAATTGTACATTTTTTTATTAAAATAGATTAGTGTTTGATTTCCTGAATCTTGTGCATTAGGGACTCCCTGATCCCAATCTCAAGTATCAGTTTGGGGCTGATTTTTGCATTTTCTTGCTGACTGGTGATGGGCATTTTAGCCAACCTTCTCATACAATCATTCATATTAGCTGTTGTTAAGCAAAATTTGCCATTGGACACTAATGCGTCAATAAAAAAGCAACCCGATGTTGCCTTGTAGACATTGTAAAGCTGATAAGAAAACAATAAGATAACTAAAAAGGAATCATTATAAATAACTAGGAATGCACCGATATGAAAATTTTGGCTGATACTGATATTCAATATTAATATTGCTTTTATGGCCTCTAACCGATATTTACCAATATCAATATGGGTAAATAAAAAAAAAAACAATCTGAGGTGATCAAAGTGTGAACATACTGAGGGGCTGTTTACTCGACAACGGTTTTAGGGTGAAACACAAAAGTTTCGTTGCGTTTCAGCCTCGCATTTACATGGAAACAGCGTTTCAGCCGACCTAAAATGAAAACTTTTGAAAACGGCCTCCAGAGTGGGATTTTTCTGAAACGCTGCTGACACCATTGCTGTGTGAACAGTAAGCCGGCGTTTTCAGTGGAAACGCTGATGTCACACTCTGCTTTGTGTAAGTGCATAGAACAGGACGACAGTACCGTTGTTAAAATCGTCGCGAACTACCATGTTGTGCTTGTGCTGCTCAATCTGCAGAATCTGCTGACTGTCTTCATACAAAATGAGCATCTGTTACTCCACTTTTTAATTTAGTATTCCCCAATACACCAGATGACCGGCTCAACTCTACTTCGGGGGAGATCTCCCAAAAGCGGCTTCTGGACAAGACAATTATAGCACCACCTGCAGGCCTGGCATGCTTACTACAGCGTTTTCAGTCCCTTGGCGTTTTTTTGTGTAAACGTAGATTTTTTTCACTGCGTTTTAGTGTTTTCAGATGAAACATTGTCGTGTAAACGGGGCCTGAAAATCATGCAAACTGAATTTTTCAATTTTTACCTTTTTTATTTTCAAACTTGTTTTCCTTGTCATCATTATTTGTAAATGGACTTGGTAAATGGACTTGAGCTTATATAGCGCTTTTCTAGTCATGAACCACTCAAAGCTGCTGTACACCACAGGTCACACTTACCCATCCACACCCATTCGCTCTCACATTCACACACTGATGGATCCAATCTTCCACCAGCTATCCATCAGTGTATCTAACACAATCACACCCTTTCATACCCATTCACACACCACTGACGCAGCAGTGGGAGCAACTAGGGGTTAAGTGTCTTGCCCAAGGACACATCGCCAAGTGTCGCCCAGAGCTGGGCTTGAACCTGCAACCTTCCGATCACCGACCGAGCGCATTCTCCAACTGCGCCACCGACGCCCCTGTGTCTTGAAAGATCATTCAAGATGCTCTGAAAATGGCCAGCAGCTAATGAGTAATATCGGCCGATACAGATATTGATATCGATATTTCATGCATTCCTTTAAATAACCATGAAATAGATAACTAGTTTTAATATCAAAACTTTTCACCTCTTTATTGATGTTTACCTCTGCAAACCCAAATATTGAATCGGGACTTAGTGTCACCAGATATTCAAGATTAAGAAATCTGTTTGTGTTGGAAAAATTGAAAAAATGCTGGTCAGGAGTCAGGAAATTTTCAGAAACTGATAGTGATGCACTGATATGCTAGATTGCAAAGATGAGGGAAACAAAGTAGAGCACTGAGTTCATTAAAAGTGAATGTGTGATCTGAATGAGTTTGTTTGATTTTTTGCAGATGAAAATGACAGTTTTTAACTTCATTGTTTCACACATTGGTTTAGTGTGACCAACATTGAGTAATACAGTTGGTTTCACACAGGAGGAGGGGGAGCTCATACTCAAAGATGTTATTGTATTTACATTTAAAAAGTTGTTGGAAAGTAAGGAACGATAAATGTGAATCTGTCATCAAAACTTTAAGACAGGATTTACATTTTAATCCAAAGCTTCAACAAAAAACAACCCAACACCCTGTTTGTTTGTTTTTTCCTTGTAGTAATTCATCTTTGAGACAGTAAATCTGCAAAATATTGCTGAAACAGACGCAAAACAACCATTATTTACACCCAAGGGGGCTCTGCTTGCTTTGCAGCGGCATGCTGTCAATATGGACACTTCATTTAAAATACCTGACTGCAATTTGTTTGTTCGTGTAACCCTGCAGCTCCCTGTCTCAGCTGTTTGTCAGGAGGAAAGTTTGCAATAGTCAGAGTAACATTGTTGATATGATGTATTCTTCTCATCTACTGAAGAAAGACACTTTGGAGTCGACTTCATCAGTGTTTTCAGCTGGTAGAGCCGTATGAGGACATGCCTGTGGGGCTGCACACACCTTGGCAAATATTCATCCTGACTAAAGCTGTTGGATCAACACTAATTCAATAAGGGGACATTCTGCCAACAAGACATTCACACACAGAGAATCACAATAAACTTCCACTGATGCAACACTGCACACTCACACACTTCATATGTGTGCACTCATTCATGCACACACACACACTAAGGATCTCAGGTGAGCAGTTACACATTGTCAATTAAGACACAGCAGAGCCTGCAGCCGGCTGCTCCGCCAGCGAGAGGGGCTGAGATCAACACACGGCTCTCTGGAGAGGCTCTGCAGTACGTCACAAGAGCAGCAGCAAGAACACAGCTCGCCAGGAGGGAGGGAGGGGACAGCGGACTCAGACACAGAGAGAGGAGGGAGAGCAGGGACAAAACAAATCAGCTATATAAACCTGTCTCTCACCAGCTCCACGTGTCGTACGAGTGTGTGTAGGTGCTCACATTACAAGGCTACAGGAGAGGATCAGTTTGACTGGTCTTTTTTTAACACTGTAGCAAGATGTGTTTTGGGTATTCCGTACATGGCCTTGCATGTTAAAACTCTCTGTAACAAAAAAGGAAAAGAAAGGCTGAGCAAAGGAAAAACAGAGGTCTGAATGATTCCCTAACACTTCTTGCCCTGTAGCTAGGGAGGTCCGGATCCAATACATTTATCAGTATAGTGAGTCAGTATAATGGCTATTTTAGGAGGATCGGATAGCGCCGGATTTTGTTGCGTGATCAGAACCGATCCAGTTTTCACGCTTTTTCACGGCCAATGTGAGGGACTACTTCTCTTTTGAAAGCAACAACAGTTAAACAGTGTATTTCAACATTTTTAAAGTGAGTGATTCTCAGGGAGGTACCAACAAGGCATACTTTAACACAACAAGAAAAATTAAAAGAGCACTACCTTACAGTTAAAGGTGTCAGTTTATGGAATAATCTTAACAGAAAAACTAAAGAAGCTAAATCAATCAATATCTTTAAAGGGGACATATCATGCTGATCCGTGATTTAATACTTACATATAATATAATAAAGTTGAAAACAAGACCTTTAACCCCCTGAATTTTCAAAAAACAAGATATTGTATTTTTTCTGATATCCTAGAGCGAGATTTGATGCCTCTGAAAATAGGTCATTGACATTTGGCTTCAAGATTTCGACCTTCATGACGACACGAGGATCCTCTCTTTTTATTGGAGTAATCTGATAAAGCAGCTCCTCCTCTGTGAAGTCAGTTAGTCACACAACCGCCACCGAGGGATACACCCACCTAGAGCTGAGTATAAATAAAGCTCCCTACTAGCTCTGGCTAACTTGACTGAGTGCTAACATAGTGACGAACTGACGGTAGAGGCGATCTTTAGACTACACTTTCAGCATGATGGATAAAACAGACAGAGAAAAGTGAAGGAGCAGGATGGAGCCCTGTTATAGAAATAGTTTATTGGTGAAGTCTGCCTATATTTCCACGTATAAACTATACATATTACAGTACCGGTTTGACTCACCACACTGAAGCATCCTGAGATGATCTGTGTCGAGGTGGATTTTCTTCCTCCTGAGCTGCAGAACCGTCCGGGTCTGACTCGGGGTCCAATACAAAAGGACGTATCCTACACTCTGCCATTTTATTAGTGCTATCAATGCCTTACGGTGAAGTTTTGGCAAACAGCAAACTCGCTCGGTCTGCTCCATTCAATGTGGCGATTTTGTAAGTACTGCCATGCTGCAAAAACCGCCCCCTGGCTCTACCCCCTCCGCCCCTCTGATGGAACTGACCAATCAGAGCACAAAGGGCTGTGACGTTGCGAGGTTACTGGAGGTCATTCTCCAAACAGAGCGTTTCAATGAGATCTTCAGAATGGCCTAAACTGAGGATATTGAGAACGCCATTGTGGGGCAATGAAGGAACTAAATGACTTGTACTGAGGGCAGAAATACTTCACATCCTAGTCTGGCATAGTGAAAAGGAGAAACAAGCATGATATGTCCCCTTTAAGAAAATATATGAAATCCAAATTTCTTAGTAAATACAATGAAAATAAATAAGTTCTTGTTGAGCGGCATAAAGAGGAAAAAAAGATGTGTTCTTTTGTCTTTTGTTGGCTCTTTTCCTTTTTTTTTTTAAAGGATTAAATGTTAAAAGGCATGTTTGCATGTAACTGTTTTGTTTTGTTAAGGGGCAGATACAATAAAAGTTTTTCTTCTTTCTGCTCCTTTTCATTCAGTTTTGGGATCTTTTATTTTTTCTTTGTATTGATTTTTAAATAATTATTCTGATATATAAATAAATAAATAATATAATAAAAGTAAGTACGATTCATCATTCATAACAGAATCACCCAACAGAGTATGGGATTTATCAGAGAAAGGTATCAGTATCGAATCGGTATCAGCAAAACATATCAAACAAAAAATCTGATTGGATCAGAAGTTGAAAAATCTTTATCAGGACATCCCTACCTGTAGCTACTTAAAAAATCTGCAAAGGCCAACCAGAAACTCTTTCTTTTAAAGGGCTTCTAACATCTGTAAACACAAACACATACAGGAGAGGTCAAAGGTCACTGCCTGGCTTAGTTTCCATCACCTCTGCACTGAGAAAGGGCACCCTGCATCATGCATTTCCATTTCAAAGAGTTTAAAGCCCATCTGCACCTGGCTTGCCTCCCGTGTTCTCTCATATGCAGTCTGCAGGTAAAATTCAATCCAGTTCACTGTTTGCTTTTACCTTGGTAAATAACAGTGATGGTGTGTGATGCCGTGTCAACAGGCCACTGACTGCACGCTGTAGAGGAGGCTCTGCGAGACTATGTGGAATAAACTGAGGAGGCAGGTTCGGGCCCTCAGGACTCAGAGGGACATAAACTAAATCTTTATGGGGGTGGATGATAAAATGGTGAGTCTTATCTCTATCCAGCATTAAACAATGGTTTCATCATCCAGGCTGCACATATCGTTATGTCCCTGGCTTGATCAGATCCTCAGAACACGCTGTAATGACAGACCCCCATGGGGATGGTAAAGCCCACTCTTTAGCTCTTCAAAGCCAACTCAGCTAATCTGGGGAGGAATCTATATGAAGGTGTCCACATCCACCTCCTACCCAACAGATAAACACAGGGCAGCTGAGACCACTACAGAGAGCCTGAGAAAAATCAGCCCCCTGACATTTCTTTTGTCCGGGCTGAAAGGAAAGGTTGCACAGCAGTAATTACATTTGGAGGGGGAAGAGGGAAACACTGTCAGAGGTTGTCTGGGCTACCTAATTGTGTGTGCGCTCATGTGTACGCACAGGCTCGTATGTGTGTGCTATGTCTATGTGCAAGCGACCCACTCACTCACTCACTCACACTTGCATAAGCCTGTGTCTAATCAATAGTCTCACTCCTGGCTGAATTAAGGCTCTCATATTCCAGCCAAAAAGTCACAAAGCACTCGGCCTCCACAAGGCCTTGATTACTCAGCTGTTGGCTTTGTTATTGAAATAAATTCATCTCCAATAACTGCGCTGATGATACATGATTTGGCACTTCTCTGCTCCGGCGCTATGAATTGCATTTTTTGCCCTCAGAAATGGGGTTATTATGGTCGTGCAGGATTGTGCTGCACAAGCTGGAGATTAATAGCTAGTCAGTGTGAGATAAATATGTGTATTGAGATGCATCCTCCTCAGCTCATTCAGCTGGAGTGCCCTTCCTCATCCGAGCTGCCCTCATGGAGGTCCCAGCATGCTTAGCAGCGAGCTATAATGGAGTAGAAAACTTAAATGTGCTCTTTTCAAGACCCAACCAATTACATATCTTAGCTGTCCGTACTTTGTGTGTTATGTTGGCAGGACTATAATTTAAACTGCATTTATGTAAACTGTAAGGCTGCATTTTCATATCTAAATGAAGAACGAAATGGACAATTATGTATTAAAATGCTTTTTAGTTGAAAACCCTCATTTGATCTGAAGACACACTGCAAACTAACTTACTGTGTCCAGAAATAAAGAAATAAACTTTGTTTAAAGAGGCTGTGAGGAGTTTTTAAAGTGATCTTGACAAAGTCTCCCCTCTAGAAATAAGCCTGATTGTAATCCACACTTTAAAATGAGATTATCAGCACCAAAATAGGTTATTTTGAAATGCCTTGTAGCTCACACTTCTGATTGAGTTGAGCAGGACCAGAGTGATTTGCGGCAATTCAAAGTCTCTGTGAAACAAAGTTTAGAAGTGAGAAGAGAGATCTGTGTTTTTCTTTATTGAAAACAAGTTCTGTGATTGATTTTGTAGTGATGGTAGACACAGGATTCACAGAAAAAGGACAAAAGAGCAGCAAAAAGCTAAACTGGAGAGTGATAGAGCACGGGCTAAAGGCTAAAACATGAGCTAAACTGTTTATGATAATGTCCACTCCAACCCACAGTCAGCAGTTATTCTGCAGTGGTCTGTTCAAACTTGAGAGTCTATCAATAAAATGAAGAGTGAGGTCAGGTTAGCTCTGTGTGGTAGATGACTAGCAGGACATAACCAGGATTTACCAGCGTTACACATTACTGACATGTCTCATAGCACTGGGCTGTCAGTGCTATGGATGGGCGACTACTACAAGACTGAACAAACTGACAGTTTACTTGTTGTCACGTTAGCCTACGTATCCATCGTAGCACCAGGCTACTAGTAGCGCTACTGACAAACTTATGTTTGCTTGTTTTCATGTTTCAAACTACAGCACTATGTAACTATACTGATAAATACCTTACTTCTTAGTGTTTTATCTGGTAAAAAGTTGTCTTGAACAAAGACAATTTGGTCTGGTTAAAAGTCACATCTTTACAACGGTGTGTGTGAGACTTGGGACCAGAAGGTGCTGAGGCTGTCCAATTAAGACAGATCCTCCTCATAGCATCTGTAAAACTATTTGAATACATCACTTGCATAAGTAAAAACAGAAACTTTCGTCTGACATTGAAACTTTCCTCTCTTATCATTTTTTACTATAAGGTTTGATTTTCTGCATTTTTTTTTGCATCCAGATTTTTTCTAGTTGTTTGACTATTCAGAGGCTACTTGCAACGTCATCCCCACCATTTAGTTTATCTGGCAGATTAGATTTAACCTTGCAGAGCAGATGGACCTGCCTGATTCAGTTTCTGATATCCTGCAGATCCATCTTGTCAGGCTCCAATGACCAACGATTTCACTCGGCTAAATTCTGACCGGCCCAATCAGGGAAGAGAGGCAGGAGCTGCAGGAGCAGCGGAAGTGACGAGAAGACGTGACGTCAGCAGACTTTCGTACTTGTCAGCGTTCCTTTGTTTCTTAAGTTAACTTTACAAAAACAGCAGCAGTCGTCTGGCGCCATTATCACCACTGTTTCTCGTGTTCCTGTAGTTGTTCGTTTATTGTTTCTCAGCAGCGGCAAACATGAGCTACGTCATACCGTGGCTTGATGTGGATTGGTCCGTGGTGAGTGTGTTAATCACAACGGTCGTCCAATCACCAGCTGCTGATTTTTTTTAAGGTCTCGCCTCTGAAAACAAATCTGAAAAGCTGCTACCCAGATGGACTAGTGAAATATTTCCGTGGCGGATATATAAAACTGTCCCTATGGCGTGTCAGGTTAGATTAGATTATCAATGGCAAAAATGTCCTGTGAGATGGGTCAGCACATTTTCTGGAATTTTGAGCTTTGCTTGGATGATAAATGAAGATGTTTGTGTGTGTGTGTTTGTGTGAGTTAACCTCAAACAGACTGCCAGCCACTGCTCAGGATCAAATGCTTTATAGAAATTGGTGGTCCTCTTCTTTATGTGTGTTATTCCAGTAAAGCTAGCGGTGCATCAAACTCGATCACTGACATTCTGAAACACACCTGGAAGCTCCCTCACCAGCAGCAGAAATGCTCCTTTCTCTTGTCCTGTTTTCAGGAGTGGATGGACCCAGTGTTATCGTTTTCTTTTCTTAAGTAGTGAAAGGAACACAAAATCATTGTCTTGATGAATCAATTTTCTTGTACTGAAAGTTTTCTCAATTAACAAAAAAATAAAGGCATCAGATTCAGTTTGCAAGGTGTCTTTGTGTGACTTTTTCTTTTTTGTAGAATAGTTCTAAAAACACATCAACAAACTCAGTGTGCAAAAGCCTTGAGGCTCGGGAAGTGAAGTATACTGTATTGATGTTTGCTTCTATTGTTCTCAGTAAATGAGCGAAGCAGAGCATCTTAGTTGTTTTTGCTGTTTAAACTTAGACCATCAAGTTGACACAACACGTTAAACAGTCATGCCATCAGAGTGGTTATAAAAATTTGACCAATCAGGTCAAACTTGCTCCTGATTGGTCAAAAAAGGGAATCATTGATGTCGGCAAATCCCCAAAATCCAAACAGCTCATTTTAGGTCAGGATTTTACAGTTACAAGCACTACTTAGTACAGGTTTTGTGATTAAATGTCACATTTTTTGAGCTGGGAGGAAAGCCAAAGACCCACAAATTTCACTAAAAGACTTAATAAAGAGAGTTTTGCATAATATCGAACCTTAAAGGTTGGGTGTTTTTGCCTTTGACGGCTGAAGTGAGACAAGAAATGTGGGGAGCAAAGAGCAGAGAGGGGAAGACATGCAGCACAGGGTCATAGTCAGGAATCGACCCATCAACCACTCATTTAAACCACATTGCACATGTGAATCATTTCCACTTGCTCTGTTAATTGAGTATTTTGATTAACAGAGGAGGCAGCAGCTGCTCACAGAACCAGCTGAGACAAACTCTGGCAGCAAATGCACAAGTGCAGGAGAAATTTTTTGGCGTCACTTTGTTCTACTGGAGAAAGCACAGGCACATCATCCATTTAAATGAGCACACTCACTGTTTCACTGTTTTGTTGGAAATAAAATTAAACCAATAACAGATTGCAGCAGTGACAAGTTAGCTCAAGTTAGACATCAGCTGACAGTTTGAGTGCCCGAGCCTTCTTGTTCCTCGGCAGAATGTTGGCGAGAAACAGAGTTTTCTCACTAAGTGAATGGTTTTGTCATCAAAAAGTGTGTATCATAAGTAATCAACTTTCAACACCTCATTTCTCCTGAGTCTCCCTCAAAAGCCATCGTTCTTTTTAACTGCCTCTTCCTCCCTCCATCCCTCTCAGTAATGGCGGTGCATTATTTGCTTGGTGCCAACTCTCCTCAGATGAATATGGATGATAGATCAATACAGGGCTGATACAATAAATACAGGCGCTATGAGATGAAACAGAAACAAAAAAGAAAGAAGTGTTCCTCTTCTCTCCCCTCGTCTGTTTGTGGTATAATTAATTTATCACCTGTCTTCAGTGGAGAGAAATAATGTATTATTTATGGAGGTATCAGTGCAAGAAAATAAATTAAGGATTTGATGGCAAAAACAGCCTCTTTCCTCCAAACTCTAAACTGTCTTTCCCGTATAGATAAAAGGATTATTTATGCTTTTAGGGTGAGCACCAGGCCTGCCATGTTGACTACTCTACTGCGTTTTATCTGAATACCAGTCAACCTTTGGGGTTACAAGCAGCTCTAATGTGTGCACTTAGTCTGGAGGGGAGGGAACAAGACAGAAACCAGGCACGAGAGTCTCGACATTTCTTCATTTTTCCTTTTCCTTCAGGGCAATGCAGCAGCAGCTTAATTATGGAAAAGTGTATCTCAGCACATTTACTGTACTTTGTAACATGGAGTACATTCAGGTTAAACCGTTTGCCCCAGTTCAATGTCGTCGTTCATTTTAGTCTTTGTTTATAAACTGGGTTGGAAAAAAGTTGAGATATCAGATCCTCTGAAAAAATACTAAAAACTGACTCACATATTATGCATTCTTTGAGAAAATATGGCTCCTGATATAGTCTGTAGACATCATCGTCATCTAGGGACGGGTACCTTTCACATTTGAAACGATACAATACCAATGCCCCGTACCTGGAAATCGATACTGGTACCAATTTTCTGTACTTTTTTGTGTCTACGTGGTAAAAATATCAATTTGTTTGATAATAAAGTATGATTTTTTTCAGTCTAACATATTTATTCTTCAGTATATAACCTTGTAAAGTTGTGTTCATGTCCAGCATGGAAAATCTCCAACTTTGCCTCTCCCTCACAGTTACAAGAATGCATTTAGGTACCTAAATATGGTACCTTTTGATTTAATGTGAATCGGTACCCAGTACTTTTGACAGAATTCAGTCAGTACCTATAAAAGTACCAAACTCGGTACCCATTCCTATTGTCATCATTCAACTTTTTCATATGCTCTGCTGTTCAAAAAGTAAACTTGTGCTGTTAAAAAACATGTTAACTATTTGGCATAAGGTTAGATGCTTGGAAGGCTATAAAAGTCATTTTTCTTTACTCACCCCCATTCACCAAAACCCTGATTTTATCCCAGGCCTTAATGTAGGGTTTATGGAGTGGTTTCGCAGGGGAATTAAAACAGTTGGTGACTTGGTTGATGGAGATCAAGTTTTGTCATTTCAACAAGTGAGAGAAAAATATGGTATTGGTAGTGGAGATATTCCCAGGTATATGCAGGTTAAACATTTTATTCTTGGTAGATTAAAGGAATGTGATGGGAAATTAGCTGTCTCTCCTATGGAATCCTTGATCCTGAAAACTACTAAACTTAAATCATTCTCTAAATTAGTCTACAATGTTCTATCTGAACTTAATACTGACAATGCTGATAAAGTTAAAATGCAATGGGAAACAGATCTAGGGCCTATCACGGCTGAATCCTGGAGTGAACTATGTAACCGGCCTTTTAAAGCCCTGACTTCTAATTCCATCTGGGAGAGACAATTTAAGATTTTGCATAGGCTCTTTATTACCCCTGAGAAGAGACACAAAATGTTCCAAGCATTATCTGAAATGTGTACTAAATGTCTCTCTGCTGTTGATAATCTTTTTCATCATTTATGGAGTTGCCCACTTATTTTGCAATTTTGGACATCAATTATTGATAAGCTTTGTGCCATATTAAAGTGTCAATTGAATTTGGGACCGCGGACTTGTCTTCTTGGCCTTGAGGACGATTTCCCTGCACGATTCTCTGAGAAAGATCTCTTGCACATATTATTACACTGCGCACGAAAATGTATAATGGCACGGTGGATCTCCAATGAAGCACCCTCCCCACATCAGTGGCTACAAACTGTCATTGCTGTTATTCCAATGGAAGCTTTTTCCACTTTGTTGAAGGATAAACCTTATACATTTTATAAGACCTGGGACCCATTTTTGGACTATTTGGACTACTCCTCGGCGCAAAGGTTGCGATCTTGCAGTTATTAGCTTGGCCAAAAGACCTTTAATATTAATAATAGTACACATATTTTTATTTTTATTTATGTAATTGTCTTATTTATATATTTTGATGCTATGCTTTGTACAAAATGTTCAATAAAAACAATTATATTTAAAAAAAAGTAAACTTAATATCTCAAAATTCAAAGAATCGAAATCACAACCCAAAATTTGTTAAAAAAAATCCAATAAAGAGAAAATCATATTGTCGCAGCCCTTATAAAAATAGAGTTAAAATGTGTTGATATCTCTAACTACCTGGGCTGTACTGCTCACAAACATACACACAAATTACCTGATTCCAGTTCATCTCCATCCTAAGTGAAACTCAGGGTCATGGACTTTCACAGCACCCTGACAAATCTGTGTGACTTCAATTGTAGCTGACAGCTGCTGTTTCTTTCCTCATTTTCATGTTCTCATCCCCAGCGATGCCAGCGAGTTTCACAAACAGGATACCTGATGTGCCCACGCCCATAGCAATCCAAATGAAACTGCCTCATTTCAACTTCAGGGTTGAGAAATTCCTGCCAAGAATGTGAGGGATGCTGGTAAAAAGGTTGTCAGATGCTCCAATCAGGGAAGCTTTTATAATTCAGTTAGGGCACAAACAGGCTTGATGTGACAGCACCCCTCCACCTCTCCTCTCCGTCATATTTTGGGAAGTGGGTCCTCAGGGAGTCATGATAAAAACCTTAATTAACAAATGTGATCATTTATAGCCGGGTGCTTATCGGGGTGAGCATGTGGCGACTGTGGTGCAGCTTATCATGAAGGAGCATGTGTTTGTCGACCTCAATGATCAGAGGTGCGTGTGGCCCGTTGGCTTCCCTGCCAGGTTTGTGAGTGAGGAAAAGGAGGGCCAGGCAGGCAGCGGCCTTGAGTTTGGTTCAAAAGAACAGCTTGTTACTGCTGTTGATTTCATCTGTGTCTAAAGCTTTTATTCAATGTGCTTTTGACCTAGGGGAATTTTTCCACTTTTGGGTCCAAGTTCAGAACTGCAGGGACATTACTCTAGCCTGCCAAGTGATGTGGTTTGGACCGCATTCAAACTGTCAGCAGATTCAAAACCCAATTTATAAGCAGGGAATATTTATACTGTTGTAGAAAATTGAAATCATGCAAATTACAAATAAACAGGATGATGACTTCACTCATCTTTGATTCAGCAAACAGATGTCTGCCATCCCACTTCAACTTTTAGCAGTGTGTCATTTTTAGATGGATGTATCTGAGTAAGCTCTGAAGCAACAAAAACTACAACATCTTGAAAACAAAACAAACCATAGCTATTGTAACCTTATCACCACATAAAAGCTCTGCCCACACAGCGGGTGTGACATAATGGACAAAGGGCTCATGCTGATTAAATTAGAGGGTACAAGGATTAGTAAATCAAATAAAGGAAACAAACACTACCACTGGAGCCAGCCAGGAGTCAGTGGACCATGTCAACATAGCTGCTAGCACCTAGAGATTCTAATTTCTGGTTTTATAACCACGCCATGCTGCAAAGTATTCAGATTTAATGAATGTCAAACCCCCCAGATCACCAAGAACACACCACAGGCATCCAAACTGTCAATATCTCAGAGCAAGCAAGCTGGCAAACAAAGTAGCCCTGCTAATGCTGGAGCAAAAACACAATTTTGTAGATTAAATTTAGGCACTGTTCCCACAAATTAAACCAAATGCTTCATTTTTTTCCTGGTGGAAAAATTTAGCCTTCATAAGCTGCATTCTAAAATAAAAAAGCAGGGATGTATGAAAGAACTTTTCTCAATATCAAGAAAATTAGTTTGCAATGAACTGAAAATTATTCCAGCTATATACAAAAATTGGTTTCTAGCTTAAACTCACATCTTGAAATTGCTGGGGGGGGGGGGGGGGGGGGGGGGGTTTGTCATACAGACAGCACAAACCCAATTTATTATCACACACTTTTTAAAAAGGAGGGGAATTTTAACTTTAAAAAAACTGCAATGTAAAATTTTAATTGCTTGTAAATGCTCTGAACAGTCCATTAGAAATCAAAGTTGTTGCCACTGTCTTTCATCAGATCAATATTAGACCAGTAGTTGCTGTTATTAGCTATCCATGCTGCTCTTGGTATCCATAATTAGCACTAAGACGTAAGTCATTAGTAGTAAAAGGTTACAAAAATCCCCTGTTAATTTGTCCATTAGATGTTATTTCCTCATATGCTTTTAGTGATTATTTTGGTGTCTTTTTTTACACTTGTAATGAGTCTTTCAATGTCTTATGTGAAGTAGTTTAAACAGCCTTGTTGCCAAAATGTGCAACATAAATAAACTGGCCTTGCCTTGCCTCACCTATAATGACTGCGTTTTTGTCACAGCTAAAGTTACTAATTTAATTGGTTGTCGTTAGAAGCTAGAAGAAGAAAAAACAAGGCCACACTGAGAAAACAACAAAGCCTCAGAGTAAGGCAAGTCCTCTTCATTATGTCTGCATTCAGAGTGTGAACAGAATATTTATCTGCAGGTAACAAAAAAGGAGGGTGGCTTTAAGAATACAGCTAGGTAGCGTTTTCCTGCTGTGACCTCTGCAACTGACCCTCAGAAGAGAAGAGATAATGAGCAATGTGCTCAGCAGGACTCAACTCCTTAATGGACCACTAGTGTGGAAACAAGTGCTCACTCCTTTTAGCATGTTAGCTGGTAAAGGCTCCCCTGACTCAGCCTGGAACATTCACAGTTTGGCTGTTTTTAGCAGCGGCAAACTCCCCGAAAAACTCCCCAGGTCAGAGCGGACAGGTTGGTCTTCAAAACAACAAAGGCAGCATCGAAGGAAGCTATCAACATGTGACACAGATGAACCAAAGAGTTGTTTGCTTCTGTGAGGAAGTGGGCATAACCAGCCTGAGGGTCTTTGATATTTTAGTTACCTGTCAGTCTAAGTTTCTTTCTGTTCCACGCTATCAGACAGCTCCTCTCACAGAAGCTGACTGTGTGATCCAAAGATAATAGGAGCCTGGCTTGCGCTGCTGCAGGTTAGACCGTGTGAGAAACTGAGATGGTATTCTTTTGGAAACTGCTGTGTGACATTTTGATCATCCCAGCGAAAGGTCAGTTAGGGGGGGAGAGGAGGGTGGACTGTTTGGTAAAGGTAGCCTCACAGGGCCTTCTACCTCGTTCCCTTAAAAAACCCTGCAGCCAAAAAGTGCCAGCGTGGGCTGCATCCAAAAACAAAGTCTACTTTACCCACACAAATTGGAATCTGAGAAGCAGAGAAGCTAAATAAAACTCCATATTGTGTAATAAAAAAGTCCTGAAATATGTATTTCTGAACAATGTCAATGAATGACAAGAGAACTTTTAGTGACAGCAAAGAGAAGACTCTGGCACAGGCACTCTCTCTGAGATGTCTCAAAGCCCCAAGAGCTGGAGGGGATTATGTAAGTCACTCAGTATACTGGGTCACCCAGTCGTTTTGATATGCACTACTACTGTAGAGCTGCTTCACTCATTGCAGGGATTCACATTTTGTGGTTCGTCAGTGTAAAGCTTAGAGTCTGTATGATAGACAGATAATTATGATAAGATTTCAGCTGTTTGCTTTCTGCACTGTAATGTCACACAGTGGACGCTGCAGGCTTTTACCTGAGGCTTATTCTTCCTTTGAATGATGTTATACATGACTACTGTTAGCTTTCACAGGTAACGTATGCTCTGAAATAGGGATGGGTACCAAATCAGGTACTTTAATGGGTACCAACTGAATTCTGTCTGTAGTACTGAGTATCGATTCACATAAAATCAAACAGTACCATGTTTTGGTACCTAAACACATCCTTGTGACTGTAGAGTAGGTGGTTTTTCCATACTGGACATGTACACAGCATTACAAGTTTATAAACTGTGGAATAAATATATGTGAAATTTTAAAAAAAGGTTTCTTTATTATTTATCATATTAATATTTATTACCACATAAACACAAAAGAACCAAAAATACTGAGAGCACCCTTACTGATTGCCAGGTAGTGGGCATCGGTACCGAATCATTTTAAATGTGAAAGGTACCCATCCCTACTCTGAAACAGAAATCAGGGAGACTATGAGATACACATGACAACCCAGGTAAGCACAGAGCAATGAAAACTAGAGGTCAGCTCTCCCCCTGAAGGAGTTCCTCTGTTGTGACTTCCTGTCACTATACATTATCCTGCTTTTTACATCAAATTTATAACCTCCAACTGTATATTTTGAAACAGTTTTAATGCTTCAAAAAAATCTAGTTTTTTTGCAGTTTGAGCTCCATCAATATAAAAAGTGAACTCTGTAGGCGTCTTAAAACAAGTAAAGCAAGCTGCTATTACTCAGTTGAAACTCATAAATATTTCACTAAATATTTCATAAAGTTGAACAGACTGCATGAATCAGCACTACACCTGAGTTTTTTCTGCCTTGTCACTGCCAGAGTCGGTGACATTTTGTTTTCCATTCATCACTACAGAGGCACTGCCATATACCGGGCTATGTTTTGAAAAATGTTTACGTTTTTGCATCTTAAATCGCTTTCATTTTCTCTGCTATACTGAACTGAATATTTTTCTACTCATTGACATGCTCACAGTTAGTGTGTCAGAGTATGTAGTTGGTGCCACACCTTACAACAGTCAGTTGCAGTCATCAAACTGTAGACTATTGAGATAAAACTTGTCAATTTTTAATTTTACAGTGCCTTGGACTTTAATGTTTGTTACAAGTAAGTGTTTATTCTTGGATGACCTACATTTTAATGAAGCCCATAGGGTGAGTGACTAACACAATCACCACAGAGAAAGGCAGCAGCCACCTGATGACATCACCGATTCAATGTTTCATGCTCTGATTCTCAGGTCAACAAAGGCTTTGCACATATCGCTGTGGATGTATGCAAAACAGAGTTTTGTCCTTTGAATCCATGCTTGGCAGAGCCCCACTCTAAAATGAAAGCTCACCTACTGAAGAGGCACCGTTTTTTTTCAGTTGCTCTTCATACAGTGAAGTGGGGGGAAGGAATATACAATTTGTGTGGGTGGGTTGGCTTTACTAAACAAAAGAACAAGCCTTGACAAACACATTTGGTGTATTTAGCCCCCAAGGCTGTAGCGATACCCTTCGACAGCTTTAACAGTCCAACAAGGCAGTAAGTGTCCAGGTAGGTAGGAGGCATGGCTGCTTCTCATTATTTTTTCTCTGGGAGTTTCATATTACTCCCTGTTCAGGACAGAGCCCTGCTTGTTCTGTGACACAGAACAGAAAACAATCTACTTATTAAGAAAAGCACCGACAATATAACGGCCAAACACTCATATAAACCGCCTTTTTGTTGTTATTACGAAAAACTTTTCTATTAATCACAAGTAGTCACCACAAAGGACATAATTCGGGAAATACACCTGCTAACAAATGCTTCCATGAAGCTAACGTTTGCGGTTGAAAAACCGGAAGTTGGTGTAGCTAACTTCATAAGAAAAGCACAATACAGCTCACAACTACGAGTAATGTTACGCTATTGATGGACTAGAAATCATATTAATCGAGTAAATGCCATTTTTAGTGGTTTGTATCGTTTTTCAATGTCGTGCTGATGTTTGTTTATGTATTTTTGGTAAGGTAGGGCGTTTCAGAAATCTTCTACCGGAAATGATCTGCTCTTATTCTGGTAAACTTGCCATTGTACTAGCATGAAAGGTGCTGCCGACAAATGTCACCTTTTGCTGTCGCTGTCTCGAGTTCACATGTTTTCTACAGCATAATAAGGGGAAGCCCAGGGCTACAATTATTTACTTGGTTAATAAATGAAAGAGGTAATAAAATGACAAACGTATAACCAAACACTCCCTCTACAACGGACACGGCTACGTCTCTTGTGTACCAGGAAGAGGCACAAACAACTCACCTTTAAGGGAATACATGTGTAAAAATAAGCAGCTTAGATGTACACAATTCACACTTGGTGAAAGTTTAGAGTTCAGGTGGGGATACGCTTAAAACAGAGGAGGGGAACAGTCATAAACAACTTTGTTTTCTGTCCGGTATTCGGCCCTGCTCTCTCATCACCACTAGTTTCGCAGCATCGGCTCAGTGTTGCAAACACCCACCCCTCCTGCACCATTTCCGTGTTTTATACGGTATCATTTCCACGGAGCTCATGCCACGTCAATTCAAGACACAAGTTTTTGCCAAATTTAAGCACAAAACTGTGTATCAATACTGGTTTGTTGTGAATTTGAGTTGCTATATGCTGCGACATTGGTGCAGAACAACCGGTTAATAAGTGAAAGGGTGCATGACGTGTCTAAATCAATGAGTCCAAGACAGCTAAAATGTGATGCTGAAACATTGTAACTCACCTAATGCCACCTCGCAGGCTTTTCTCAGCTGTGAATGGTGAGCCTTTTTCACCTCCTTGTCGGCCAGGATCTTTTCCAAAGCTCGTGTGAGGAACATGTTTTTCGTCTTTTTGCCCTCAAACATGTCGCACCGGAATTTGGGGCGAGGTGTGCCTGGTCCCAAAGGGGGGGCTGCAGCCGCCTCGAATGGAGATATATTCCTTTACAAATGTCAGACGCAGAGCCCCTAACAGACAAACATAAATAAACACAGAAGGTGGGGTAAATCCCTCAGATTTCCATTAACGACCTGCCTCCTGCGCCATGTTGGAGAGAGGAAGCGACGTCACGTACGTTAGAGAGCGGCCGCAGAGAGGCAGCAGAGAGAGAAAGAGGGAGAGGTGTCATGAGTGAAGACTTACTGCTAAGCTCTTCTACACACATGCATTAACCTACATGTGCAGAGGAAAAGCCATTGTAAAAATCAGTGGTGTTGATTTGTGTATGTAGGGAATTAACAAGCCATACATGACCAAATGTGTAAAAGCAATCCCTCTTGACCTGCATCAGAATAAAACTGTTTCACTAACATTAACAAATACACAACACACCCACACTACAGTTAAAAACTTGGATGTTATTTAAATCCCTGCATTTGACTGTCAACTTTCTAAACTTGTGCAAATATGTGGACATAAAACGAAAATTAAGCTCCAAATTTTTCCAGAAAAATATTTTCTCAATTTTTATAGGTACAATGAAAAAGACTATAAACATTGAAATAAAGTAGGGATGCACGATATTATCGGCACAATATTGGTATTGGCAGATAAAAGCTTAAAAACATGTTTATCGGTATTGGCAGATGTGAAAATTTCTGCCGATAGGCACAGCCGATAAGGTGCTGCTCAGTTAGGATTATTATTATTTTCCATCTGAAAATGAAGCTCCTCAATAAAATGTAGCACTTCATTTATTTGCACTGCAGAGCTCTGTGTCTGTCACCAGGTTGTTACAGTAGCTCTAAAATAATCAAATGCAACTTGGTTATGTTTAAAAATGCATTGTACATTTAAAGTTCATGTGATCTAAAGAAATTATTTTTCTGTATTTCAATACTGAATGTCTTGTGTTTGAAAAAATAATACATTTCTTATTTATGGTAAAATCAAATGTTTTCTGTCTTGTTTTATGTGTGTTTCTTAAACAAATAAGACCGTCACAATTAGAGAAACATATAAATTCCAGTTCAGGATAGACTTAGCTTTCTTTACAGTGAAAAACAAACAAACATGTGATTATCGGTATCGGTATTGGCCAAAAGGGGTTTCGATATATCGGCATATCAGATTTCGGCAAAAATCCAATCCCGTGCATCCCTAAAATAAAGGATAGAATATAAGTCTTTTCGGGTGGCATATTTTTGCAATAACCGCATTCCTTTCAGTGAAATAAATATTTATAATAGTGCAATACCCATGCATGGCACATTCATATTTATACTCTTGTGTGATATTCCATGTAATATTTATTTTTACCATGTATTATTATCAAAAAAGCACCATACATCCTTTTACTTCAATGGCTGTTTATATATCACTAGACACCTAAATGGCATATACTCAAAGGTAGAGTAAGCTGTACGTTGGGTATTAAAAAATAAAGGTTTTCTACACTCCATATATGTATACTTTTTGCTCCTTTATAATCATGGAAAAAATACAAATTTCTACAAAATTCAACACAATACCACAAAGAGTGAGATTATGCTTTTGAAGACCTCTCCATCAATTTGGAAGAAACAGCTTTGTTTGTGTTTGTTTTATTTTGTTATATTCAAGTGTTCAGTTTATGGAATTGAACCTCTGCTCTACTTTTTAATGGCCATTTTTTAACGTCATTTAACCCGATAGCACCTCACCTAGAAGTGTGCCCACCTGCATACTGCTACACTGCCCTGAGTCAGATCTAGCAAAGTGCAAAAGCAAATATATCCAGTACATCTGGCAATTTGACAAGACACGGATTTGGCATTTGTGGGCGGCCAAGTTCACTTTCACTTTGAGATGTCTTATGTGTCAGTGCAACCATTTCTGAATCCGTAAATATGTGCAGAGCTGCAGACTGAGATCTGCTAAAAAGACAGGAAAAAGAGAAGAGAAGAGAAAAATGTTTGAAAGTTAAATCCCTGAGCAATTCTTCAAGGATCCTTTTTTTGACTTCTGAAAATAAGACTTGATAAGACATCGAACATTGTTATAAAACAAAATTTATTCAAGTCAGACAATAAACAATAATGAGGAGTATTAAAGCACCTATGCTGACAGAAGTAAACATTTCTGACTCTGTAACTGATCCTCACCTGAGAAATTATGACACAGGAAGCTGCTGATGTGACAGGTCAGTCTTTCCAAGTAACAGTCTTTAAAAAAACATAAAAACTACATCTGAATAAAACAACCTTCTGATTGTCTGTTGATATATTTAAAACACCAACAATGTTGCAGTTATCAAGGCATTAATACATTATTGTCTAAAATCTTTACAGGCACCTACTTATAGTGAAAAAGGCATCTGTAATACAAAAAATGGTGCTTTATTTATCAAATAAGCTTTTGTTGAGAGTTTTTTTTTTAACATTAAAAAGTGCTGTTGTATTATGACAAGTGCTCACATGACCACCATTAACTCAAAAAGCTTATATCAAGGAAAAATATATGTTTATCCTGTGAGTGTGAAGAGTGACACTGAGTTTGTGTCACAGCTGGTTAACTCCCCCTGACATTGTTTGTGGGATCTTTATGTTTATAAAGAGGGAGATCTTAAAATACCCACCACCACCACCACCAGTTAAAAACCTATAAAAAAATAAGGTGAACAACTTCAAAAACAAGGACAGCAAATCAAAATTCATGCCTCGTTGGTTTTTCTCAGCTTCTCGCCTGATAACATCTGAGAGGAATATGAAATCTCACAGGAATATGAGGTGTTGAGATAAGTAGCGGTGAGGGTGGCAGTGCGGTCATATATATGGAAATCTGTGTCGGTCTGTCTCGCACTTCTTCAGCAAGCCTGATGCAATGGCCTTCACTGCCCTCATGGTCTCAGTGCAGGTCGGGCTGATCAGAGATTCAGGGAGGAGGAAGCCGAAGTATCCTGTATCCCTCAACTCGAACGCAAATGTATAGGGGATCCCGTTTCTGTAGGCCCAGTCTATGGAGCTTCCTGAGCTCACATCTATGGGAAAAACAGAGGTAAGGAATTATGAAAGCTTAAGTCAATTTTTTTATGAATGAATTGAATTTGCTGCATTCTTGTCTTAGTATTTTAAAGAGAAAGCTGCACTTGTTAACATGCATTATATCAACAGCTATAATTATAAATCACTAGTTTTATAAAAACTAAGTTTTGCAAAAATATGATGCACTGTAAAGCAATAATAAAAACACCACACAATACACATAGATTGCTCGAGACACTTTGTTTTTTCAAGAGCCTCAAAAAGTCTTATTTGCAACTTTTCATTCCAATAGTTTTAATTAGAAAACATTTTCAGTCTGTTTACCCAATGTCCATTTTTATTGCAGCAAAATTTAATTCCAAGTGACATGGTCCTAAAACTGTGCCCACGAACGAGCTGTGATAAATAACGTTCTATGGATGTAAATTGTCTCTGCAGCATTTCTCGTTTGGATGCAAATGTGATTTTTTTTCTCCATCTTTTCTGTAAAGCAATACATCAGTGCTAATAAAAATATAGATAGGCACCGCTCTACAAATTGCAAACACTCCTCTCTTTTCACTGGATCAGTTGTTTAATTGCAGAACTACACTTATAGATTGCTGTATGTAATTTCAATAATTTCTTCATCACAGATGGTAATGAGTTGACAAAAAAATTACGATGAGCAAATCCCAATCTGTTACAGACTTGACTTGTGTAAAAAAAATACATGCACAGATAAGATGAGGCAGATGAAATAGTGGTGTCATACCCTAAAATTCTTAGCATAACATTAAAAATCATTCGTTTGACTCTAAACTTGAAAGGGAAAGAAAGAGTAATACTTACACAGGGTTGTTGAGGCAGGTCCATATCTGTACCTGACTCCATAGGCAGAGTAGAGGGCTGTCACTGCATTATGAGCTGCTGACTCCTGCAGAAAGAGGGAGCATGAGGTCAGCTCATCATTAATGCTCCATATGTGTTCACAGCATCATTTAATATCATCGCTTTCCACTAACTCCAGCAACTATTCAGTAGATAATAAAAAGATGATTATTATCTCACATATATACTGAGCTATTGGTTTTAATGTGTCTTACCACACAGCTGAAGTTGGGGATTGTGGCATACTTGTAGGAGTAGGGATACAGCAGCATTTGAGCATAGGCGTGGATGGATATGTACGCTTTAATGTGTTTCCTGTGTTTGCGCAAGAACCTGGCGACAGCCTTGACTTCAGGTTCAGACTCGGGGAAGGGACCACAGTAGGTGTCATCACAGGGATGAGAGGAAGCTCCTTCCTCTGCAGAAACACAGAACCATGCTTTTGTTTGTTACATCAGGATACAAAGGGGGGAAACGTACAGATAAGGGTTACCAAGCTATCCACAAACAAAATTAGTCATATTGGATTTCTGTGTGCCTGTCATGTTTTCTGAAAGGACTAAAAGACTACATTAACATCAATGCAAACATATTATTGTTTCCCTCTTTTAATTGTTTTGCTACCAAATTAAAAAGAATTCTGACCGCATGTTCGCTCACAGAAAAGCTTTTGAATTACATAACCTAATGGTCGAATTGTGGATAAGTATTCTAAGAGGGTAACACATTGGGTCTAAATTTGTCTGTTCCTTCATTTCTCCCTCTCCATACAGAAAACTCCTCTGTTATATATTCTTTACAGAGTGATGATGATTCAGCAGAACCCTCCTTCCCATCCCACCACCTATCAGAGGCTGAATGACATCAAACACAGGCTGTTGTCCCCACACAGCAATTTCATCCACAGCTTACACTCATTAACAGACAGAAAAACTTACATCAGCAAAGAGACTTCAAGAAGTTCTTTTCCAAGTTTCAAATGTGCCTGACTTCCTGCACTGTGTAGGATTTTGCTCAGAGTTCAGCTTAAGTTCAGCATCATCAAACTCACCACACCATTTCACCTTCCAGTTCCTGTTAGCGTCCACCCCTCGGCAGTGGAACTTGTGATTTCTGGACCTCGTTTTCCTCCAGAACCGGTCCTACATAAAGAGAAAAATGAGCGAGTCGCTGTGTATGTCCACTGACTGTCAGAGTTATTGGAGAAATGTTGCAACCTGTCATCTCTAAAATAATCAATCTGTCACTCACACGGCTCCTGTTGGCCTGTCCATGAGAAAAAAGACAAGAGCTGAGGCACGTTTTCAATAGTGTAAGCTTGCCTGCTGTTTTATTTTTACCAACTTATAATTCTGATCCATTTGGAAGCAATATATTCAGTGAACTGCCTTAAAAATATTCAAATTCTGTGGGTAGGAGTGATGCGTGACCAGATTTTATTCGAGATGCATCTACTCTTAAAATAATGAATAACATAAACGGTCTCTACTCTGAGTCTGGGTTCAGAACAAAACCCACCCATGCTGTTTAAAACCAAAGTCTTTAACAGCCATATTCAGTCTGAACTGTGTATGTTAAAGACCTACAGTACCGTGGTCCAGCTGAAATGATATCCATCCACGTTAAGGACTGGCATGATGTAAAAGCTGAGCTGGTTGAGCAGTCGTCTCATCACAGAGTCGTACTGGTATGAGTTGATGGCCTGAAATTAAAACACAAAACAGCCTCATTTCAAAGCACAGTCAATGCAATTCAAGGGATATTAAATCCCAGGTCTTTTAACACATTAGCATAAAAATGTATTTGCTTTCTCTCCATTATTGCATCTGTATGCTTGCTACAGCCGGTCTTTAAGTACCAACCTACAGTAGGTTAATATTCAGGCTATAGATGAGGTCTAGAGTGAGGAAACATGGGCACTGGGTTAATACTGCTCATACTTGCTATTTAATCAGCTGCAGGCCCTGGTTAATGAGCTTTCATCCTTCAATAAAGATGAGACCCTGACCCCTAGTGGCCAGTTTTGGTTACAACATCACAGTGAAAGCATGTTAAAGGTCCCAGGGAGGAGTGATTTTTATGATTTCATTTGCTTTATATCCTTTACTTATAGGCTTTTAATTCTCACTTTCCCTGAAGGGTCAGCTTTTACTTTCAAATCAATGTGATGAACAACAGGGGATTGAGTTTTAAGTGGTTTCTTAAGGACAACTTGTGTTTAAACCACCATGTTGGAGAAGCATCTACAAACAGAATGATTCAAAAGCAAAACAAAACACTGTTGTGTAAATGGAACGCTCAAGTTAACCTTGGAGCAGCAAACCTTTAGAATATAGATGTAATATCCTATGAAGGCACATGGAGAACAGTCTGTACATTACCTTTTGTTGAGACTTGTTGAAATATTTTGAAGTACCAGACTATAATGCAAGAATTTCATAAGAAAAGGTCATCACTGCTTTAAATTGATATTCTCTACTGTAACTTCAACTCTTGAATACACTGGCACCAAGGTTATAATAGTTTTGGATTTGTCATTATAGTTTAGTTTTAGTTAGTTTTGACATTTTATTTTCCATTACAGTTTAGTTTTAATCAGTTTTAGAGCAGGCATTCTAGTTTTTATTCAGTTTTGATTTTTGCAACAAGGCTTAGTTTTAGTTTAGTTTTAGTTTTTTCACACCTTATTAACCAGGTGCAGGATTCAAAAAGGTCAGAGTAAATATTTTGTAATACTGTTTATTTTCAAGTCCAACATAGTGCTCACTGCTCAGACAATGCTGATACTGAACTGTTGGCTGCTGCCTTACACACATGAAATAATATAAACTTAGTATAAAAAATATAAACATAAATTATATAAAATAATGTTTACATAAATTACACAAAAATAATATTAACATAAATTATAAAAAAACAATATAATATGAGCTTCAATAAATAAAAATTTGGACTCTGTAACAATAGAGGCAGACTCAAATATAATAAAAACTTGGACTCTGTAACAATTAAGCTATTACAGATGCTCTGATTCATTGCTCCACTATGTTTTGTCGCAGCACAGCGCACAGCCAGTCAGTGCAGTAAACAAGCTCGTCCCTATACGTCGCTATGATGGTGCTGTGCGGCACTGACAACTGCCTAAAACTGTCTAAAATTGTATGGGAAAACATGTCGGATTAATTTAAATCCAAAAGGCTATTAATATTGTCAAAAATTATAACTAAGGGAATTTTGTCTATCATTTTAGTTAGTTTCAGTTAGTTTTGTGAACACAAGATACAGTTTTAGTTTACTTATCATTTTTCTTTTCTTTTCTAGTTTTTATTAGTTTGAGTTAACTGCAATGTATTCTAAATTTTAGTTTTCGTTTTTAGTTTTGTTTTAGTTAACCATTACAACCTTGACTGGCACTTATTGCGCTTCTAATTCCATTTATCTGGTTTACCAGTGTTGTATAAAAAGAGCCCATAGAAACTCCCGTGATTGACATTAAGCTCAGGTCTGGCCCTGTCCCAAGACTTTGACTGTTTAATGGAACTTTTGTAGGCCTCTGGTTTATGTCCCACATCAGCCTCATGAAGCCTACTCTTCAGCATTTGCATAATCATACTCGACCAGAAAACAGATGTTCCCGTTTTCCTGCAGACCACAGGGGTATTAAAATACAGCTTGCTTACCACAGGGGATAGTTCAGATGTACACTGTGGTTTAGATACTGTTACTCGAAGTCTAAAAAACAAAGGCACCTCTTTGACAAACCACTGGCAGAACGCAGGTCCTATCCACTCCCGAGCGTGGACACCACAGTCGATCCATACCGCTTTCTTCTGATGGTGACTTTTCTTTCCTAGCTGACAAGAGACACTCACCAGTCAGTCTTAGTGTGTGTCTTTGCATGTGAAAGCAGCTCTACCAGTGTGTCTTTGCATGTTCTTTTTCATGCTTCCTCTCCTACCTGGAGCACATAAAGCTGTCTCCCCTCGTACGACTTCCCGATGGAGAACATGTCGACCAGGTCTGAGTGGGTTCTGTTTATGTCAAACATCCAGCTCTGGATCTAAAGAAGGAAAATATTTTGTTCAATGATTTATTTACAGTTATTTAAAGACGAACTCTGAAAAGATTTAATATGCTTTTAAAGCTCCAGGCCAGTGAACATCACCCCAAGGCATAGAGAGGTGGTTCATTTACTGTGTATTTGTTCACGCAGGTATACAGAGATTCATTCATCAATCCAAGCTTGGACCACTACTGATTTGTGCGTACAGCCTGACATTTTGATGAACCAGAACCCAACGGACCCAACAAAAGAAACCTTCCGAAATATCTTTAGCTAAATTTGTGTTTTTCAGAGCAGTAAGAAGAGCACCTGTGGATTGAGCTTTAGATAAGTGTGCATAAGATAGAGCAAAAAGGAGTGCATTGGTAGATGCTGGGCTCCACATCTACCTCATCCAAAGAGTGGTACACCTCGTAGTCATACTGTGACTCTGACCTCCTGCGCCTGCGAGAGGAGCGATATCCCGTCTGCTTCTCAATTTCAGTCTGTAGATTGGAGATAAAAACCCTGTGGATGGGAGACAGAGAGATATTTGCAGCAACACATAGAAGATATGATTACCCTGTATATTACCTTTAACAGTGGTGTGGAAACGTGATGAAAAGCGTTACAAAAATGTGTTCTCTGGATGACAAAGTCCTAAATTAAGAATTCTAATATTTCTTCCTCATTATATTCATACATGCGCTAACTTTAATCTATAGGCTGCTCATAATCACTTTAAAGGCCAGCTGTTTTTTTTTTACATTTTGCACATCTTATACCAGAAATAATACATTACTAAATAAAAAAAACAATATTGGGATTAATACTGTGGTAGCAACAACACAAATGCAAACGGAGCAACACAAATACAAAAGCCACAACACAACAGAAGTACAGCCACAATGGGAGTCAATGAAGTAAATAGACTAAGTAAATAATTTTCTTTTTTAACTTCATTTATGAAAAAAGTATAGCTTCATAGGAGTGTCACCTTCGGATTTCCTTCACAGTACTCATATCTATTGACCAGTAATACATCAGCTTTATGAATCAGTCATGACATATTGTTAGCATTAGAGCTAAATTTATCATAGCTGAAGGTAAAAAAAGAAAACAATCATTTTCTTACTTCCACTTTCTACTTTCTGATTCCATAGGGATAACTGACCTTTAAACTTCTGTTGTGGCTGTACTTCTATTGTGTTGTAGTGTTTGCATTGGTATTGTTGCTTTTGAATTTCTGTTGTTCCTTTACAGCTGACACTTACTGGCCACCGTAAATTAGCCTGAAGTAAATGCGTAACCTAGTTAGGGATGGGGATTGATAAGATTTTGTCAATGCGATGCCCTTATCGATTCTGCACATTGAGATGATTCTTTATCAATTCCCCTATCAACTCCTGTTGTGAATTTTCTTGGTACAAAAAGTAGCTTTACAGGTTTTCTGTGTCAACAACATTTAATTGAGTTTATACTGTAAGTGAATAAAATGAGTCTGTATATTTCTGGGCATAATTATACAGAAACAGGTAAAAATTGCACACAATGTGACATTGATGTACTGTGTTGTAATATATTAATAATTCATGTAGGCCATCTAGTGTCTCCAAGTGGTTATAGCAATGGTTTAAGCTGTTTGGAACCTTTCCGTAGTTATGAAGTCAGCCATGAGCCTTTCAATTGCCTGTTAGCTTTTGACATTTGAAATTCTCAGTATTTTTTACAAAGAGTTGATGTGATATGTTTCTGTGATGAAAGTTGAAATTTTATTCTGAAGCTGAAGTTATACTGACATATGCTAACTGCTAGCATATCAATGCAGTTTCCCATATACGTTAGTGTCAAGCTTGCGCTATTTTGTTTATTTGGTAAATGAGGTGATTTAAACCATTTTGAATGTACTGAATATGAATCTCCTGAGAGAGAGTAATGTACATTTATTTATGAAGTCAATTCTTCAGTAAAACTTTAAGCTGAAAATCCTGAATCAGAGTTTTCCTGGGAAACGTTATCGAACTGATAAGCTAAGATAGCTGCAGCAGACTAGTACACGTAAGACCTGATGGCTCTGGCACAATGTAAAGAATTGATAAGGGAATCGTTAAGCACAAAAGCTAACAATATCAATGGATTGAAACATTTCTCATTGATTCTCAACAGGAACCGTTTTTTGATTCCCATTCCTAAACCTAGTTCTCTTAAAATGAAAGTGCAAGGGACTGGAGAACCCATTCTGTTCCTCGAGATGGTTCGATGTTAGTCACAGCAATAAGCTAATACTGATAGGACAATCCAATTAGGACTTTTTGATCAGTTAAACATTATCCATCTGGTTATAGCCCTAGTATTTATACCCATCCTGTTTATTATTAAATAAAATTTCTGCGTTTGTGTGTGCGTGTAATGGGAATTAGCTAAGACAACAGTTTTCACAGTTACTATCTGTTTATAGACTTCTCCCTGCCTCCTCACTTCCCACCCCATCCTAAAACAGAGATCTCTTTTCATAGCCACTGTGTGGGCAGCCCAACTCTCCAAGTCCCTATGTACACATTTCTATCTTTACCCACTTTAATGTCTCTTAAAAAGATGGATTACTTCCCTGAGAGTAAAGTCTTTGACTTGTAATTTCCACAAAACCCGACCACCTACCAAAGACCGTCCCCTTGCATCATAGAGCATTGTGAAAAATCCTCAGCAAGTCAACACAGAGTCGGGGAAAAAAAGCCCTCATCCTCAGATCTGCAGTTCCTCCCTCAGGACAGAGATGACAATGGAATTCTTTCTAGCTGCGGCCGCTTTGATAAAGCTCCATCATTTCAGCGTTAATTTTGATGAGGGATGGGGCGGGGAGATGAAAGGGTTTGCTGCTTGGAGCAGATTGAGAGAGGGGCTCTGATGTGCTCTGCATGTGCGCATGTTATTGTGTGTCCCAGCTTTAGGGGGTATGAGGCCTTTCAGCACGTGAGCTAAGGCCAAGTCTGCATGTTTTAATGGTATTTTCTGGTCAAGGGAAGCTGGGTTATTGCAGCATCTTTGGATTAAAGATGTGTTAGAGTGTAGGGAGTCCTGTATTCCTGATCTTACCCATAGTCAATCTGTTCCCTCTTTAAGCGTGAATGTAAACCTGCAGTGTCATTGCATTTCACATGGACGTCCACTGTTGCATTTTGACCGATGAGACCGACACTGTTGGGTTGCCAGAGGTCCACCTAAAGAGTACAACAAATCTTTTAGATCAGAAACAAATAACACCTGGGAATTTTAAATTGCAATATCTGCTTATTTTGTGACACAATTCATACTCAGGTGAATTCTTGATCGTAGACTTAGAAAATCAATATGTAAAAGTTTGTACAAAGACAATTTGAGTAATTTAAAGTGAGGCAAAAAAAGTAAAATACAATATCCCAGTCGATATCTAACCATGGTTACATCAAGCATGGATAGTCAGCTGTGACAGCAGGTATTCACAAAAAAAATAAAATAAAATACTTGTAAAAGTACTGTTTGATCAAAAAGAAGCACTTCAATCGACCAACGATACACACAGAAGTCCCTGCAAAAAGAAGACTCCTCAGTATTTGCAGAAGTGTGTGAACGTCCTCAGCTGGCTTTCATTTGTGCTGCAGCAGACACGCAGCCTGCCCTGCACACATGCTTGTTAATGTGTCAATTGGTTTAATGGTTAACAGAAAGCATAGCAGATTAATTGAACTTTGTTTAGAGCCAGAGGATTAAAAAGTCTGAAGCTGGAATGTTTGGAGCCCTGCAGAATGAACCTCTCTCTGCTGCTCCTGCTGCTGCTGCAATTTTATTGCGTTTCCAAATGGTTAAGTACCCCAAATGTTTCAGAAGTGCTCTTCTGTCAGACAAACAAATCCAAAACACGTATGCCTCAAAAGGGAACATAAAATCCCTCATCAGATAACACAACTACTCACTTAAAGTTGTCTCATTTCAGCATGTTTATGACTGTATTTATGAGAGCTAAAGGTAAATTATATGCCTCTTGATTGTAATGCGTGATTCTTTTTGACCGTGTATGTATTCAGGGTCTCTTCAAGTGCTCAATTTGTGTTTTTGTGGTTTATTTTAAACTCAAATGGGCATAACAACAAAAGGCAAGTTAGTCCAATAAAAAGAGCAGACCCTTCTTGAGTCAGATGAGGTCACGCTGTAACTCAGTGTTTACATGGCTTTATAAAAACAAGTTGACCAAGTACAACAGCAATGGGTGTATAGCTCAGTTTGTTTAGCTTTTGGATGTTTTTGGGCTCCAACACAGGCAAACTGAATTATAGGAACGAGGGCCCAATGCAGGAAAAAAAAGCAAAAAATGCCTCAAAGAATTTCCAGTAAAGAGCAGAAAAATATCAAAATTAATAAACTTAGAAAAATCAATTGATCAACTTTTTTCTGTTACCTTCTGTGCATTTTTGCTTTTATCCATGAGACAGCTGATGAGAAGGGGAACATGGAATGGAAAGTGCAAAGGATGCTGATCAGGTGTGACCATTGCTTCTATATTTTTGGTGCTTGCTTAAACTGCTTGAAAACTCTAATGCAAAAAAAAAAGAAAAGAAAGTGCGGGATTCAACCCTCCTGGAGGTTTTTAAAAAGTCTTCATGGTGCTTCAGTGTCTGCTGTTTTGTAGTAATGTGATATAATTCTTTATGTTAAGTAACTCAGGAAAATACTGCAGAAGAAAAATACCAAAACACAGATTTTCTGTTGCTTGTAAAACCATCTGTATCATCAAAAATTCAAAACAGTGCCTCAACCATTCATTGAACATGACTCTCTACAATTGCATCATGCTTTTATGCTTTACAAACATCATTGTGGTGAAATTGCAAATGAAATCAACGTGCAAAGAAAGGTCATCTTTGTTCCCAGGGCTGAAGGGTAATTACTCCCAAATGAGTAAGGAGGCCAGGCCTTTGTGTTCTTTAGGGCTCCCCCTCCATAATTCAAGTTTCTTTGAAACATATGTTCATAAAGTTTACAAACTTTCAGAGTAGTTACAAAGAAACCTCTGTATTTTCCCCTGCCATCCTTCTTTGGGGTTTTCTTTTTTAAGCAAATACAGAGCAAGCAATCTAGAGTGTCCCAGAAATTCAGAGCGAGAGCAGCCAAGCGTGGTCGTCTGTCACAGTCAGGATACACTCGCTGTCTCTCTATTACTGCCCCAGTCATCCATCACATCTCACCCTCTCTGTCTCTCCTTATACTCACTGAGTCAGACCTCTCTCTATATATCCATAACTGGCTGTTAAAGTGTCGAAGAGAGCCCAATGAAGGGCTGTGGACTGGTGTGAGCAGAAAAATAACGCATGAAATATGACATGGTGAGTAACAAAATTTAAATCAGATTTAAAGTGGAAAAAAATAGTCTCGAAAAAGTACAAAGTAACCCTGTCAGCAACCAGTCTTACATCTAAGTTCACACTGGGATCATTTTTGATGGAATGGACAAACACATCTACACTGACCTTCATGTACCTCAGGATATTCTTGAGCACTTGGACCTCCTCATCATCTCTTGGAGTGATCCTGAAGACTTGATCACTGTAAAAACAACAAAGCTTCTTAATGTCAGTTTATGATCAGGATCAAAGTGTCCTAAAGAATTTTCATGGCTCCACAAATTTACTTCTTATGGCCAAGGATCAATTTCCTCAGAGTTTCAAAACCACTGGGGCCGTGAAGCCAAAGGTAATACAAGCTTTCTTTGTGCTGATTGAAGCTGACGTGTATAATAGCAGGTGTGGAGCGGGTGGTTCAGAGATGACAAGGTCAATCCTCAGTCAAACAATCAGAGTAGGACATCATTAAAGGGATCATCATTTCAAGCTCTGAAAGTAACACCTGGAAGTATTCTCTGGTGGATACAATAGCAGTTTTTTTCAGCTCTTATTGGAAAATAAAAGCATTTGACAGATGTGTCAAATGTGATGGTTTAGATAGAAAAGATTTAAGCTTTGTTCTCAACTCATTGAGTCAAATATACAATATGACCTAATATGTGGCCTGCACAACTTTGTTATGTACAAAAACTTTCAAAACAGTATGAGAATGAACAAAAATCAAAGACAGTGTATTGGCTAAGCCTTACTGATTTAATGTTGATTTGTTCTTTTTCATGTCTTTCACAATATCTGTGTAATACAATACATTACATTACGTTGAGCCTTAAAACTATGAAATACATTGTGATGTATTGAGTCACGTTACGTTATATGATACAAAAAAAAAAAACAATTCAATACAACAGGTTATGTAAAATATGGTGTGGTAATGTATACCATACTAAAACAATATGTTATGTACTGTATAAAATGATACAGTGTGATATGTTATGTTATGTTATGGTTTGATAGGATATGATACAATATGACACATTATGTACCATAACATTTTGTATGATACCATTTTCATAAGACATACAAAATGCTATGTGCGTTATGAAAGGATTACCTTGTGTTTTATGACAGTATTTGACATCACATTATGTTACATTGTTTTACGTTACATTACATTCAGTTACATTAAATTACATCACATAATATTACTTTTCATTACTTTTTGTTAGGTTATGTTACATTATATTATCTTAGAATACTATTCTTTAAGTTACATTAGATAATGTTACACTATGCTGCATTACACTGAGTGAGCAATTTCCTCTTGGGGATTAATAAAGTACTTCTACATTACATTACATTAACTTACGTGACATTAAGTTACATTACATTACATTAGGCTATGTAGCTTATTTCGTTGTGATACTAAGATACGAAACAATCATGCAGTCATGCAGTACTTAATATTGTAAAACACAATCTCTTCATGGCACTTCGGAATTATTCCAAAATATCAACACTTTGCCTAAGCAATGCCAATCTTTTACAGAACTAAAGTGATGGCCGTATTGATATTTTGTCCCACCTCTATTTTAAAACACATGAAATCAGAAACACAAAGGTAACTTTTCCCACGCAGTCAGAACACTGGGTTCTGTAGTTGTTTGTCTTGGTCTTTGATAATCCAACAATACTGCTCTTTGAGCTGTGAGTAAAGGAATTGCTGATACAGCATCACAAAAACAGCACAATGCCACACTGTAGCATATCAATGATAGATGGCTTAACCAAATTTTACATACTAAGAAACAAACTATTCATTGAAGAAGGGGTTAAGTTAAAACAGTGATGCTTGTTTTGATTTTATTCATTAACTGAAATTAAGAGATTAAAACTGGAAATGTGCAGGACAAAGTTTGTAAGCCACTGGATTCATTTGATAGCTGAAGTAACAAACACTTTTAGCCCACATAGTTTAAAGCCTCTCCAACAAAGCCACATTTTATCGATCCTCTTCCGCTTGATTGTGAATCTTACAAAGCTCCAACGGCTACAGCTCCTCAAAACTAACAAGCTGTCAATCACACTTTGTGTGTCTGATAACCTGTGTGTACCAGGTTGTGTATATGTGTCCACTTTCATGTTTTTTTCCCTCTTCCTCTCTTGGATTTATTTCAAAGAGCTTTTTACAATGTGCCACACAGGAAGCTGGGCCCCCTAAACAAAGGTGGCAACTCTGAGGTTTGAGGAACAAAGGGTCTGGGGTGTCCCATGTGAGCGGCCAGCCACCGAGCAAAATGGGCATGTCCCCGTGGCAATGACTGTGACAACAGATGTACTTGGAAGTAAGTAGGAAGTCTTTGGAGGTAAAGAGCTTATTGGACATAAAAAAAATAGATCAAAATCAGACATTCAGTGCTTTACTATTTCAAACTTAGCTGAGAATTATGTAGTTTTTCTGACATGATTCTTTGTTACTCAGTATATTGCAGCCTAAATTGAGCCTGATCCTCATCTTTCCTTCAGTGGTTCTCCAAGATGATGGCAGACTGTTCTGGTTAACGTGTTCTTGGCAGAAGCCCTCTACTTTGCTAAGAGCTGCGGGGTTTCCTGTACTAAAGCTGCCCTCAAGTTTTCAATGTGTTGATCCCCAAAGCAGGACTCCATTTAAGATGGGAGCAATTTCCTTTAAAGAGCTCAACGAGTGTTGTGTTAGGACTGTCTTACAAAGAAAGCATCATCTCGACAGTTCTAGTGTCAAAAACCAAATTTGTTCATTCTTAAATGCATTTCAGCTGAATGACTTGAAAGCTTCTGATCTTTAAACTAGAAAGACACATTGTGGCTGATTCTGCATCAAAATGTCTTTCAGAAAACACCCCATAAATCCTAAACATGCCTTGCCTCTACATGTCTGCCCAAATTATTACATGTGTCCAGCTCCAGTTGGTCCTTGAGAAAAACACACACCAACTCCTCCAAATGCATCACAAACTTCACATTCATAGTCAAAACCTGAGAGCAGCTATTTTAAGGGGCCAGATGAAGAGGTGTGTGTCCCAAATACAGCCTCATAAACATGCAGACAGACAGGTATGCAGGGACTTGAGTCAATAAATGACTGTTTGGACAAATTTGCACTCTCTTGTGATTTAAGAAACACACACTACCCACAAAGAGAGTTGAGGGAATCAGCTATAATCTTTTAAATGAGCAGTTTGACAGGCCTCAATTGCAGGAAGCTGCCTCTCTGTGACATCTGTGTCTACAATGAACTACCTGAATGCCTCTACAGAAAAGCACAACAGGTACAAACTTATCAAAGTGCTATCAGACAATCGAGCCAGTCTAAGGAAGATAAAATCATTATATTTATGTCTGAAACTGGAAATGGAAGAAAGCAGTTGAGTATAAAGACTTTCTTTGTATGTGAAACAGAAGATAAAGCCCGGATCTGCTGCACACAGAAAGAATCCTGGCTGTCTCAGTGCACTTTTCTTGCAGGAGTACTCGCAGGCTCCATGAGGAAATGAATGGGAGCTTTTTTCACTCACCCTGCGTAGCGGTTGTTGTACAAATAGGCACCAACGGGACATAGCACATTGCTGCAGATTATCACACAGGCCAGTAAAACTGAGGCTCGAAATGCGCTCCTTTGGTCCGGTACCATCCTCAGCCAGAGATCAAAGATGGAAGACACCGATCTGGCAACCTCACAGGATACACGCCAATTTATCAGAGGGAATATGACTGAAACGAAAAGGAGTGGAGCAGCATCAGCAGATTGGAGATTTCGTTGAAGACGTGCGCTCTCCAGGAGTTGATGTCCCTCTGACAGAAGGTGCAAAAGGTGTGAAAGTCGGTCATCTGGCACATGGGAAGCATTTACCACCTCTTTTGAAGCTGTGGAGGGGATTGCAGGGTAGCAGCTCTGTTTTAAAATGAGGAGGACCTGAGTCACGTGGGCCGGTGTCCGCGAAGTTGGTAACTGGATCCCTGATCCCTCAGTGCGCACTCAGTGAATAAACTACTGCGAACACATGGGCACGTAGGCAACGAAATCTTTTGAATGGTAAAGTAGCTTTTGTGCTGCATAACTCAAACTTTCCTGTTCGGACTTGAAGTATATCAAATGACTCGCCTCCATCACTCTAAAACAAAAGGTGTAGTCTTCTCAACCCGGGTCAGTGAAAGAGACACCCAGCTCTTCTGTAGCTCTGATAAAACATGACAGCTTTCATGCTAGACTACTTCAACATATGTTTTCTTGTCCATTAAGTACAAAAGGCTTTATGTGATGCAAACTCAGCTCACATGCTTAAAAAGTTGCCAGCATAATTTCATAAAATGTGATTGTGTTTTAGAATTAATGCGACAAACGGTCACTAAATGAACTTGACAGGCCCGTTATCCTTTGTGGTTGCATTGGTGGGGGGCTAAAATATCGTTAAATTTATCGATTTGTGTATTCTACTTAATATTGAATTAAAAAATAAACAAGAAAAATAAGGTTACTGTAGATATTCTGATTTTTTTTTTTTTTTTTAGCAACGTTTAAGACAAGAGTGGCTAATATCGAGCAACCGCTATGCTAGAGGCTATGCTAGCAAACACTACTACTAGCTAAGATGCTAACAGTAGGTTACTCTTTATCACGTTATTGCTATGAAGGATAATACAGCACGCACACACACACACACACACACACACACACACACACACACACACACACACACACACACACACACACACACACACACACACACAGCAATACATTTTTTAAATTTTAATTATGTTGAAATGCTGACTCAGCATTTCAACATATTGTTATCCTGTGACTTTATTATGTTGAAATGCTGACTCAGCATTTCAACATATTGTTATCCTGTGACTTTATTCCACTTCTTCTTCTTCTTCTTCTTATTCTTCCGTACGTTTTTTGGCTCTTTTCACAGCCTTCAAATTTTGTCCGATTTTCACCGTTCAACTTTTAAACTATTCAGCTTGTTTAGGAATAGTGTGCTATATCTTTTCACTTTTCTAACTATTAAACTTTTTGATTTATTCAGCTTTTTCCAAAAAAATTTCTCTATGTTAAACAGATGGGAAATTTCAGCTCCTCTGACTAAAATCTGCTTCAACTTCAACAAGCTCTAACTTCAGCTTACTCCCACTTACAGACTTCATTTTTGCTTTAAAATGTTTACTGATCTTTCCACTACTGATATCTGTAATAACTTTTTTAATATCTTCAACTGTTTTTGAGATTTCACTGTATAAGCGACACAAACTTTTCACTCTTTTCACCTCTCCTCCTGCTCTCAGAGGGCGGATTGTTTTCAATTTGACTGAGAGAAGCAGCTGCTGCTACTGAAAAAAACTGCCGATTAACCTGCCATAAAATTCTCAAACTTGACTCAAATCAAACAAAAAAGGCTGCTACTCCTTCAACTTCAACTGTTTCTACCTTTTGCAGACTTTGACTCGAGACTCTGTTCACACATTAAACTGGTCCTATTCTCCTCATCTCATTTACACATTAATCATAGATTTCTGCTTTCTTCTACATTTTTGAGATTTCACTGTTTGGTTTCTCTCTCTTTTTATTTAATTATTTTAACTTTTGTAGGCTGATTTACATTTCCACTGTATCCACTTTCTTTATCCACTCATTGTCTTTTCCTCATTTCTCTTAACATTTTTTTTTCCTTTATTTTACATTTTCAGTTTTTTCCACTTTTATTCAAACTTTTCCAGCTTCAGCATTTCAACGCATTTGCTGCAAGGAAATGCAACTTCTCTAGTATTAAATTTATTGTTCACAGTGTAACATGTACAGATATAGTGGGTTTTCATTTTCCATGTAGGCCTATCACAAAAACGGTAAAGCAAAAAGAAGAAAAATGGCATTGATAAAACAAAAAGGGAAAAACAATATCACCCAGAATACCTTAAATCCACCCTTGTGCCTGCCCACTCAACCAGATAGCCTTAGTTTTTATCAACATATATTTTCATTCGTCTTATTATTGTAATTACTTTTTGGTACTGATAATATTGTTTTTTTCAACACTATGACACACATGAAGTATGTATGATACAGAGTTAACAGAAGGACAGACATTAGGGAAGTTAAAAACCAAAATCTGAAAAATTTAATGAATCTGGCTTGTCTTGGGAGGGGCTGTGAAATAATGGATTGCTAATTCAACTCACACCCTTCGTTACATTCTTTAAAGGGCATATTGCAGGTTAAAGACAACTGTTAAGAAATTGATAGGAAAACAACTTAAAAACAATATCCTGAAAGAAACTCCTCAATTAATAAACCACAGGGTCTCCTAGAGACGTTTTAGTATGTGTTTTTGTACTTCCGCATTAAAAACCGACATTTGAACGGGACGTCACAGTCGGGAGTCCTGCTGCTTCTGCCTCTATTTAACATTAAGAAACATGGATCCGACTGTCACTCCTTTCAATGCAGAGGAAAATAATCTCAATTCCTATCCATAGTTGGTCCTCGGGGCTAAAATTATGAGCCTGTTAGGAAAGATGGAGAGCAGGAGCAGGGCAGCTTTAAGGGTAAACGTGATTTTTTTTTTAAGTCACAAGAAAAACTTCATATCTCTTAATTAGGCTGGTAGGCTGGTAGGACTGGTCATTTCCAACTATTGAGTAAATTTTAAAAACAGCCAGGAAGCAAATGATAAGGATATGTTCGGACTTCATAGATGCGTCCATTGTCCCTGTGGAATGATGCCCACTGGCAGATTCCACCATGTTATATGGGGCAATGAGGGCATTTAAGTTGTCTACCCAGTGAGTGATGCTGGAGAGAAACGGCCCCTCCACCAATGTCAAACATTGTTTGCCCAATGTGGGGCAAAAACCAGTACTGAATTGTTGTTCATACTTCAAAGCTGTTTAACACCTTAAACCTTTGTTTCCTGTTTCTTTGTAGCTCATTACCGTAAACCTGGAGCGCTAACCAGCCATCAGCTCTGTCAGTGTCCTGGCTCAGCTCCACCAGGAGTCCCTCTGTACAGCTTTAGGTGGCTCTCCCTGTTATTCCAGGCTATTCGTGCCTCCGTTTGATCCTGTACTTATCACCCAACACAGTGATTAAATGTCTAAGTCAACCGCCAGCCTTTTCCTTTTGTGATTGCATGGCAGCAGCACATTTTTCACATGCTTCTCTCCAGTGTCAACAGTGCGCCACCTGTTTTACACCCAATTACTGTACAACAGAGCCCAAACACTCCCTGCTGCCTCTAAAACAGGCACAGACATCACAGCAGACAGGACAGGAATGCTGGTTTTGACAACTTCCGCTTCCCTGCACAAGAGTAAGATGGACTGAGATGGACTTAGGGCTTTAATTGCTCTTATGATATCGATATTTGCAGAAGATAAAGGTACTTAACTCAGCAGAGAGACAGGTTGCATGATGAGTTGAATTTAAGTAGATGTCATCCAGGTACCAGTGGATCTTCTCACATTTTATTCTTGATAACAGAAGATTTATCAACAGCTCTGTGTGAAGACTGAATCTACTGTCACGTTTCCTAAAGTTCAAGCACAGAAATGTAATATGCTTTCCTCATGTTGCAAATCTGAAAGAAGCTCTACAGCGCATTAACTAAGGTCTAAAGAGTAAAAACATCTAAACTCTGCCAAGAGTGTTCATGACTTCCCTAGAAAGAGTCTTCAATACCCTTGCCTTAGAAAGTGATGTACTGACAGAGTGATTTTCTCACAACTAACCTGAAGCGAGGATCTGAAGTGTTTTTGAGCAGCAGGACAGCTGCACACAGAAGCATATTCATAAAATGCTTGCTCTGCGCTCCATGTATATCATGTTCTAGGATTTGTGGGCAGTGAAAGCAGTTACATGTTTCATTGGCTCGATATTTTTTGGGCACAGACTTGCAGCTGTAGAGAGCCAGTGTGGTGGAGTTTATGTTGTTTTTAACACACAGGAATGAGACCTGGGTTCAGGGTGCCGTTTTGGGACCTGGTCAGCGGAAAGGTGGAGTACCTTGCATCTTTTTTAGAGTTAAATGTAACTCTTTGCAATCTTGTAAAGATATCAAGGTGGAATAAATCAGCATGTTCCTCCCTGAGTCATTGCTGAGGGGTGTGAATAAGCTCTTTGATAGGAGTGCAGACTGAGGAATGGCTTAAGCTTGATTTGGGAGGGGGTCTGGTCAAACTATGGTGCTAACTGCAGCTCTTTGTGATGTCTATAGGGCCTCTGCAAGATCTGAGACTCTATCTGACCCTAAACAGGGCTTTGAGAGAACATCTATGAACTATGACTCCTAAAAGGCAGTAAGGTATGGAGTAGATTTTGTTTAGATTGTTGCATTGATTAAAAACCTGATGAAGCTTGCCCACTCTCACAATAAATAGAAAATTGAAAAAAAGTTTTATGACTGAGACCTAGGTTTACTATCATTTATTGTTATGAAACAAATACAAAGCTAGAGCACCAGTTTACCAAATATTTTATGCTTTTCCATCCACATCTGTCAAATTACAAAGCACAAGACTTAGTATAGTGCAAGTAAGTACTGAAGGGGAAACATCAAAGTGGTTGGAGAGAAAAAAAAGGTTAAAACGTGGATGCAGATAAAATTTTTCTGCAAAACAAAGTAAAACTGTCCAGAATCTGTGTATTATGATATTCAGGTGATTGGTGGCCCTTACAAACTTTGTGCACATCGCTGAAAGACGCTTAACCAGATGCAGTGAGGCCATGGTCACATGGTCAAAGAACGGTTTCTCAGTTAGGACATCTGAAAATAGAACAGTGTTTGTAAAAGGAAGGAGTATCTAATTAAGGTTGTATTATGATAATGACAAAATACTAACCACAGAGAGCTGTTGAAATTGGAGCTTTGTCTTATCTACAAAAGTATTAAAGCAGCTGTCAATGAAAAATGTAAACTGAAAATGTTTCAAACTGAATTTTGGGGGTGGTTTAAAGTATCAAAGAAAATTATGGTGATTAATGGACATTTCTCTGAAATTTTGATGAACACTTTAAGAAACTTTTTTTTATACATATCTATTTGATTTTTGGAGATTCTGGAAGTTTTCAATATTGCAGTCTTTAGGAAATGTTCTGGGATTTGGGGCATTTTTCTGTACTTCTTTGAATTTGAATTTTGAGGAAATTCCAAGTGGAAATTTTGAGACGTTTTTCTCTCTTAGAGACTTTGTTTAATCAATGGAAATTTAAGCCCAAAAAGTCCATACAAAATACAAGTTTCAGAAGTCATGTGTCATTCATCATCACATTGGGGGACATTGGAAGCCTGTTGGACATCTGAACCTGTGTAGACTAAAATGACCTTCAGACACTATTGAATCAGGGTGCAATAGGAAAGATAAAGGAGGTTTTGCATAGATTTGCTGTGCACCAAGTAGAACACAGAAATAAAACTTGTTATTGATGTATGGGTGGGGTAATCAAAACAAAAGGCGATAAACTGTGTCACTCTGCAAGTAATAATTTTCGAAGAAGCAATGTAAAAATGTTATTGCTCCCATTAAATAATTTTTGAAGGCCTATGATTAAAGATTACTTTTTACATTTTCATTTAAATGTTAATGTGTTTAATGACATTTTTCATGACTCAGTTGATGTCAATGCTGGTCTCATTCAGAAAATAAATATTTGTGATTTAGAGGATCAGTCATGAAGTCTGATGAAAATCTTGTGACTCAGCAACACCAACATTTGAACTGAAACAACAGTGACCTCTTGTGGCAGCCAGGAAACAGTACAGGATCATCAAGAAGTGCCGAGCACAAGTGAACAGTACTGCATTTAACCACCAGAGTCTACCATATGTCAACGTTTAGTCAGGTTTAACAGCTATGTCCTCATCTCACCTCACAAAACTGACTCTAACTTGTAATTAAGACATAAAATCACCTCGTAAAAGATTGACTTCCTCTGGTGCTGATAGATTAGGGCAGTCTTTTGCTCTTTATGTGACCGTGCTTCAGTAGACACACTCCAGAAATGGCAGTGATTAAAAGAAAACTGAGGAACTATGTGGATTTTCTGTTGAGAGGAGATAAGTTCAAATGAAATGTGGAGGTAATTATTTGTTGGCTGTGCAGATTTCTTTAAAAACACACCCTGGTTGTGACACCAAGCTGACTTGGTTTAAAAATGCAGTTCTAATCACTTGGCTTGATAACACAGATTGAAATTGGCTTATTTCTTTGAAAAGGATCACATAAAACCACTGATAAATACCAAGACACTGCAGACTGAGAAGAGCAGTGTCTTTGGGGAACACAGCTGCAGGATTTATACATTACAAGCTTATAAAAATGAGCTGAGGCACAAGAGCATCTGCTGGCTTCATTTGGGTAATGTTCTTATATAAAAGTTAAAGGAAAAACAGGGAGAGGCACTTTGCTGCAGACGAGACACATTTGTTACAAGAAAATTGCTGCAAGGAGTTTTAGAAGTAGTACTGAGTGGTTTAGTTAGCTCTTTTCATTTTGTGTTTCAGAAAGGCCATACTTTAACATCAGATAAAACGACTATGAATTGAACAACAATAAATTAAAACTGTAAGATAAATACAATTTATGTATATGCAAGAGAATGCAAACAAAGCACAAATATATTTAGCGGTTACACTGGCTTCAACTTTCAGTGCTTGAAACAAATAAGACACATTCCCGTTCTGTCCCATTCTGTCACTTCATATCAGTTGAGTGTTCGTAAAGTGAAAAAAAAAAAAAAAAATTTGTGAAGGTAACTGTTAGGCTCCACGACTTTGTATTTTAATGCTTCAAAATTGAAAAGAAGTACGTCTATTGCTCTCTGTTTTATGGTTTGACGTGTTATTATTTCTACATTAGTGGAAGTTTGGAAACATTTGTTTTTCCTGCCTTGGATTCAGAATTGCTAAGTTAACGGGAAATACGTCAGACAAAACCGGAAGTACATGAGTTTAACTTGAGCGTAAAGTTCGTAGTTATCAGAGTGAGCGTTAAAATGTATTTCAACTAAGTTGTAATTGGTTTATCTCTTACCTGTAGCAGTCTGCACTTTAACTTTTGAATTATATCGTCTGTTTTACCTTAAGACCAGTTCGTTTTAGTTGATGAATTCCAGTCAACCGTTCAATACCTGTTGCGTTGGTTTTATTTTGAAAAGAGCTTCCGGAAGTGATATGTTGTACTTTGTGTATTTGACACTGGTCCTCCTCTGTGTTAAATACTATAGGGAGGCTGGACTCGGATGAAGAGTGCAGGAGTCACATGGACCCAAGTTTCAAACTGGTGTCCAGTCGTTGTCCATTCCTCAGTGACGCTACATGGAAGCTATCTGTTGTTGTCGTATTTAGCTGCATTTCCGCTTACATTTTTAATTTTAGCTAACTTTTCCTGCGTGTTCACTCAGCATCCCGCAATTGTTTTGCTACTTTTCCCGGACTTCCACTGCAGAAAGACCTGTCGCTTCCTCTGTGTTACCATGCTGCAGACTTTACTATTCCATTTCTAAAACCGATTTGTGATGTGAAACTTTCTACAGTCGAAGGAAATAAGGTTTGAATGAATTAACTCACGATGACGGAGGAGAGCAGAGGTGAGCACCGATTTGAAAGCGGGAAGGACCTGGAAAAACAGCTCCGGTTACGAGTCTGCGTCCTAAATGAACTTTTAAAGACTGAACGGGATTATGTCGGGACACTGGAGTTTCTCTCGGTAAGTTTTGTCTGTGTATTTGACCATTAACGGCGCCGAAAACACACGTTTAACTCATGCAAACTGAGCTCGGAAGCACACAAATAAATACAAACAGTGCCCTGATTAGTATGCATGGTGCATCAGGAGTCTCCCACAAGTGTTACATGTCAATAACCTGTGCAAACTCTCTGCATGATACTGTTGCTTTAAATGAGCTGGGGATAAAAAAAAAAAAAACTTTCTTTAACCTTTAATGCCCAATTAAAACTCAAGCCTGTGATATTAATATTAACATTTCAGAGTGAAGTGTGAAATCAGGAAAGCAGGCACAAAGAGGCATGGCAGCCTGAGTTGTTGCACAGCTAGTGGGATGTTGAATCCACTTCTCAGTCTGATCATGGTCTGTTAAAGTCTCTACATCTTTTTCCATCCACAATTGATAAAATCTTTAAAATATCAGACATTTCAGGATAAAAAAATCTATACTTTGCTTTACATCTTACAAGACAAATCAAAGGAAAAGAAAGTACCATAAGAACTTTAGTATTCCATCTCACAGTGTTTTCCACACCTTGTCTTGTAACATTTCCTTCTGCAGCCCCAGTGTTACTCCACTTCCCACACACCATAGGAAAACACAAGAGAGCGTAATTTCTTTTTAGCTTCTTTTGCCAACTTCTGATCAGATCCAGCAGTGTGGACTTGGGCCAAGGACGGCACAGGTGGACTAAAATGAAAACCACCGGCCAAGGCACTCATCTGGCCGCACATCTCCGGCTACACACTGGGGGTTACTCTTGGTCACTGCAACACAGGAATGATATGCTGTCAGCTTAATGACATTACATAAAATAACACCTTCATGAAAGGCTGGGGAGAGGGGGGTCAAGAAAGCGGGGATTGTCAAGTTTTATTTGACAGGAGTGTTAAAAGGTTAAAAAACTGGAATGAAAACACTGATTTGATGTGTTTTGAGCTGTGGGTTTGGAGGTCTTCCATTGCAATTTTCTCAACAGTTTCAGTTTCTCTGTGCAATGGGGACTTTGCGAGGAAGTCCAGTCTCTATTTCCCAGACCACATGTACGAGTGTGCACACCCTGACCTCCCTCCCACTCCCCAGATGTTTCCAATGGAGGACAGAGGGACCAAAGAGGGAGGGGATGTGAGCTGGAGCAAGGCCTTTCTTAGAAGTGGCATCACTGGAGAAATAGAGGAGGCGATCACATAAGGGAATGTGTACTCTGTCCTAGCAATGGGATAGAGGGGGGAGTTCAGGGAATGCAGCCATCTCCTCCTTCATCTCTCTCCTGTAGTGGTGGGACTGGGATTCATTTCAGACATACTGGATTCTTACAAGTGGGGTTTGTTCTGGGACTGATGCATCTGATTAGATTAAGATCTGTTGTTGGTTTAGATGCTTGATAAGACTGAAATAGCTTGATGAGGGTGATAAAATGCAGTGGATGACCAGGGCCAAACATCTCTCGTATGAGAAACAAGCAGCTACGTTAATGGAGAGCGCAATACTAAGAACAGTTATGGTGAATGCACTGGAAAAATGCAAAACTTATGTAATACCAACATTAAGACAGATAAGACATTCACAACTCTCACCAAAGATTAGGGCATCATAACATGAGTATGATCAGATAGCTTTATTAATCCTTTGTGTGAATGTGGACAAAGAGATAGTGATGTCATATATTGGTTTCTGAAGAGACATTATTGATACTGCTGATGAACAACATTTTGATGGGCTACAAATGGACAAAGAGGTGAAATTAGGCTTCAGCAAACAGGCTCAACTACACTCTCTCTTGCTGGTTAAAGTAGCCATGCCCCAATCATGCTTAACCCCTTACTGCCGGAATTAATTAACAATTATAAAAATAGATTGGTTTTATGTGATTTTGCATTCTTACAGTTGTTAAATTAAGTGGAGATTGTAAATTTGAGTGTGTATTGTACACACAATAGTTATAACTAAGTTACACTATATACACAGACATGAGAAGTTCATCCCCTGATCAATATATTGTAACATAGTGGATCTGATACAATCTGTGGTATGTGTAAAATATGAATCAATAGGTAATAATCAGATACAATGGTCATTTCAGCTGCATCAAGACCTGACAGGGTATGTCGCAAATTGGTGACAACAGGCATCAAGGGGTTAACTATACTTTCATCAATCAGAAGTGAACAAGTAGTAAAAAGAAGTTCATTCCAACACTCATAAAACTGTAAACATGTTTAATTCTGACATATAAATCAGCGTTGCAGCATGGTAACCAATAGCCCCATTACTACAAGTGGTCTGGTTGGATCAGTAAAGCCTGATCCTGTTTGTGTTTCTACAGCCAACCGTGCCCCCTCTTGGTAGACAATGTGTAGCCCCGTTATTTACATAATAGCATGCCACCATAGCAGCATGACACAGTGTATACCGCTAATAAATCCAATGAAGAAGAAAAATGCAACACCGTAAACAGAGAGCAATGATAGAAGACATCCAACAATTCACCTTTTTTGTGATTGGCATGTGGCCCTTTGTTACAAAGTGCACTCTAGCTTTGATTCAGAAAAGGCTGTGTGCTGTACAAATACAGCTGCCACTGCTGCATGGTAAGTGACGTTTTTTTCGACCAGTGAACGGTCTGCAGTGTTGTAGCTCCACCATCTGGGGTTGGATTGGTTTAGTCTGGCACCCCAATGGAAGGGTTCCAAAAAAAAATGAAATGGTTTGTCTCAGTTATTTGAGGATCTGCCCAGGGGTTAGTTTGTGGAAGTGCTACAAGTTGTGTGCTGTGTAAAGGCAAACCAAACTGAACTGCTTGGTGGAAATGAGGCTAAAAGCTTTTCTTTGGCGTTCCAACCTCAGGTGGAAACTCTGAACTGCAGTTTGGTGCACTTCCACATCACTACCTTTAATTTCACTCTTAAGAGATTGTCACCTTTGTTTTTCCCAATTCAGCTGCATCTTCAGATGCGCATATCTTGATTGTTACCGCAAGTGAACCAGATTTGCCAAAATTTAATTGTATTCATTGCATCCTTAAGGCCTGGAAGACCATTGTTTTGTTGGTGGACTATGATAAATGTCTTTCAGTTGCGTGTATTTTCTGGATGATTTTTCAAAATTCTTTTGAAGGACGTTGTTCAAATGCAGAATGTGTCTTCTCTTTGTTTTTGACTTTCCATGGCCGAAATCTTTTGGGCCAATGCAGTGCAGCCATGGTTTAGCGAGGCAAGAAAATGTGAGAGAAATACAAAGAGTCACCTTTATCTACTGTCTTATCACCTGGGAGGTCCTGGGCAGTGTTGAGGGAAGACATTTAGGATGATCAAAGACGGCCCTACTGCTGAGAAGGGTCATATTAAAGACTTTCATCTGATCACACACAAACATACTCATGCCTCCCCCCTTTGGCTTCCTCATCTGCCATGCGAGAACCAGACAAGTTTCTCTGTGTCTAGAGGTCAGAATGGACACCACCACCCTCTGTGAGACTCCCTGGTGGGATAATCCAGAAGACTCAGCAGTGAGAGCCATAGACAGAGTCCTGCCAGAGAGGAAGACACTGCAGATATTGCCAAGAGGGTGAAGGGTAGAGAAAGGGGGGTCTTTCTCTTGTAAACCATATTTCCTGGAGGAGGAATTCCTCTGAGGTTAGGAAATGCTGGGGAACAATGAGGCTCTACTCAGTAGCAGGAGTTGAAACTTGGAGTAGAGATTGTTTCTGCTGATCTGTGGGACCCAAAAACAATGCACCTCATGCATACTTTACTCTTAAGGTAGTGGAAAACAAACCTGGATGATTGTAGTAATTTGTCCCAGAACATTTTGGGCCTATTGTGTAGCTGTACTGAGCCTCTTATGGGAAAAGGTTTAGATTGCATCAAGAAGGTGTGAGAATCGGTAAATCTAAATGCGACTGTCCTTGGATCGGATTTCCCTGAACTTCCACAGACGTCTGACACCGAGAGGAAGGTTCAAGGGAAACTATCTCAGGCCTATCTTACATAAAAAAAAATTATAGCTGAAGAAAGTGGGCGGCAGTGGACACTGGTGTTTATCTTGGACAGCTTTGAGCCAGTAGACTGACAGTCATTCTTAGAAATGTCTGAATCAGGAGAACAAATCAAAGAAGAGTGTAAACAATCACTTTAAAGGAGTGTTTGCCTTTCTGTAACTTTTTTTAGCAACAGTGTCAAATAAAATAGTCAGGCTGTCAATGTTCCCTGTAAATTCAGAGACAATGACAGTCATTTATATTCACCATATGCCCTTAAAAGACAGAACACAAGTTGGGACATGTGAGGAAACCTTTCATGTTCTGGTTGAGGATGGAGATCTGAGCCACAAGCTAACTTAATTTATTCCAAAGAGTTTTGCAGAGCGCTAAGCGATCCCTCAGCTGCTGCCTTCCCTTTGCAACAAAAGCCTGTTGAACTGTGAAACCACCACAGAGTGTAATGTTTAAAACATTTTAAATCCCTTGAAAAAATAAGGGTTGGATAAATATGGTTTTAGATGTTGTTAGCCAGTGGAAACTCTACTTCTGCTCATCCTGGAGTCAAGTCAAATAGATAGAACTATTTTCCTGGATTCCTTCTTCCCAAAACTTAAGCTGCAAATGTCTATCCTCATTCTTTACATGTAGAGGAGTTAGGGCCTGTGTCCACCAGTAGTAGTTTTTGTCTTTCAATTTATAGAGCAGTTTTATCCACGCGTACTGTTGCACTGTTACTAGAGTCATCTCATAGCATTTCTGCTTTCATAGTAGAGACTGTGGATATTGCTCTGTTTGCTTCATATTTGCCCCTTTTCAGGGAATTTTAGAAGAGAAAGAACATAAAACCAATGAAAAACATAATCTTCTGGTGCTAGCAGTACCTCTAGACCAGGCATTGTACCCAAAACAAGTCAAAGTTAATCTCACAACCTAGAAACTGCATTGGTTTTGCAAAGGGAGCTGGCACTGCCAAGCTTGAGAAGTGGACTCAGTGGACACAGGCCCTAAGAATGTATCAGCATGTTGATGTTTACTCGTGTGGTTTCTGTGACAATGGCTGCAGGAAGTTTGGGAATCAAGCCTAATGGAGAAAGCAGCTGTTTAAAGGGTCATTTACTGGCTCTGGGGATCATGAGGTGTTTAGGTTCATACTCAGTATTGTGTGAGTATTGAAGTCACACGCTGGAAGTCAGGATTTGTTGTAACATTTCAGAATGGACAGTGTAGTTAGCTGAGAAGTTTTATTCCCACTTGTAGCTGCTGCAGTGGTCAGTCCTGAAAGAGGTCAGGTCAAGGAAGAGGGCTGCAGACAGACAGCTGATGACCCCAGAGGTCCTGACCTCTGGTCCCTTTCCCTTTCCTGTCTCTTAATCTTTTGACTTTTTGCTAGTTTCCTGCTCACTTTTGTTTTCTAAGGAAATCAAGAACAGAAGATGCTAATGGTCAGTGCCTCTGATTTGATAGAAATAAATGCAAAATGCAGCAGGAATATGATGAATGTTAAAGAAGTCTGAATATTCACAGTGCAACATTTACTCACGGTAAAAAGATACACTCATAATGTTTGAAGAGTCAGAAGCCAGAAATGGTAACACCCATGTCTGGATCTGTTGGAGAGGATGTTGAGTTAAATAGGGCCAAAGCAGCAGCTGTTTATGTTAGCGTAATGAGTCTGACTTGATGTGATATAGCTACCAGTACAGATGATTTTAAGCTATTTAAACCTTGTTTAAGTGACAGATCAGATAAGAGAGTCTGTACAAACATGTTAACTCACACGAAGGTGGTCAGCTGCAGCTGTAAAGCTGTGGCTGAGTACTTAGAGACTGCCAGTGGCCATTAGTGTTGCTTACATTAACTTGTATCTGCAATTGAGTTCATTTAGTGATAAGATTCCACAAAGAGCTGTGTCTGTTACCCAATTACTTGTTTTATCCACAGCTAATGGTCTTTTTTTGTTTCTCACCAAGTGTTGACAAGTTTATTTTCCATTCCCTCTCATGTGATGTGAAGGTTTATTAATATCGCCACAGGAGCGTTTCCTCAACACCTAACAGTTTTTCAAACTTCTGATAGAGGCTGAGTGTATTCTGCTTTAATTCCACTTTATTCCAAGTAAACAAGCCTGTCTGCTTATGTTATTTGTTGTTAGTAAGAGAGTCCATTCATTTCATCTTCCTGACCCTTAATTAGATTAGGCCAGTTGTTCTCCATGCAGGAATACAGTCTCTCTTGTGTCCATCCGCAGTGTTGGGCCCCTCGTCCGTAAAGCACTCACTACCACCTCTTTATAGCTTTTTATTGTAAATTTAATTTACCGCTATTCAGTCATAGTGAAGATTTTTGCAAGTTTTGATGCATTATCTCTCATTTTTAAGTACTTTAAGTATTTTAAGCACGGCGTCTTAAAGGTTGTCTTTTGGGCTTCCTGAAGATTAATGGCAGTGAAGATTATCTCAATGACCACCAAATCCTGTTTGCAGAGCATTTGGTTCTATATCGATCGGAGACTTTCTATTTCAACTTCCTGTTAAGCAGTTTTAATAAAAGGAAAATGTGAAAATGTAAATAATATCCATCCATCATAAACTGTTCGTGTTCAAGATTCTGCAACTCCCCAGATTTGGCTGCCATTAGGAAATAAACAGTACTGGATTAGGGATGGGTATCTAAAAATTATTTAATACTGGTCTTGATACTAATACTTACACCATGGGTGGCCAACCTGTGGCTCGCGAACCCCATGTGGCCCTTTGCCTTTCTGTGTGTGGCTCTTCGATCCATTTATAAAAATATGTAGTTATGAGTAGTGATGTGCCGATCAATCTAAATTATATATGGAGGCCAATGTTGGGATCAGTTGGGATTGATACTTAAGTTTCAGTTTCTCTTCACTAGTACAAATTTAAACACACAAACACAATAAACCTCGCTTTGAAAATAGAAAATGTTTTGATTTTCATTTTATGTCATTTAGCTTATGTGTGAGAGGAAGTGTGTTTGTAAGACCACGTGTGTGACGTGGCTCTCTGTAGTACCACGGTCATTTTTGTGGCTCTTGGTCTCTGACTGGTTGGCCACCCCGACTTACACTATACTACTGATTGGAATTACTCTAAATCAGGGGTCACCAATCTTTCTGAGACCAATGGCTACCTCACAGGAAATGAATGGCATGAAGGGCTACTTGTCTGAAACAGACGTCCTTAACAACACTACACAGATCACTTTTCAATAACACTCATCATAGTAGAAGTGATAATACTATGTGAAGAGACTGCTCACAAGTCAATGTTAACTTTTTCACAATTATTATTATTGAATTACACAACAACAACGGTAGGAAGTAGCTCCATTGTGACCAGTGCTGTTATTTGGAACATGTATCGTGGGCACCTTATGTAGTTCTTGCGGGCGCCCAGGTGCCCACAGGCACCACGTTGATGACCCCTGCTCTATAGTATTTGATGTCAAAATAAGAGGTGCGGCACAAATAGATGCTAAAATATTTATTTTTGTTTTGAATTTAATGTTTTGAAGAAGTGCCAACAACCAAAGCTTTTGCAGTTGTGTTTCACTAGGTTTTTCGTGTTACCCTCTTTAGACAAAATAAAATAACACAATGATTTATTTTGGTTAGTTAGCTCAAACTCTCAAAGGATTTTCATTGTTTGCCATGCAGACCAACAAGACCAGTCTCCACTGTGAGACCACAACAATGCGATGTTGTCGCCTTCTTATGTTTGGACAAAATTTCAAAATTCTTCAACGAGACATATTTTAGTGAAACAGTAGTTGTGCAGATGGGAAAAAAACACTCTTATTGTTTTGTTGAGAGTGAGATTAAAAGTTTGATACCCTACTCTTGTGTACATTATGTTTGACGCAACTGATAGCAGCTGATTGGCTTATACGACTAGTTAGCTTGGCTCAGGCTCAAAACTAGAAAGAGGGGAATACAGCTACCGTGGCTGTCTTTAAAAGTAACAAAATCTTTTTGTCTGATCTCATTGATTAATTCTTGGTGATTAAGATAAAATGCAAGGCAGATACTGTTAGGAGTGTTTATGCTAGGCAAAGCTTGCTAGCTTGCAACTAACCTTCTTTTACCCTTTTACAATAAAGAGTGTTTGGCAGTATTTTGAAGAATAAAAAGGTAGAGGAACTGGTTCATATTGCTTGAAGCGAGGTATTACTAACAGCCTTCCCTTTAGCCGATGCCTTCAGGGCCTTTTGCTGAGTGTTCTTTTCCTTCAAACTGCCTCCACAGTCCCTGGAGCGGGTCTCAATGTGACAAGTTTCTTTTGCTTCATCCCAGAGGCCATTTTTCAAGCAGGATTTCCTTCCTTCCTGGCCCTCCCGCTCTTTACATTGTGCTGCAAGTTTCCTGCCCCAGCACCACACTCACACACTTCCCCCACCAGGCGAGGGAAAGCAGGGTTCTGCCACAGATGCCCACTTGGCAATGCTGAGCTTGGTTGCATAGGTAATAGAAACAAGGATCCCTGCACTGAATCCATCAAGTGGATTCAGATCAGGAGGCAGAAGTGGAGCGCTGAAGAGAAGGCTGCCTTTGATTTGACCAACGCCAGCTGCCCAGTCTCATGGGGCTTACGTGCCATAAGTAGAAAAGTGGCGGCATTACCGTAGACACTTGTGAGGACGTCCATGGAGAGTGAAAGGGTCACCGGCACAAAGAAGCCTGTGTTTTGGCTGGCATGCTATAATGCAGGGAACACACGTCTGCACGGATCAGTATGCCGGCAGCGTCAGTTCAAACCTGCTTTAGCAATGCACCTGCCTCCAGTAGTCACAGAAAGTGGTCATTTATTTTTTAAGAATACCAACCACATGGTTTGTTTTGTAATTTTCCTAAAAAGTGGTGCAGCTGTCACTTTTTGGTTGAAATTTCTTCAGAATACTTATATGTTAGTTTGTTCTACCATCCGTTGCTGAACTCACACTTTCCATGTCATTAGTGTCCATCCCGCCTTCCTGGGCTCTGAATCCATAAACAGCCGGAGCTGCCCAGCCAGACATGATGGGAAATTCCACTTCACTCCAAATTATTTAATTAGGCACTTGAATGGGATTTGCTATAGTGGCTCTGAGAGTTAGACAAGTGTCTCTCTGTCTCTTGGCATGCTATGACCGCAGACATCCTTTTCATGCTTGCTTGTCTGCTTTGTATCAATCTATTTTATTTTCAGTCCCTGAAACTCTTTTTCCTTGATTCTTACATAAACCGACATGTGGTTTGGAAATGAAAAAAAGTCTCTTCTTTCTTATTTTGAATATCTAACAAAAATTTTTTCTTCGGTCAGGAGATTTTTTTGTGTTTCACTTTCAATTAAATCTTTAGAAATAAATGTTCTAAAAAGGCTATGAGATTGAAACATGCTCTTATTAGTAGTTCCTGTTCATGCTAATTGTGTAAGAGTAAGTGGGTCTAATCAAGTTGAGGTCTACAAAGGTCTGCAGTCATGTTGGCCTGGTTCCTCTTGCTCAGTCCATTCACAGACAAAAAGAAGGCATGATGAGCAGAACCCTGTCTGGAGGGGGTATTTGTACAAGCGGGCATGCTTTCAGTAGCAGTGCTCGGAGGGAAAAGTGAGGGAGAAACTGGCACAGCATCCCTTCAACTCTCTGTCCACAGAGTCCGGATTCTTTGCGTGACAGAGGCTGACTCAGCGAGTTTCCTTTTTCCCTCGCTCGGCCTGCTGAGATGGACGTCTGGGTGTGTGACAGTCATGCTTGGAAGGGCACCGTGGATTGGCAGACTGATGATTCTGCTTAGTCACTCTTCCGATCAATGCAAGGTCCCGGTGTGTGGCTCTGATGGGAACTGCCAGCCATCAGTGGGCAACGTTTTGCTCCGCTGCACATAGAGATCGGAGGGGCATGGCGAGCTGTGTCTCTAAAGTCTCACTCTCATCTACTGGGGGCTCGTTTCGCTGCTTAATATCCAATTTCACAAGTCAAACCATCCACCTAATAAACTGAAGATGCCTGCCGTTTACAGTGCCGTGATGGGTGAAATTGAACAGAACCACAGCCTGTCAAAATGTTGGTTTAACGGACAGGACTGCATCATTTTACGCTCATGTGCTTATTTCAATCGAGTGTCAACCATGCATGTTGCTCACCCAGGGTGAGGCACAGACATTGGACACAGACATATTCATTAGATGAACCGCCTCATTTCAGCCGCTTGTGTATCGTCTGGGTCACTGGAAGGACGGAATAACATTACCAAAATAAAGTTTTCTTCACACGGTAGTAAGTTTTTAGAGAGCAGTTTTCATGGACGGCTCTTAAAAGGCCAGATTTTCACAACAAAGACCCAAATTATATTCCTGTATGGTTCATTCAGCGTCTGGAAAAAAGACCTTTTCAACTATTCAGTCCAGGAGTCATCTGCTCATTCTGTAGCTGAAATATCAGATAAAGGCCAACAAGTGTTCCAAAGACAAATGAATACACACTAAGTCCTCTGTTTTTAATTAAAACCAGAGATCCTGCATCGAGCTGTGCAGATGAGCCTTAATAGCCACTCCCTCTGCAGACATATTAACATTCCCTGCTGTATTTATAGCGTCTGTTTCCTGTATACATTCCCAGCTGAGAGAAACAGGATGGATTTGGAAAAGTAGCCAGAGGCGTAACAAGATGGGAAGCTCTGGAGGACTCCTGGAGGTGTCACCGGGACCTGCTGAGGACAGGAGGGGTCTTGCTTGAGGGGGAGAATCACAACAAAGAGCCTTTTCTCTCTGTTCGGATGTTCCCCTGCGTGCTCACAGGATCAGAGACTTTTGACAGGACTGTTTTTTGGAGGAGTGGGTGTTCCCTTTTTGCTTGCCCTTTTTTTGTTGTTTTTGTAAAGGTGTGTGTCAGTGCATAAGATTTAACCCTTCGTGCTGGATTCCGGTTGAAAAAGTGCTTCCCCTGCGCAGGATGTACGCTAAAGGCAGCGTATCCTCCCTACAGGGTTGTTGCGTTATGAAGGCCAAACAAGGCGCTCTTTCTCCTCACTCCCTCCTCGCCTCTACACTTCCTCTCGATCTGTTTATTCTGTCTGCCTTGTCTCTGTCTATCTCTGTCTTTTTCCTCTCTCACACACACACACACACACACACACACACACACGGAGAGACACCCATAGCTCGCCTGAGGATGCCAAGCTGCTGGCACACCTGTAACCTGCTGCCCATAAACTATTATCGCAGCACTTACTTCTGGTCTGCCAGCTTTTTTGGACAGATGTATGACAAATAAACACACACTCAAAACGAGCGTTACGCTAATGAGCATCCCGTCACAGTCTGCTGATTTATTACTGTGGGCTTTTTCGTGTGGAAGCTTTTGTTTGTGTCTCCATCTCTGGCTTTGAATACTCTTTGTCTTTTCTTTTTTGTTCGTTAACAACAGAGGATTCTTTTACAGACTTGTACACTGAAATACCTGCACACGCGGGTACAATATCCCAGTCCTCTGAATTTTTTTCCACACCACTAAAACAATTGGGAAGAATGGTTTCTGCAGGATGTCTGAGTGTCTGCCAGCTCTGCAATCACAACAACAAAGCAGATCAGTGAATCATCCATGGACAAAAGAGGTAGTATGTCCGATAGACTCTGAGAAAGGCCTATTCATTCCAGCAGAGTTAATTCTTGTCACCAGTGCCAATAAACCCAGATTGGGAGGAAGCTTTCAAAATGAACCTGACTGAAGAACTTTTTTATTCAATTTTCTCCTCCTTCTGATCCCGTCTTCACTACTTTTACTTCCAGGAAGAGCACAGTGTCCCACAGTTAACTAAGTGAACAACAGGGATCTCACATGGTTGTTTTGTATGTATCACATTGAACAGGCTTCATGTTCCTGCCCACGCCTCTAAAAGATTTAACTTGAATGCATTAGCAGATGTCCCAGGCTTGCTCTATGCTTAAGCCAAACTTGTCTCTGCAGCCTGGGAGCAGCAAAAAGCCTTTTTTTATTACCAATGTAATATGCTGCATCATTTTCTGTCTTTCAGATCTGTTTCGAGAGCTTCTCACTCTCAATGGGATTTGTATTCCCCTCATAGCAGTCCACTCTGCATGGCGTGGCTGTGTAATGTGATGAACAGCTCATTTTTTCCTCTCTCCAGTCTCTTGTCCACTCACTTCACTTTCATTCACACATTTATTTTTGCATGAGTGTGTGCTAAAGCTTTTCAGCCACAGTCTGCACAGACTTTATTTTGAAGTGCAGGAATGTCCATCATTGTCTCGTCGTTACATCATTGTGAGTTTACGTGTGTAAGGAAGCAAGTGGGCTGTGTTTTTGCCAAACTCCTGCAGTGGGATTTATCTGTTTCATTGACAAAGAGATCAACATTTACAAGAGGAGAGGGTGACCTTCCGTTTATTGTATCATTCAGTTCTGGTGAAGAGATCCAGGGGTTGGGAGGGGCAACATTACATAATGTCCATTCACAAAATGTCCTAGACGAGGTTTGCTCTGATCATGGACACAGGTCACATAGAAACATGGAAACAGGCCTCCAGCCAGTGTGTTACACCTTTGCCTTTTCTTCCTCATATGACTTAAGTTCTCAAGGATGCCTGATGTTACTTAAACCACCTTTCTGTCTAGAAATACAACATTTCCATGCTGACTGCAGTTAGCAAGCATACTGTTAGTCTTGTTGTGATTTTCCCTTCTGTCCAGCTGCTCAAACTTGTGTTAGATGAGGACTGCTGGTGTGAATCTGATTTATTGGCCCCTCTTAAAAATGTTGATTATTTGTTTTCTTCTTCTTCTTCTTCTTCTTCTTCTTCTTCTTCTTCTTCTTCTTCTTCTTCTTCTTCTTCTTCACAAGAGTGTCTTGCACAGAAATATTATTATTTTTGTTGAATACTGTTTTGGGGGAGTTTTTTCTTTCTGTAAATATCGTGTAATTTGGATGTAATTTGGTAGAAAAGAAAAAGTCATTTTCCAGCTCATTTGCAGAGAATGAAACAACACCTAGCAAGCTAGTAAAATGTGTCCGTAATCAATCCATCACACAAGGCTATAGTAGTATTCTTACCAAAAAACAACACCAGCAATGACAGAAAACAAGCCCCATGATTACTTTCCCTGATAACAAATTACATTGAATAAGTAATTGTCACTAACTCCTTTACTTTTTTGGAAAAGTAACGAGTAACTATGACTAATTCTTAAAAGTAATTTCAATTTGCCCAACACTGATAAGTAGTGTCATTATTACACTTTTTTGTTTATTTTTATGTTTTCCACTGTTCCTAGTGCTGTAGATGAAAAAAGTCTCAGAAGATATATATATATATATATATATATATATATATATATATATACACGCACACACAACACACACAATACACACACACTAGTTCAATGCAGCTAATGCTATGCTAATTTGTATTGATGGATTCACTCATTGACAGTAAAAATGGACGTTGTCTCTGTGACATCACCCGTCTGTTTCTGATACTGAGTTTTGAAGCATATTGTCGGCAGGAGCCTTATCAGAAATGCAGCACACGTTCACACATTAATAGCTATAGGGCACCTTCCTGTCAATCAGCTGAGCTAGGCATCTGCTTGGGCAAACTTGTGTTTTTTATAACTTCTGAATTGCTGATTGAGGAAAACATTCACCCCCGCACAACTTCCACCCTCAAGTGGACACTTGACAAACTGCAGTTTTTGGCACTTCCGCATTGCCTCACTCTAGATTTGGATTTACTGGATTCATTAAGCTCAGCTGTACACTCATGACGGCAACCACACCACATTCAATTATAGAAGCTTCAAAATAAACAAGGAATCATAATTTTCAGACAATTCTCAAGTCTAGGTTTCAGGATTTTGAAGTATTTCCCAAGCAAAGGTTGTCAACATGATGTTTTTAATTTGTTCACACACTGCATAAGGTGATACAGCTATAACTTCCTCTAACACACATTTTTTGCCCACAGCATGCTAACCTGTGTTGATTAATGGCAGGTAGGGCCTCATTCTGTGTTAGGACCAATCCATTCATCACACCCATCTGCTCTGTTGAATAATGAAAACTTTAATGGGGTTTTAATGTGTGGTCCCCCTCAGCCATCGTGCTGACAATCCAGGTGATTATACCTGGGCCTCAGGGAACAAAGTGACTTTGTAAGAGTTTTTTTTTCCTTGTTGATACATGATTAAGGATACAAAAAGCTGGTTTCATCCTGTAGCAAAGAAAAAATTCTGATATAGGAAAAGAAAACAGCCGTGTTGACACCCCTGGCGACGAGCCTTTCAAATGAGAGCAGAGTGAGCTTCTGTAAGGGTGAGTGGATGTCATTTCTGAGCCAAACTTTCCTTGAACTACCAGTGGAAAAGAAACACCACTGGGCAAACCCCTGCTGTTGTCTGACTCTTTCATCCACTGCCTTCTCAGTGCGTCTTTTTGGCTCATCGTTTTTCTGAGTATCTGAGAAACATGGCACTGATGTTAGATCCCTGCAGGGTAAAGTTAGACTTGATGTGGAGTATGTCCTCTCTGTTGAAATATCTCATCAGTGATCACCCACAGTTTATATTGAGCTAAAATGTGATGAAGTCTGCTTGGGATTCAGTAGAAGCCAGTGCAGATTCATGCTTGAGTGGACATCAAGTCCTCGGGGAACAAAACATGTGCCTGAGGACTTCAGTTAGTCCTTATTGAGTATTTGGACAAAGGAAGCAGCCACGACAGGGGAAATGTGTTTTTCTGAAATCTACTCTGAAGATTGATCGTGGGTGCATCCTCCGAACTTCTAGAGTAACATTTCTTCATGCCAGTAATAATACTGCATATGTAATTTACTTTTAGCTAGGGGTTGCTAGGCGCCGCCCTGTTGGCTATGACGACCTTTTGCAGCAGCTCTCTCTTCTTTGTCCGTTTCTTGTAATTTTTTTGTCTCTTTTTCATAATCTTTGTATTTGGAGTGGATCATTACTTTTTATGGCTCATTTGTTGGTCATGGACACCAAACCTTTTGTGGCTTCAGTGATAATTTTACTACTTTTTCTCCTGTGTTTGTCTGGAGATCCTACATGTAACCATGGCTGCATTGTTTACATGTGAACTCAGCTGTTTGCAGCCTGTAGCATGTCAATGCTAACTGGTGTAAGGCCTGATGTCTTTCCAAAAGGTGAGGACAACACGACAGCAACCTGTCCTTCTATCCATCGTTATTGGGAATGTAAGATCTATCTCCAATAAGATGGACGAGCTAGTTGTGCTAATGCAGCAACAGAGGGGATACCAGAGCGCAGAGTAGCATCATGCTATTCACAGACATGGCTAACGGAGCTAACATCAGACACCAGCGCCATGTTGGAAGAGCTTCACCAGCTGTGAGCAGACAGGATACAGGAGACAGAGATGGAGCATGATTGAAGAAGCTCAGTCCTGGACCCTGTGGAGGTGGAGGCTGGCTGAACTGGACAATGATGGACAAGCTGTCATCATCTATTTTCTTATGGACCTTTTTGCACTTTCTATACACTTTCTTTCTTTTGTTTTCTTGATTGCTGCTGTGACTTCAATTTTGTTGTCCTTGTTACAATGACAATAAAGTTCTATTCTATTCTGATTAAGCTGTCCATCTATCAAAGTTTTGAACTTAAGAGCAGATGCTCCACTGTGTGAAGCAATCACAGGACAAACCTTGGACTCTCACTCAGCGTTACAATTCTTTATTTGGATGACTCATAACACATCACAATGCATTGCTGTCTGACACTGTACAAACCTGGAAATGAGCTTGTAGTCGCAGTCATCCTGGAAACTGTTATTGTAACCATAAATCCAGCCATTTCGTCAGCTTCCCATTCACTGTTCTCAGAGATGTTCCAACAAGGCTGTCCTGGCTGCCTCTTCGGAAGAGACATGTTGGTGTCCACAAATCTAGTCTGAGCCGTCAACAATCCTTGGAGGACAATCTGAACACTGTCTCAGATGAGCTTTTTTCTTCTTCTTCACTGTTTTCTCAGTGCTGTCTTCAAAGAACTACATGGAGGAGCTTTTTCAATAATTACACCATTGCTTCTGTGATACAAAAACAAACACTCTCTTATCATCTAGGGTGATAACACAATTTACCATCTCAATCCAGTCAGATTTAATGTACCTGCACTTCATTATGCTGTTTTTTTTCTCAGGTTGTTTACTTCTCCAGCTTGGCTCTTCTTGTTTTCAAAAGGGCTGACCCACAGATGTAACAGTATAATTAGTGCTTTGCAGATATACTGATTATTTCCTGTAGAATGGACTCAACATTATTAAAACCGAAGTGTCAGACTCCTTAATGAGCCCATGTTTGATGTTACACATCAATGGCAGGAAGCGTTTTTTTGTAATGCAAATTAGCACAGCTTTTACTCAGCGAGGTCCGGTACTGTATGCCCTGTCAGGCCTGTACGAGGACTCGTCTCCGTGTTTGTACATATTAGACTTGCTAATCAGATGCTAATGCTCGTGAGTGGCAGAGTTGCGAGGAAAGACAGCTACAGAATGGTAATCAGCGTGGAGCTGGCCCACAACAAAGAGGCTGATTATTTAAGCTGCTCCTTTTCTTCCAGCCACAAGCCCTGATTCAAGCATTCACTCATACTCTTCCTTTTTTTTTGAAGACTTCAGGATGTTGGAGTCATTAAGATTTGTTATTTTTTCATGTCCTTTTTTCAAATTTGTAATTAGTCTGATGCAGTGATTCAACTGCTGACTTAGCCAAACCACCTTCCCATCTGTTTATAATTAATCAAGTGAAACCTCTCAATAGTCCAGTTGCTGAGATCTGAGTTTAAGGGAAGGATCTTGACTTGTCTGCTCATTAAAGTAAGCTGTTTACATGCTTTGTGGCTGTGTTGTGTCAGGTTGCTCAGGTCACACTGCCTGCTGTGTGGCTGCACGGGCAGACAGATGGCGTTATGGCCATCAGCAGGGCAGTCAAGGGACGCCCATGGTTAGAGTCAACTGCAAAGACAGATGTAACCCCCCCTCCTTTGCACTCAGTCATTGAACGCATCACGTTGATCATGATGCTCGTGCCTTTGTGAAGCTGTTGCTGCTGTTGGCTGGTGTCAAGCTGTTCCCTGTGTCAGAATTTGTTGGATTGTCTGTCTGATTGTCTGTCATATCTCAGTTGGTTATGGCTGCCTTTTGCAGCAGCTCTCTCTTCTTTTTCCGTTTCTTGTAATTTTTTTTGTCTCTTTTTTTGTAATCTTTGTATTTGGAGTAATTCATTACTTTTTATGGCTCATTTGTTGGTCATGGTCACCAAACTTTTTGTGGCTTCAGCGATATTTTTACTACTTTTTCCTCCTGTGTTTGTCTGGAGATCCTACATGTAACCATGGCTGCATTGTTTACATGTGAAATCAGCTGTTTGCAGCCTGTAGCATGTCAATGCTAACTGGTGTAAGGCCTGATGTCTTCCCAAAAGGTGAGGAGAAGGAGGTGAGGACGACGTGCTGGTTCTCAGGTGTGAGCTAAGAATTGAAGACAACAACCTGTCCTTCCATCCATCGTTATTGGGAACGTAAGATCTATCTCCAATAAGATGGATGAGCTAGCTGTGCTAACCCAGCAACAGAGGGAATACCAGAAGGCAGAGTAGCATCATGCTATTCAGACATGGCTAACTGAGCTAACATCAGACACCAGCGCCACATTGGAAGAGCTTCACCTGCTGTGAGCAGACAGGATCTAGGAGACAGAAATGGAGCATGACTGAAGAAGCTCAGTCCTGGACCCTGTGGAGGTGGAGGCTGGCTGAACTGGACAATGATGGACAAGCTGTCATCATCTATCTTGTTATTGACCTTTTTGGACTTTCTTTACACTTTCTTTCTTTTGTTTACTTGATTGCTGCTGTGACTTCAATTTTGTTGTCCTTGTTACAATGACAATAAAGTTCTATTCCATTTTATTCTATTCTATTCTATTCTAATTAAGCTGTCAGTCACGATGGTGGGGTTGTGTCATTACTGACGGGCCATTGGTTGAGTCTGATTCAAGTTTTGACAGCCCTTGTATCTCTTTTTTTTTTTAAATAGTGTGATATTTGAATCAAACTGTTAGTTTTATGCCTCACTTTTCTTTCATTTGGTTAATTCATCTCCCGTGTCGTGAATCACCACCTCTGTGTTTTAGCAGACAGGTTCGGCATAATAAAAATCCAAGCATATGCTTTATTCCTCTAACAGATCTCATCTCTGCTTTTATCTTATTTAAGCTCCTGGCTTTCGTGCCATTAGAGAGATAGATAGAGTCAGTGGTATGACACGGGAAATGAAAACAAATGTCTAAACCCACATCACACAAGCTTGTTTTTCTGAAGCTATGCCAATGACATACTCTTCCTCCTGCTGCTTAATAACTCTCTCATTCAAATTTGACAACAATATGAACATCGGGGACTTTGTTTTGTTGCATGAAATTAAGTTTGATGAAGATAAAATTCAGAGCTATTGAAGGCAGATTCTCCAAAGCCTTGCGTTGGATTTCATCATAGCTCTCTAAAAGTGAAGTGCACACAGACATTGATCAAATTCAAGTGCGATGCCGTTAATTTGCTTCCACAGATCCTTCTCCTGAAAACTGATTACTCCCTGACAAACTGCACTCCATAGGTAAAGATGGGCGTCTCTTAAAGAAGCTTTCTCTTGAGGCAAAGTTTGTTGAATTATTAAATCCTCCTTAGTCACATTTTAAGAATACATTCATCGCACACCTTCTTAATTTGCCATTCTCACAAAGTGCCGTGAAGCATTAAATGGGCTGTCGGGGGCTTGTGCAGTGAAGCAGCCTGGGAACCGTTGTCTTCAGGGACTGAAGAAAATAAGAGCACTCTCCATCCATCTTAATTCACACACTGTTGGCCTCCCATCGCCAGCCACTTAACATCGCCTTTGAAATGCCATGCGCTGCAATTATAATGTGTGTGTGGGTTTTTTGTTTTCACCCCTTCCTGGTGCAAAGATTGTGTTTTACGTGTATCAGGTATCCATTGTGATGGTTACCAAGTGTTGCAGCTGTGCACAAAGCCTCAAATCTGGCCTTGTGTTTGTCTCGTTACAGGTACAAGTCATCATCTGTAATTCAATCCCACAGACGGTTCAAGGGTGTTAACTGTTCCTTTCCGTTTCAGGTGTTTCTACATCGTCTTAACCAGAATGCAGCCACCAAAGTCGACAAGAACATCACAGAGGAAACGGTTAAGGTGAGGGTCAATCTGTGAGAAACGGGGAAGCATGATTAAGATTTTAGAAAAGTTTGACTCTCACTCAGACGCTGCTGTAACCTAAGCTCATCCAAATTACTCCACAAGCTAAACAAAGTGAGTGTGTCCTCTTTGGGCTGCTCTTTCAACCTAAAATAGTTAACTTCTGAATGGAGAAAGAGGTGGTAGGCGATTCAGGAAGCAGCTGTAAATATAATCTATTTATAAATGATCCCATCTGTGGGATAATAAAGGATGCTCTCTCACAGTGGGGTGTGTCTGAAACTGTTTTTGTCGTTCTGCCTTTTTAGAGGATAAATACCCATTCAGTGGATATTTACTGCACGTCTCTTGTTTTGGATGATGTCTATTTGTGATGTGTTTTGTTTGGGAATGTTGTGCACAAAGGGGATTTTGGGAAAACGTAGGTTGCTGTAGGGTCAGGTTTTAGCAGACTGTGATGTCATAATACCAGCTTTTTGATACAGCGGCAACAAAAATCAACTTTTGGGCCCCTAGAAGTCAATAATAATAATAATAATAAATTCAATTTATAACGCTCTTTTCATTTCTTAGAAAACTCATAGTGCTACAAGAAAGTTAAAAGAGTTGTTTTTTTCTTTTAAATGCACTATTGTTAGTTAAAAGCCTCTTTAAAGAGGAATGAAGAATACAGACCTTTTTACATTTATTATTCTAAATCAGGGGCGGCAAACCAGTCAGAGACCAAGAGCCACAAAAATGACCATGGTGCTACAGAGAGCCACATCATGCACGAGGTCTTACAAACACACTTCCTCTCACACATAAATGAAGCGACATGAAATGAAAATCAACGCATTTACAACTTTCAATGCAAGATTTATTGTGCTTGTGAGTGTGTATAAATTTGTACTAGAGAAGAGAAACTGAAACTTAAGAATCAATCTGTACACCCAAACATTGATCAACACTGATCCCAACGTTGGCATCAATATATCAATATTTTAGATTGATCAGCACATCAGTGTTCTCTATATTTTTGGGTCAGTTAGTTTAAAATCATTTTAAGTTTCTTTTCTACGGTGTAATAGACTGATAAAATAATATCAATCATAGTAACTTTTGTATGCAACGTCAGATTTTTTATGAAAACATTGGTGACACCAAGTGACATTAATCAGTTACATGAACTGACCACATCTTTCATTCAATAATTTATTTGCAACATTAGTTTAATGTTGAAGTAGTTTAAGTGTCAAACTTGATGCACTATATGTTTTCTAGTTCAGTGTATTTATATTACACTGTATTTGACTTTCAGTATTTTATAAACATTAAAATGGAAAAGTTGTTTTCAATCAAATAGTTTTGACTTAATTCATCCTTTTAATTTTGACTAATATTGTGTGGTTTCCATAAACAGCATCTAAATTTTTTAAAAGTTAACTGTGAAGAATATCACAATACATCACAGTATTGTGATACCGCGATACATAGTGATAATGTTGTATAATGACCCAAGTATCATGACCCAAGTATCATGACCCAAGTAGCATGATTCATATCGTATTATGGGGTTCTTGCCAATACGCACCCTAAATTTATTACCAGAGTGCAACAGTTTCAGATAAAGTCCTTTAAGAGTGACCAATGTTTGATGTTTTGGATTGTTACACCAGCTTTATGCAAATGCCCCATTACTTATCTCTCTTTCGTTAGCTGCATTAACTGAAAAATATGTCTGTCAATCTGTTTCATGAGACTTTGTTCTTTCCAAAACTGACTAATAAAAAAGGACTGCTATTTTAAAGCACGTGGTTTGAAAAGTATCCTAGAATTTGATCTCACTGACGTCATAAAGCAGCTGAGTGATAAACAGTCTTTGTAGCAGGAGTTCATTCATCATATTTAATCAGGCTTGGCTTCTTTTTTGTATCTCTTGGTCTATTTTTTTAGCCCTGGAACACCCACAGATGACCTGTGGTTTTCATGTCTTGATTTTAATCCACAAGCTGCTTTCTGAATCCAGAGTCAGTTCAACATTTGTTCTTCTAATACCACCACAAAAATGGCATAAAAAGGGGGCAGAAGTCAACACCACATAAAGGGACAGTTTCCATCCAACAGATTTTTAAGATCTGCTCTTTTTTTAGCCTCTTCATTGAAATATCTCCAAGAATGTTTGACATTAAACATCAAAGACGTCTCGAGCCAAGATGCCCATTACAAAGAAACCTCAGTCTTTGTTCTGAGGCCTCAATGTTTTCTGCCCTTGTCCCACTGCCCACAAAAAAGCAGCAAATGCCAAAGCATTGATTTGGGACATCAAAATGTATTTATTGTACGAAAAGCAAAATTATAATCCAGTTCCGTTTTTTTTTTTGTCTTTTGTAGGTTTTATTCTCCAACCTGGAGGAAATCCTGTCTGTTCACAAAAACTTTCTGTCCATGGTGGAAGAACTGCTCCAGCCTGATCCTCACGCTCACCATGAAATCGGGCGCTGCTTCTTGCACTTTGTGAGTAACACATGCGTCTTTACAGCGACCATTTCTAAATGCTGTCTGTCATGCAAGTCAAATCTCATCCTGCTACCTTAAAATATAACACTTCTTATTGTGCAGTGATACTAATTTAACCTCTGCATCCAATAATGGTCTTTTGTTCACTTAAGCCTGCGAGCTACAGGATCTCAAATACAGTTATGCCAAGATACAACACATGTTGTCAATTTATCTCCCTGGATTACTGAAGATGACTGAGTGCACATGTGTGATATTCTTGATAGGGCTCTGATATACTGCTCAGCCCAGCTATATATCACATTCTTTGATGCAGAGCCATGAGGCATGCTGGTGTGTAATAGGTTTCAAAGTCTAATAAATCTCACCATCCTTCTGTTGAGCTTTAGGCTACTCCACCACCAGCAGGACCTTTGTGTAGCACTGAGCTGGGTCGGAAACAGGTGAAAGAGAGATAATCTGGCAGGACAAATTGTAGATTTAGGTGTATGATGAGATGATCTCATTTTGAAAATTGGATATTATTCACAGCATTACTAAAAACCCAATGATTCAGGACTATGACTCAGGACTGTAATTCAGTTTTAAATGACCATGTGAGGTAATACAAATCAATTTGATGTTTTCTTTGAGTGTTTTTCCTTTTTCTGTGTCTTTTAACAACTTTTCCATCTCCACCGTGCTTCAAAGGCTCCAAGAAAGAATCACATAATGTAACTTTACTTCAAGAACATAAAAAGGTAAACAAGCCAGCTGGACAGTGGACCTGATTGAATCAAAATCCACCACTTGTTCAAGTCAGCAAATTGTTAACTCTGCCTTAAAACTCCCTTCTGGACAACAGCAGAGCCAGTCCTTAGTCGTTCTGCGGGTTCATAAACTCACTTCTTAGAAAACATGATTCAAGAAGAAGGGCATACTCCACAGTTAATCATGAGGTTGTGTTTTGTAAGTGGCCTGGCTTGTTGTTATGACAGATCTGTCTCTCCACATAACCAGCTTTGTCTTCTGCAGCAGATTAGCATGGCTGCAGAGAGTGGACTATTTTTGGTGCTCTGTAGTGACTTTGTAGTGAGTGATTTAAAGACTGTGTGGTCTGCTCCCGCTGCTGCTTCTTCAAGACAATGGAGTATGAATGTCATGAGATCTGCTTTGGTGGAAAGTTGTCCATCAGATGGCTGCAAGACAGATGTCAGGATATGATCAAAACCCTCATACAGTGCATAAATGATGTATTTCCTGATGGAGGATGATACATTACCCCCTGTAATTCTTACGTCTGGCCTGCACTCTGTTTGGGCTTTTTTTCTCTAATTTCTACTTCATGTGGCTTCCTTTACCCCTCTTCATTTTCCTCTTTTATGATGACTTTTTCAATCTTTTCTTTCTCTTATTTTCTGGCTGTTTTTTATCCCTCTTTAAGCACCAAAAGCACCCTGTTCACCCTTTCTTTTCTGACTCTTGCAGAGGAGCCGTTTCCAGATTTATGATGAATACTGTGGAAACCACGAGAAGGCCCAGAGGCTGCTGATGGAGCTCAATAAGATCAGGAGTGTTCGGACATTTTTACTGGTGAGGAGTGGTGAAAAACAGGCGCAAAATGTCATATTCATATTTTCACACAGCCCAAGTCGAGTCTCAGAGGATCATTACCAGAGTTACAGCCGTCTATCCATGCATATCCATATGTTTACATATGTTTTCTTTGCATGTTTTTTTAATAGCTATACAGTGATAAAAGGTTGATGTGAGGTCAGAAGTGTCCCCGACTGTGCTAACATACCAAAACATACTGTCTCGCTCTGTTGCACATAGAAACACAAAGTCACCCACTCACAGCAGCTGGACTATGTAAAGGCCTGTACTCTGTGTTCCAGTGTGTCTGACAGCTGATGTGACTCTGCCCCTCGTGTGGGTGGACTCCCTCTTCCTGTCCCAACACTCTGAGAGTCGTTCACTTTCACAGGGGAGCGTCATGTTACCAGAACAAAGATGACTGCATCCCCACTGGTAGCTCACTCCACTCTGTGTGTGCATATGTGCAGTGCACATTTCTACATGGTTAAAATGTTTACACAGTGGCCGTTTTTTTGACTCATCAGCTCAGAGTGCAAATCTAGAAAGCTCTCTCTATACTATTCTGTTGGGTTGTAGGTTTAAACAGCGATGCAACAGAAAAGCTTCAAGTTCCTCTTTTATAAAAGCTAACCCAGGGGTTCACAAACTTTTCACCTTGCAACCCCCAAAATAAGGTTCCTAGACACAAGTGATCCCTGCTGTGGGAATACACTTATAGGCTATCCAATAACACACAAAACAAACAAACAAAAAGATAATCAATTAAGCTGATTAGAAGAAAATTACACCATACTATACGCATAATGCTGTGTTCCCTAAATTTAACCTGCTGCCACTGATTGCATTGACATTCTGACTTCATCACCTCAGTGATAACAAAGAAATATTGGAAAACAGATCATGCATTTTCTTTATAATTGTTTTATATGAAAATGTAACACATATATTTAGTTTATACTTTTGAAATTATGGATGAAATATGCAATTTTGATTATAATTTCAATGAGTGCTTACAATAGCTGGTATGACAAGCTAATAGCAGATTGATGTTGGGTTTCTTTTTTGGCATTTATATTTTAATTCAACACACTTAATAACTCAGTTGCAGCCATAAGCTAACAAAAATTAGCATTTAAACATTTCTGAGCAAACACTTGTATGGTACTGATAGTTTTGTACAATATGTAAGAAAGAAGCCAAGTACTGGCTAACTGTAATGCTAGCTAGCTAGTAGTGTTAAGCTAGGAACATGACATAACTCAGCTGAGTGTGTGAGTGTGTGAGTGTGGGGGGGTCATTTATTTAGTTAGTGCACACAGCAAGCTTGCTAATCCTGTAGCTACAAAATAAGCTAGCAATAAGACAATTATCAACTTTAGCATAAGCAACTACTTCTGGGCTAACAATATTGATGGTGTTACAGTGCTATTATAATTAGGTAAATATTAGCTAACTGTAACTGTAATGCAAGCTAGCTTACAGTACTGTGCTAGCCAACATAAATGTCCATAGGTAAAGGCCAAGAGCTAATGTTAGCTTACCTGACTGTTGAAAAAAAAGGAACAGTTTTTGTTTTAGGAAAAAAACATGATTTAAAACAGCTAACATTAGCATTTAACTCAGGGGTAAATTCTGAGGTGAGCTTGTATAAATGTTGCTAAATTCAGGGTGCTGTGCAAGGTTAGGTTTTTAAGACATTGGCAGGGAGTTTGGTGAGCCGTCATGATTAAGCTGTTGGAAAATACAGCTGGGACTTTTTTCCAGCTAATGAACAGTTGAAAGGCACTAAAATGATTACAGCTTGTTATCAGAGTCCCTAAGTCTTGACATTTTGAGTCATTTGAGCCTGAACCCTTATAATTAGGCTAATTCAAGAGCTTTCATCTGTAAAATAATTTTCAGAACTCAGGCTAACCTTTCATAATGAGTAAAATCTGTGATCTCACACTTGTCACGTTTTTCTCATAGCTGAGATCTCAGCAAGCTGTAAAAATCACTCACAGAGACCATCACTTTTTTTCTACAGTTACAAATAAGACAAGTGAGAAAATTACCAAAATCTCCTTTTGTCTTGATTAGTGCTGATTTTTGAGATCTCATTACCCAGTTTGATTTGTTTTTGGTGTTTGAGCTTCCTACCCTGAGCTGATGTGGGAGGAAATTGGCTTCTATGTCAACAGGAAGAATTTCCTCTCAATGCACTCCACTTAACCCTGTTTACAGTTTTACTTTTCAGTGTTATATCACAGGCTTTGACAGTAATGTAATGTTAGCTATTACTTCTTCGGCTTAAAGGGCCAAACACTTGTATCACACTCTCACCCGTGTATGTTTAAAGACGTCTATAAAATAAGAACCCTTTGAAATTGAGCTCTACAGCAGAGTTACACACATTCACCCGTGCTGATTGGCTGTTTCTTTGGTAAGACACATGACCTTTACGAAGACAGTATGGATGGATTGGGAAACTAAGCACACACACATGCACGTAATATTCACACCACCAGAGAAGAGTTCTGTGTCTGATTTACTGTCCATGTGTGCCTTTAATCTTTGGAGCCAGAGGAGGCGAAGGTATTAATTGACTTTGATTTAATGAGTTCTTTATAGCTTTGACCTTTTGGTGACAGCGCTTTCCATCAAAACTCTTTGAATCTTGTGTTACCCCTTGACCGGCACTTGGCTACTGGCTTATGTACCTCAGGTCACCTTTGAGGCTTTTCAGTGGCCAGAAAGGGGATATCCGCTAACCTGCCCTAAACCTTTGGCCCACTGTGAATACATAACCTAGTTTATTGTTGCATTATAACTCAGCACCTCAGGGAAATTTCAGGTGAAAGGGAGGTGACGGCAAATATTAGCAGTTAACCTAATGACCCATAACCCTCAGTGACAAATAGGTTTAAGTCCTTTGAGTGCCAGAAACGTGCAACAAATCAGTCCATGTCATACTGTGGATATATCTATGTAGAGCTGTCGGCCTTGTTTAACTTGTCCACTTTTTTCTAGAACTGTATGTTGCTTGGAGGCAGAAAAAACCCAGAGGTCCCACTTGAAGGTTACCTGGTAGCTCCTATTCAGAGGATCTGCAAGTACCCGCTGCTGCTCAGGGTGAGTTTGGTCTCTGGCATGCTAACCCTGCATTAAAGAGATAGGCACCTTCTATCCCTCTTTTCATGCACCACCACCTAGTCATTAGTTAGGGCTGTCCCGTTCTATTCACATCAACCTCTCCCTCTCTAATGAAACACTGGCCTCATGCTCCAACACTTTCTGCTTTAGTTCTCCAGCACAACCACATTGTAGCAATAACACAAGGCCTATCATCACCTCCGTTTCCCGGCTGCTCACTCACACACTTTGACCAGCCTCATTCATACCTGCTCTTTCAGTTGTTTGTTTTAAAACCTCCTTTTTTCCAACTTGAAATGTGAGCGAAATTGAATACACTTTCAAAGGCTTGTTGGAGTCGGTGATCTGAGCTGCCCCGTCTCTTTCGTCTTGTTATGATCTATTAATTCACCCGAGTGTTCTCTAAACAGCCACTGCGTCTGTGCACGGGCGCAGAGATGTAATAATAATAAGGGGGTAATCTGATGCTCTGCCATTTGAAGTCTTCCAGCTGCCACGGCCTCCTCCTCTGAACTGACACAGATAGCCATCACTGGCTGCAGATAGAACAGTGTAAATCAGGCTGGTGGTGGCTGCTGTGCTGAAACACAGCGTTTTAATTGTAGCTGCAGCAATTGCAACTGCTTCTGTGAGATCGTTGCAAGCAGGGGATTACTCCATTGAAATTAAGAAGCACTGCATGGTAAGCAAATGTAGGATAAATTGGAAATTTAGGAGCTGTTTCCTGAGTGTGTAAAATATGTGATTCGGGGCTTGATTTGCCACGGATTTTATAAAAACAATAATTCAAAAATATTCAAATCTCTTTCATATAGCTCTAATTTTGTGTTGTGTCTTCAGGAGCTGCTGAAAAGGACCCCCAAGAAACACAACGACTACCCCCTTGTGCAGGAGTCTCTGCAGGTGATGAAGGCTGTGTGCACCAGCATCAACGAAGCCAAGAGGCAGATGGAGAAGTTGGAGATTTTGGAGGAGTGGCAATCCCATATTGAGGGCTGGGAGGTGAGTCTGTGTTGAAGTGTTTAATCCCACCCAATGACTTCAGCTTAAATTGGCTGCAATGACTTCAGGTCAGAGTCTGCTCGTACGTTTTTTCCTCTCTTTAAACACACAGCTGAGCTTTCCCCGCGCCAAAGCTCAAAGTCATGACTTATTGAAAGCCACTTAGCCCCATGCAAGCAATCCAGCAGGAATTCCACGTGGCGTGACTTTTGTAGCCTTTAAAGCTTTCTCTGGAACAATGGCTTGTATTCACAATGAGCAGATCCTTTCTGCCTGGATGAGGCTGTTATCGCCTGCTGTTAAAGCCGTCATGCTTAAGGGTGACGGATCCAATCATCATCAGGAAGGCTGCAGGTCTTTGGTCCCAGGGGTTCCCTTTGGATTAGTTTTCCTCTTTGGTTGTGGGATGCCTTCATTAGGGGTCAGTAGGCCGTCTGGTGGTCAAAGGGACAAACAGTAAAAGTAATTATGTGGCAGAAAAGTGGGATGGTTGATGATTTTTCTGACCGATACCAGTACGAGTACTCCCTTTTGAGTACTCGGGGATACCAAGTACTGACACTACTATTACTTTTGAAACATAAAATTTCAATTTAACTTGACAGATCGTTTTGAACAAAGACAGCACAGTCACTCTGCCATTAAGCCCAAAATAAAACTCAAAAAGTTGTCAGAGTTTAGAGTCAAAGAAAACTGAAGTGCAAAACAGTTTAACTGTTAACTCTCCCTGGTTCGTTCATGTTGTCTGAACAGGACGTGACGCATATTTGCCGTGGTGTTAAACCACAGCAATGTAGAGCCAGCTACTGTCAAGAAGGACTTGCTTGACGTAAGATTTTTTTGCCTGGAGTTTTGGCTGCTGGTATCGGCAGCCTTCGCAAGTTCCTTGAAAAAAGTACCTTGAAAAAAGGCTGGTATTGGCCTGATACCCAGTACTGATAGCAGTACTCGCCCATCACTAGATGGCTTTGTAAAGCTGCGTTTCCTCGTCTCGGTACGGCGCACATTTTACAGCGTTTCCACTGACTTATCCCGGGACAGATCCCCAAATAACCGAGACGAGCCATCCCACTCTTTGGGACCCTTTCGTATGGGTGCCAGACTGAACCGATCCGCTCTCGGTAGGTGGAGCTACAACACTGCAGACCATTGATTGGTCAAAAGAATCGTCACTTACCCCGACAGAGGCTGCATTTCTCCTGGCGGCACACAGACTTCTCTGAAACAAAAGCTTGATTGCACTTTGTACCAAAGAGCTACATGCCAATCCCAGAGAGGATGAAATGCTGCATGTCTTCCATCTATGCTCTTTGTCTACTGTGTCGTGTTTTTCTTCTTTGTTGGATTTATTAGCGGGTTAGACTGTGTCGCGCTGCTACGGCGTCACGCTATTATTTAACAGCTGCAGCTTTCCGCATCTGGCTTACACGCCGCTGACCACGAGAGGGCACAGTTTGCTGAGGAAACGCAAACGGGATCAGGCTCAACTGTACCAAACCGTGCCAAACTGTACTGAACCGACCCGGACTGCTTGGTGAAAACGTGGCTAAACTGACCTGACTTCATGTGAAAAGGGCCTGAATGTTTCTGGCCACATGCAGAAGTTGAGATTTTGCTGATATTGATTCATCTTTTCACTATGGTGCAGGCAGCAGCAGATTGTTTGAATGAGATACACATTTTTCAGCTCAGATATGATGCAGTCGAACTTGATTTAACATGTGGCTAACAAGTTCAAGTTTCTATAAATTGATTGTTTTCGCATTATGCAGAAGAAAGGTAGGTACAACTTGGACAGGTCATCCTCCTGATCATCCGATTGACAACCAGAGAGTCTCACTCGTATGTGTGCAAGTTCATACCTTTGCACGCTGTCTGTTATTTTCAGATGTATCTTTTGGATCCATAATCCCAAAAAATGTTCATTTATCCATTGATCAAGAGAATTCCTAGTACGAAAAAAATTGATTCATTATGCAGTGACAACGATTTTGCGACTCTTTCACTACTTGAGAAAAGAAAAAGAAAACACTGGGTCCAATCAAGGAGAGTGTCACCAGATGTTAAAGGGCAATGTTTGTGTCTCAATGTTTGAGGCACATACACACACTTACACACACACACACACACACACACACACACACACACACACACACACACACATTTTCATGCATCATCTTAACATAACCCGAAATTACAGAAAAATGTGTCACATTTCTGCCATTGATATCCAACCTCCCAGGTACATTAAATGATGATGATGACGATACGAGTATCTTACAGCAATTATCAAACTTCATTGACTTCAAATGACCTGGATCAATGCAAAAAGCACAGAAAATCAAACCTGTCTAAAAAAATAATGATGAAAGAAAGTTTCTGCATCAGTGTGCAAACAGGTTTGACATATTAGGGGATCAAGTTTCTTTTCTAACCTGCGTCAGTTTTGCTGGAGGAAACACAAACTCCACAACGAAAGACCTCAGCCATGATTCAAACCAGGAACCAGTAAGAACCAGTAAAAGCTCAAAATCCAAGTACAGAATGAGGTTTAGCTCAGCTTATCTCAGGATTGAATGACACATCTTGTACTCGTCACGGTCCTGGCTGCAGCTCCTCGCCAGTTTCCCCTCAGCAGTTTTATTAATTATAAACATGAGCTCATTCTGGACCAGGACCCTCCAACTGCAGCACGCCAGGTTCTGCGGCAGCAGGATGGAGCTGAGTGAAAGAGAGTAGAAACACCATGAAAAGAGGGGAAAAAAAAGAGAGCAAGTCAAGCAATGTTTGCATCCCGCCTTCCTGTGTGGGTGTTTGAGGAATGATGGAGGGATGAGGAGCGATTGTGAGGGATGCTGTTGCTGTTTTTTCCAGTTTCCTGCTCCTCCTCAGCCTCCTTCTGATTGCTTGTTAGCACTGACCTGCTCTGCAGCTGGCTGCCCTCGGGCATCCTGGCAGGTTCACCTCGCGTGGGAGAGACAGGGCGATGGCTCGTGGTCACCATGGTGACTACTGCCAGCAGTTTGTCAGGGCGGTGGTTGCTGGCTGGTTAGTGATGTGAGTGCCTGTGTTTTGTCACTTCGGTCTCTATAAATATGTTAATTTTAGACCAGCAGGCTTGAAGTTTCCAACCTTCCTTCTCTTCACTTTCTGTTTTTTATTTGTTTTGGTTCAAATAGCATCCGTACAATCTACTGGAGTTTCAAAATGTTTCAAAAAAGTCATCAGTTTATTAGAATTCAGACTTTTTGTGTCATATTCTGCCATGTTGTTAAAACTTGTTCCCTTTTTTACTTTGTTTTGTCTGGCAGCTGTCTGATTATGAAAGCACAGGTTTGTATTAAGTTTAAACAGATGACTGAGGATTATGTTTAAGACTGTATGTACTCTGGCGAGGAAGGAACTTATTGATGTGATGAATGATAGAAATATGCTGCAGCCAAAAAACACGAGCCAACAAAATGTTAATGGTTAAAGTTTGTAAAACACAAATGGGAAGTATCAGTGCGACTCCATGGTCCCTTGAAGTGACCACGACGAGCTGGCCTCTCCTCGTCTGGTGTGCACACATTCATTGGCTGCAAATGAGTTTAACATCTGGTCAAGAGCTGGGAAGGCAAAAGGCCCTAAAAGAGCAGGAGAACTTTAAAAAAAGTGTGCAGCAGAAGAGTGAAAGAGATAGAGGACGAAACTGGGAAGTCAAGGGAGGGGATAAGAGTGAGAGATGATGGGTAGAAAGGAAGGGAGGAGGCAGAGAATCAAAGAGAGTGAAGAGAGAAAGAAGGAAAAAGCGGGGTTAGGTTTTGGCCCGCTGATGTCTCCAGCAGGAGGAAATGCTTAGCACATTTTCCGGCTCTGTGCGTGGGGAGTTATTTTTAGCTCTGAGGGGCCGATCAAACGTGGTCCATAAATTCCCAGAGTAGGCAAGGTAAGAAAAAAAAAAAAAAAAAGACGTCGCATTTTATCACTTGCAGCAGGAACCCAGAGCAATGTGGTGACCAGGCACGACAATGTAACACGTAGCTTGACTGGACGGGATGTTATTGTATAGAAGCTATTAACTGCAGTGTTTTAAAGTCCCAAAGCAATCTGGTGTGAGGAAGCAGGGAGTGTTTTTACAGACCCCTGAGAGAGGGAACAGGAAAGGCTGGGCTTTGTAACCTATCCTCCTCATGTGTGAATACTAAATCACATTGCAGTGATATGAAGAAACTTGCAGAATAAACACTTTTAAAAAACTTGATTGATATCTTTTTCTCTGCATGTAAAATTTTGTCCAGTCTTTTTTATTTTACTCTTTCTTTTCCTCCGTCTGCAGGGCTCCAATATCACAGATACATGCACAGAGATGCTCATGCACGGCGTCCTCCTGAAGATCTCAGCTGGAAACATTCAAGAGAGGATTTTCTTCTTGTTTGACAAGCTCCTCGTCTATTGCAAGAAGAAAAACAGGTGTCTGGACCCTTTTTAACTCTTCAAACAAAATCCACAAAACTTTAGCAAAACCTACATTTTAATGCAGAGAGGATATTTTTATAAGAGACAGAATAAAAAATATTGTTTATGCTAATTTCACATTTCCCTGTATCTCCACTCCTGCAGGACATTTGAAGCCTGGTCTTTATAAATAATTCACTACTCCACTCCCTTTGCTTTATTTTTTTTATAAGAGGCAGCAGTGCTCTGTGGGAGTCATTTAGTTTTTAGTCAGGGAGTTATAAAAGAGACGTGAGGGAGGGATTTGGAAAGTTTTAGGGAAAAGAGTGCATGTGATCAATCAAAATGGGGTTATAAAACAATGTGTGAACAGCAGCAGATTCATCTTTCAAGCGCTTTCAAAGGAAACAAATGATGTGACATTTATTTATCAGATGAGTCAGGAGCTCTCGCTGTTCTCAGACCTTTGTTGTGCTCGTGTAGATACAGTACCTGCTGCTCGCCCTGATCCAGCTGGTAAAAACGCAACCATGTCGACTCAACGTGTTTTCATCGGGTTTTGTTTACCCACCTCCAACCAAGCTGCCACCTGCTTTGAATTGCTTTTATTGTACGTGTTGTTTACGCTGAAGTGACTGCAGGTAGTGCATAAAAGCAGATCCAGCCACCAAAGAAAGACAAAGGAGGAAAAAAACAGAACATTCGCTCTGAATTTAATAACTTGACCTTTCTTTCCTTTTGCTTAGCTTGATTAACACAAATGAAACATGGAATTTAATTAGTCTCATATGAAATCCTGAATGAGTTATGAGTGAGTCAGACTAATGGATTAAATGAATAACACATAATGATCAAAAATGGTTCTCTGTCGTAGGCGTTTAAAAAACAGCAAGACGGCTACAGAGGGTCCTCGCTACTTGTTCAGAGGGAGAATCAACACAGAGGTGATGGAGGTGGAAAATGTAGACGATGGCACAGGTAAGAGCTCTTGTAAAAACATAAATCAACATTTATTCTGGGCTGATAAGTTTACTCTGTCTGTCCTCAGTCACTCTGGGGGGCTGTGTTTTTTATTTCAGCGCTGCTGGCAGCAATACGTGGCATAATAACCCTCACAGGAATGTCAACAGTATGGCTTTTGGCCTGAGCTGGGATCCATCTGTGGGTTTTTAAACTTGGATCACCAGCAGAAAAATAAGATTTACCTATACACATAACTTAAGACATCTATGGTTACACGTCCTCCGGGCTGTGCCGGTGCTAGCACTTGTTGAACTCAATCTCCTGTGTCTTTTGGCCTCACACAGCCGCTGATTATCATTTATATTTGTAGAAGCCATCATTTCCTCTCCATCCAGCCGGCCTGGATGGGTAGTGTTCGGGTGTTTTTGATGAGAGATGGATGGGTTTGGGTCTGGAGCGAGAGCGCGAGGGTAAACACGTGAGGAAGGCGGTGGTGCAGAAACTCTTGGGTGTTCTGCACCACAGGAGGGAGATCTCAATCTGAAATCCAGCGCGACAGGAGTATTTTAGCTCAGATTCCTACGTAATGAAAGCACCACGACTCTTTCCCAGGCACACACTCGCTGCCTGAGGTTGAAAAACGCCCTGGAGACACACCATGTGAAGGACACGTAGATGCATTTAGACATGATTGTAATTGATGATCGTGATGGTTTGCTTTTTGTTACACCCTCTAAGAGAGGGGAAATCATAGGTCAGACAGGGATGAAGTTACGAAGGAAATAATGAAAGGTTTAACTAATAGTCAGGAGTCTGTTTCCTTTGACTGTTGTTTCTTTACATTTAAGTTCAGGTGTCAAATCTCGAGCACCCATGGACTTAGGAGGAGTATTCTGAGGGCTCTGTTGTAAATAACACTGATGGATGGCTCTTCCTGTGCATGTGTGTCCCCTCGTTCATCTCATTAACAGAGTAGACTGATAATCAATAAAGCACTCAATAAGGAGGCTATGAAGGCTCTGCACTGGAGCTTGGAGAAATGAGTTTTGAGTCAGTGTTTGAAGATAGATTACGTTTGTCTCGATAGTTTCATAATGGATGTTGTTTTTGGAAGATAAATGAGACAGTACAGTAAAAAAAAAGCCTCAACCTTTCAGATAACATGCGTCTTCTTGTGTGTTACTCCCTTTTCTCTATAAGAACAACTTTCCTTGTTTTCTATAAAGCAAATCATTGCAGTTCTGCTAAGTTTTATTGCTGTGTTTAATGAGGTATTCATAGTTTACTGTGAGCCCAGCTCTGTTTACGGTGTCGTGATCAGCACGACCACTAATTGACAAACCCTCCCCTCCAAACATGAAACACAAGGCTGAGCTTAAAAGTTCCCCCAAAAAAAGTTGATTTGTCTTGTTCCACCCCTCTCGAGGAAAGGGCTCTATAAAACTATCTGAAGTCTCAACTCTCCTCCTCTTCTGCCGCACAGCTGACTACCACAGCAGTGGGAACATAGTAAACAACGGCTGGAAGATCCACAACACGGCCAAGAACAAGTGGTTCGTCTGCATGGCCAAGACGCCGGAGGAGAAGCAGGAGTGGCTGGAGGCCATCATGAAAGAGAGGGAGCGAAGGAAAAGTAAGAAAGCGCTTTGGAGGATCACTGTCAGGGTGGGCGGGGGGGCGGCTCTGCTCACTGTGAATGCAGTCAGTTAGAGGGGGCTGATATCCAGTGTGTTTCTTTCCTGTGCTGAACATCTGTTTTGAATCAAACAACTGAGAATATTTGCAGTGTGTGGGAAAATTAATACAGACGGATTTCACCTGAAGAATTGAAAAAGTTCACTCTGTCCAGGTTTGGTATGTTTAGCTAAGTAGAAAATGTAGATTTGTAGAATAAAATGTGTTTTCAGCTTCTCAAAAGAAATCTCTAAATGAAGACACATGCTTCCTGTTTCATATTTACTCATACAAGATAAAATCATCAAAGTGGCTATAATCAAACCATCCTGGAGCCATAATCACAGACGCTGTTGATGATGTTTTCATGCTTTTTACACTTCTCTTCCTCCTCCTCCTCTGCTGCACAGGTCTGAGGCTTGGCATGGAGCAGGATACCTGGGTAATGGTGTCAGAAAAGGGGGAGAAGCTGTACCACCTCATGACTAAAGGCAACCTCATTAAGGACCGGAAACGCAAGCTAACCACCTTCCCCAAGTGCTTCCTGGGAAGGTAAGACTCTCACTGTCAACACATCCACTGTGAGGAACTGTTTATTTGTGATATCACATTCTGGGTTTTCTCAGACTGTTGTCTTTGATGTAAAGTAAGCACAGAGGTCTTGTACTGGCTCTTTTGATCAATAGCATCTGTAGTACATGATCATATCTTCAAAGCAGACTTCACAGAGCAGAGATCCAGTTCTCTAACCCTGTTTTCATTCAGAATTAGCCAGGATTTCTAAAGACAGCAGCTGGAATAAGATAGTGTTGGTGCTTTCTGCTCAGGAGACTGTGTTTTATGTATATCTGCAGCCGCAGTCATGGGAAAATCAAATCCAGCCAGATTTAGCCCATGAATCTTATTTAAGGATTATTGGTGTGGTGTCTGGGGACGGATCGGCCATTGAATGCTGCTCATAAATCAAAGGGAGATATCCCTGTGCGGCTCAGCTGACTGCCCCCTCTCACTCTCACTCTCTGTCTTGGCCCATGTTGGATTACAATAAGCTCTCTGCAGAGGAATCCGTGAGGTAACTGCATCAGGGGAGGTGGGAGGAGGGGGGAGTGATGCCATAGAGGGCAGATGTGCAGCAGTTCACGTCCTTGAGTTTTTACCGAAAGCTCTCTGTGTTGACTTTAAATGAGTCTAAACATCTATTTCCATCTCCCTCGTCCTGAGAGGTGAGAATATTTACTGCGGGGAGGGTTTAAATCAAGGCTCCATCCTTGAGCTAATTTTAGCATGCGTGAGTCGATGCCCTCATTTATGTGTTTAGCTTCCACCAAACGCAAATGTGTTGCTGTCAGATCAGTTAGCCAGATTTTCATGCAAAGGAATGAGTAACATTTTTCTTTCTTGGTTTGATCTAAAAAAAAAAAGCTCTTTGAATTTAGCTTCCAAGATTTTCTATCTTCTTCACTTCGTATAAAAAATCAACAAGCAAAGGGACATGGACTTTGACTTCAGCTGTTTTTTCGTAGATGAGAGCTACAATCATATGATCTTCAAACTTCTTTTCATTAAGCTTTAAAGCTTTTTACTGAAAATGTAATGGGAAATCACACCCTTTGATCCCCTCAGCTGGGAAGTCATAAAAAGCCTGTAACCTCAATTTTAGGGTCCATTTACCCCCCAATGCAACTCAAGTGAAGCCTTTTTCTGCCATAATGTACTCCCCACATTGTCAACACTGTGTGAGACTGAGGAGGTGACAAGGCTGGACGGAGATTATAAAGTGTGCAAACATCTGGCTCCAGTCAAAGAGCGCTCAAAGTTTGAGAATGAGACATGTCTGCGCCGCTGAAGTCTTTTTATAGCGCGATGACACTGGAGGAATTTCCGATTTTTTGGTTTCATGTTATTGAAACTCTGCCTCAAAATCCCATAACAAATCTCCCTTGTAAACACACCACTGTGATTCAAAACGAGCCATGTTTTCCATTTGTTTGGATTTTTTACAGAGATGTTCTGACTGGTAGTAATCACACTGAAAATCACCAGAGCTTCAGCAGTCGTTTCAAAAATCACTGTTATTTTAGAAGAACAGAGTAAAAAGAACCAAAAAGCTCAATTGGACATACTTGTGGCCATGTTACATGGCACAGTGGTTTGGAATGAGGGGTTACTTTCTCCTTTGGTCCATGCAGACAACACCAGATCCCTCGCGGTTTAGAGGAGGAATGGATCCGTCAGCTAAAAAGATTAAACGGATCAAACCTCGTCGAGTCAGAAGAGATCGTATGGTGAGAAAGCCACGAGGAGGAGCTCCTTTTGGAAACCTATCCCTCTCTACACAACTTGTCCAACACCTGGATGACCACTTGTGGCTGGAGAGACGTCTCAAGCCCCTCTGTTCTCCCCTTGTCTGTGATGATTTTGGAGATGATTACATGTAGGCGTAATAGGCGAATTGGAAGCAGGATGGTATGTCTCTGATGAAAGCCACATTGCCTTTGGCTTCATCTCAGCCCTCTCCTCCCATTGTGAAACGCTTTTATTCTCTCTCCACGCCTCCTCTTCCTCTGTTTGATTTTTTTTTTAAAGGCCGAAGGCTGGACTCCAACTCCTCCTCTCTTAAGCGGCACAATCGTATTTGTGGTTTGGTTCCTGTGACAGTGTAATTCATCAAAGGAAATGTGTGTGACAGCCACCTTGCGTGCAGTCATCATCCAATTTAAACTTGGAAGAAGCAGGAAAACAAAGGAGGTTCAGAGTGTTAGTTGTTCTGCATGTGACAGACAATGGTGTCCGCTTGTTGTGATGGATGTTGATGAAAGGCTTGAAAAGAGCGCAGTGAAAAGGTTTGACACCCTGTAAGAAATGCCCTTTGTCTTTGTCAGTCGCTGCGCTTCTTTGTGACAAGGAATAAACCCTCTGCTCTTTTAGAGTCGACGAACGATGAATACAAGCCGCACAGAGACTGCTGCTCTTGCTGCATGTGGATAAGAGTAGCTTTATTTGACAAATCAGGGAGATAGATTTATACATATAAGTCAGTCTACTGGACCAAGAGGAAACTGTTGAGCTGTTAAGCCAGCAACAGCATAATCACATTCATCACATTAGTAACATGCTAGCTAATGCCAATTGTCAGTTTTAGCCATAGATTGTTAAAAAAATGGACGTCCGCTTGCTCGGCTCGAAGTGAGGTCACTGCAAAAACTGCTCCCCTGGTGGCTGGCTGCAGTATAGGTTAAAAAATCCACCTTTCCAGCCATTCCAGATGGGCCGTGGTCAAACTCGAAAAAATTAATACTCCTCGTAGAAATGTTTCTTATGCCTGATTGTTGTGGTGATTTGAAGATATCATTTGGCTGTCTTGTATTCAAGTCCTCTTTTTTCTGAAAAGTTTTGTTTTCGTTAGTTATACAAGGTTAAAAACGAGGCTTTACGTAACATTTAAAAAGGATTGACAGCTGCCATTCTCGTTTATTTTTTTCAGGGATTGTAAAATATGTCGGGAGACAGAGTCAAGAAGTGATTAGACTCTGGGGAGAAAAAAAATTATTATTATTTTTGTCACCCAGCTCCACTCAGATTCTCCCAGAATCCCTCACAGTCTCTACTGCGCAGACTCTGGCTGCACAACTGCTGCCAATGGTGACGCCTTCGACAGGGGTATTTTGGCTCCATAACCGTACAATGATAAATGGTGGAGCCACACTGTCCACTCTATATGCAGTCTATAGTTTTAGCTAGGTTAGCTTCTGGCTGTTGCCTCATATTTGAAGCACCAGTAAAGGCCACCGACAAAAAATGAGCACTTTTGCTGATGAAACGATGGGCAACTCGTAAAGAATTGTTATTATTTCTTAAATATATATTTATTTAACAAAAAGTGATACATTTGATTGTTTATAAATTGCCAAACACTACTCAGGCGTTTAACAGATGAGATCAACATCAAATACACATCACTTTGTCCATAGAGGGTGCCAAAATTTACATAAACTGAAAGTTCCTCTTTGGAGATGAAACAGACTAAAAAGAATAGCCTATGTTTAAATATTATCATAAAACTTCTCTAGCTTTTTTTAAGGCTTTTCCCAGCAATCAGACATTTCATATAGAAAGAGAAAATGAGTTAAACTTGGAGTTGGTTCTTTAAGGAATTTAGCTCCTGTACATGTTTAACTTAGTGAAACTGGAGCCACAAGAAATGGGGACATTTGTTTACTTTTAATTTTATTTTCCTTTTTTAAATAATTTCAGTTGAAATTGGTGGAAAAAATGGAAGACATGCTGTCGCTTTCTGGAGAGAATGGTCAAACTCAGCTTATCTGCTTTCACAACAAATTGATGCATTAAACTACAGTATACTGAACAGAGCAAGAAAATATGTGAACTTGTGAGATTACAGCCTCCAGACTAATGAGGGTTGCTCAAAAAACAGGATTTTTTTTATTTTAAAAGACAGAATTTTCTTATTTTAGGAGCCACGAATGCTCCAAACATCTACAGCTGGGTATACTTCTTCACATTTAGAGTCGATAAAACAAGTCTGATCAGACCAGTTTTACAATCTCAAATTTTCAGTTAGTTACATAAGAAGTCTTAACTTGATGTGGTTAGTTTCTGTTTTCTCCACATGTGTGTTTAAACAACATGAAACCGTTTCCTGCCCGTGTTTGACCCTAATCTGCCCAAGGCCATGAGAACTGCACAGTCCAAACTCTCAGGGTGTTTTTCCTCCCATGGTGTAGGTACAGAGGTTAACGAATTGACATTGTTATGGAGTTTTTATAGAGTGTTTTTCCCCCTGTGGTCGGCCACGGAGCAAAAGACGCCAGAGACGAGTGGTTTAAGAGCACAAAATGCTGGACGGATGGAAGAGCAGGAAGTGGAGGTGGGGGGTTTGGCTCGACGCTGACACCAGACCACCTCCATCATGGCCTGGAAGTGAAATCCACAGGATTCCAGTGGCCATGTTTGTTTATTTTTTAGGGTAGACGGGACATAGAAGATGTAATCAGTGAGGCTGCTGGTTCTCTACATAGACTGTCTCTCTGTCTCTGTGAATTTGGTCTCTAACTTTCTCTGTCTGAGTCACTGAATCATAGCGAATTATCCAATTTAGCTCATTGAGGCCATCAGAAGATGTCTTTGTTTGTTGTTTTGGTCGATGTTTTGTTCTCGCTACCCATTTTAAGATGTTGCAGAGCTTAAATGATCTTGCATTTTCCATCCTGGACTTCCCAAGCTACAAGAAAATCCTTTGTTTTCTCATTGAGTTACTCTGTAAGTCCAAAATAAATCGAGTTAAACTGTATGAATCTCAGACCAAAGTTGCAGGCTATTTTAACACAGAGATGTGCTGCATAAAGTAAACAAATCTTCCTTTTACGCCAAGATAGTGTTTGTTGCTTCACTCTCACATCAGTTTAAAGTCAATGTTTTCCATGGCGTATTGTAGAGTGTCTTTGTTAGAGCGGCAAAGGTCAACATATTTTCCTCTTTAAGACTCAATCGAGGTTAAATCCAAAGCCCTCTCTGCTGATGACACACATCCTTCTTCAAACAAGGTTCAAGATTCCCCTCGAGGGGGCCGTGCATGTTTTGCTGTGTTATCCTTGTGTGTGTTCTCATGCCAGTGTTGTCTTTCGTGTGTCCCCAGTGAGCTTGTGTCTTGGCTGATGGAAATCGGTGAGACGGGAAACCCAGAGGAAGGAGTTCACCTGGGTCAGGCTCTGCTGGAGAATGGCATCATCCACCACGGTTGGTTCTTTCAGTTTCCTCCTGCTTAGCCTTGCTGAATCAACATTTGCTTTTCATATTAAAACCAAATCTCTGCTTCAGTCTAATTTACTTCTACTGCACGGTTTAGAGCATGAAAATGCCTGCCATTGCCTCACCTAACCCCTTTGCTTTTCCAGTGAATGTTCCTCATTCAACAAGCAGTTTCACAACTCTTTCACTTTCCTGGCGTGTGCCCACAGTGCAGATGCAGCTGTTTTATTTATGTCTTAGCAGGTGTCCCATTTAAACACCTCCCTGACTCAATGTTTAGGTAAGGGATTGTAACTATTAATCTCTTCTAGCTGTTCTGTTTGTGTTATATTTGCAAAGTGGGCTGTTCTGTGGCTTTTGGTGACAACAAGTGTTTTTCCCGCATGAGGCTTAAGCTGGCTAACGCTTTGCATTCATACCAAATGGCGCATACTGCTCTGCATGTATTTTTTTCCCTCAAAAGAGTAGGGCCCTGAGCCAAGTTGTAACTTAAATCACTCCTGGGATGCTTTATTGCTTCCTCACAGAGAAATGAGATTGGGCTGCGGAGCTGTTCATGACAGAGAGGAATAGCTGCCTGAGAGCCCCCTCTGAGCGCTCTCTCAGTGCAGTTAGAAGTCCCCATGTGAAAAACGATAGAATATCTTTTCATAAAAACATTTAATGGAACCAGCACCGCTGCCGCCAAGAATACAGAAGAGGCTGTTATTACTGTTCGGAGGGACCTCGACAAAGTCCCCTACAGCAAGAGGAGCTGCAGCAGCTGTGTTATCTGTGACCGCTCTGTATGAGGTTTGCCTCTTGTCTGGAAAGCTTCTTTCACCACGCAGCGCTGCTTGGCATGAATGTGTCTTTAAACCTCTTATGCTTTCGAATTTCAAGGAGGATGAATAATGCTCCTTGAGGGGTTTGAGATGTTTTTTTAAAACTTGTTTCTTTTCCTCATTCTGGCACTTTTCCTTTCAAAACTTCCTCATGTTTTAAAATTGCCGTTTTAGTCACAGACAAACACCAGTTCAAGCCTGAGCCTGTGCTGTACCGCTTCCGCTTCGACGACGGCACCTACCACCCCAGAAGTGACATGCACGATGTCATATCCAAGGTAGAAACTGCTCTGTTTTTGAACTTATTTCACACAGTTTACACACATGTATCTAATCCTCTTCCCTCTGTTCTTCAGGGCGTTCGTCTCTTCTGCCGCCTTCACAGCCTCTTCACTCCTGTCATCAGGTAGGCAGCCATTTCCCCTTTCCAATCCACTGCAGCCCAGCCAGGTGGGGCTCCAGTAGCTCAGCATCTGGCTTGTACTTCCTAAAAATAGCTCCTCTTCAGTGCACTTAGAGCGAAGGAGAGAAATATCACAGTGAACTATGAGCTCATTGTCTTGAAAGAGGATGTGACTTAAAGTGGAGCTGGCACAGATGGAGATGGAGTGCCATGGGGCCTCTGGGTGATGGAGTTGGCAGGTTGTAACTGCTTGGTCTCAAAACACAGATGTGGTGAGGAGGATTGAGTCTATCAGATGTTACAAGTAGTTTGGGTACATTTGGGACACAGATAAAAAGCATTAACACAGCGATGAAACTCCCTTTGCTGCATCCGAGATGTGGTTTTCAGCATTTAAACGCCGGTAAGTTTAGTAAACAACATAACAAGACAGAGATACACGCTCTGATTCTCTCCCTTGGAAACACTTGAAATCTAAGCGCAGGGCCCCCTTAGAAGCATTTCAGAGCTTCAAATTCATTAGTTTGGTGGTTCACAAACTTTCTCTGCACAGCTGCTTCTATGGTAGTGACAACTTTTGCAAAAGAAGTAACACTCTCAGTGTAAATACAACCTTATCAATGATAATATTACTGGTTATTTCGCAATGCTACCACTTAGCTCCCTGATTGGGTGGAGCAGGACCAGATTGATGTACGGCACGTTGAAGTCTGTCAGACAGAAAAAAGACCGAGGAGCAGAAGAAAGATGAACAGGAGAGTGATACAGCCTGAGCTAAAGGCTAACACAGGGGCTAAACTGTTTGTGATAATGTTCATTTCAACCCACATGCAGCAGTTATTCTGCAGTGGTCTGTTCAAACTTGAGAGTCTATCAATAAAATGAAGAGTGAGGTTACGTTAGCTCTGCTTAGTGGATGACATTATGGACACCTCTCACAGTTGTCAGGGCTGTCAGTAGCGCCACATATGTACGGCTACTAAACTACTGCACAAACTGAAAGTGTTTGCTTGTTGTCATGTTAGCCTATGGGCAGCGCTACATATAGCCAGCCACTGTTGTACGGTACAAACTTACGTTTGCTTGTTGTCACATTTCAAACAACAGTGCCATGTAACGGTAACCAATACCCTACCTTGACACTTAACAGTTGACTTGAACAAAGAAAAATTTGTTTTGATCTGATCTCTGTTCAATAACAAACACACATCTTTACGACAGTGTGTGGGAGACTCCAGGCCAGAAGGGGGCGAGGGAGTCCATTTAAAGCAGATCCTCCTCATAGCACCTTTAACAAGTGTGCAGCCCTCTTTCGTCAGAGGTCAAGATGAGTCGTGATTTCTTCCCCTTGTTTTAGTAGTTGTGATATTTGACATAGATTTGTCTTCAGCCTTACGCCTCAAAAACACCAGATACATCGTCGCCTCTGCACTGTTGTGTGTTGAATGGGTTTGTCAACTTACACTGGCTGCGTGTTCAGTCTGGCAAGCTGCATGACTGTCAGACAGCTGGAGACACAGACTGAGAAGTTCCCGTGCTTCTCTTTCCATTGATAAGTCTCTCTTCATTCATGCTGGACTGTAAAACCTCAAACCTGTTGACTCCTGGTCTGGCTCCGCTCATTATGTCCGTTTGTCGTCGTAGTCAAGCTGAATATAAACTGATTTTGACACGGTTTATTTTATTTTGAACACAGCTCAGGGTACGTCAAAAATAGGATGGCTGCGTATTACCCGTGACCTGCCCGACTAGCTAGCATCTAGCCATTCTATTACTTGACACTCCTTTCACAAAACAGACAGCTCAGAACTGTGTGCATTAAGCCTGATCCTCTTTGGCAAGAAAACCCGTCTTTAACTGCACATGAACGCAGCCATCTGTCCAAATGGGGAAAGCAAAGACATCCAGCGCGACCTTTGAATAAACACCTCCGCCTAAATGCCAAACAGGTGTTGTTTGTTCAACTCTGGCACATCTCTTTGTGTTACAGAGTTAGAAGTCCCGCAGTCTCATTTTATAGGAGTAATTTCCTGAAATGCTTCAGCTTTTGGCATCTTAAAAAGCCAAACAGTGTTTGTGGTGGACGCTACTTGTGTGTTTCACCACAAAGCATCGACTCAAGTCTGTCTGATGAAAAGCTTTAATTTCACACCTATAAAAACTGTGCCATAGCTGGAGGAGGCAAACCAATCCTGCATGTACTCTGGCGTAGAAGCTTTTCTATATTTCTGTTTGATCCAGCCACCAAGAAGCCTGAAGTGATTTTGTGTGTCAGCATTCAGTCCAACAGCATTTGTATTGAGGCCAAACCCTCTGACGTAAAAATTTGTCTGTGTACAAGAGTTGTGCATTGGTAGCCAGCATATCTGCGCTCCGTGTTTTCACTAAGAGCGCTGAACAATGCATCACAAGGCCTGGGAATGCCAGAGTTTAATTGGAGCAAGCAGCCCTTGCCTAATTAGGTATAATTTCCTGGCAGTATGACAGAGATGAAGTGAAGGGGAGGAGGGGGTGTTACACAACCCCTGCACCCCTGTAGAGCGTCTGTGTCCCCTTTTAAAGCCCTGGCCCTATTCACTTCAGGGAATCTGATCTCACACTTAAAGGGGCCGTTTACACGACAGCAGTTTTAGGGTGAAACGCAAAGTTTTGTTGCGTTTCAGCCTCGCATTTACATTTGTGCGAAACGCTGTTTCAGCCGACCTAAAACTCAAACTTTTGAAAACGGCCTTCAGAGTGGGATTTTTCTGAAACTCTGCCGACACCGTTGCTGTGTAAACAGTAAGCCGCTATTTTCAGTGGAAACGCTGATGTCACACTCTACTTGGCGTGAGCGCATACAACAGGACAACAGTACCGTTGCTACGATCATCGTGAACTACCGTGTTGTGCTTGTGCTGCTCAATCTGCTGTATCTGCTAATTATCTTTCAACAAAATGTGCATCTGTTGCTCCACTTTTGCACTATTCCCCAATCGGTCTTTGTCAGTGACGTCATCTACAAGCCCCTCCCGCCATTTTGGTGGGGAAACGGATGTAAACAATAGAGGTAAACAATAGAGGTAAACGGAGAGGCAGTGAGGAGCTCTACGATTTTATACAATGTTAAAACTAAAAAAACAAAAGCCAAACAAGCGGAAACCATATCCAGATAAGCTGATGAAAGGTGCCAGGGAAAGATATTTTGAAAAATTGTCAACAATTAACAATATTGATCCTTACACTGCGGCGTTTGCGGATGTGACGTCATCTGACAAAGACCGATACTCCAGATGATCGGCCCAACTCTACTTCGGTGGAGATCTCCCAAAAGCGGCTTCTGGACAACACAGTTATAGCACCACCTACAGGCCTGGCATGCTTACTACAGCGTTTTCAGTCCATCAGCGTTTCCAGATTTTTTTCACTGTGTTTTAGCGTTTTGATGAAACGTTGTCGTGTAAACGGGGCCTAAAACTACGACACCGTGCACACAAATTAAAGTGTTTAAATTCTCTACATCCACACTGAGAGCTTGTAAAACCACATATTACAGAGAAGGTCGCTCATTAACTATCTTCACATAAGCTGAAAAAACTGAACTGACATTTCTCTATCGCCGGTTCACAAATATTGACAAGTTCTCTTCATTATGCCGGCAGCTCCTCCAGAAACTCAATGTGTACAGGAGTGTGTGTTGATTCTCAAGATAGATGTACTTGAGTTAATTATCAGGACTGAAACAGATGATGAAGAGCTCAGCTTTCAGCATCCTCTGTGTTTTACAAACCAAACAGCTTAGAAAATGTAACTTTCATCATCCGTTTATCCACAGCTAAATGTCAGGGCAAGCTTTCCTCTTTGGACAAGTTAAAAACCACCTCTCTGACCTTTCCCTCTGTTTCTCCTCAAACTTCTGTTTCCTCATGCCAGACATATGGCTGCCCACTGGACCGCTGTTTACTGCCCATTTTTCACTCTGACAGCCTCACTGTGCACCAGCCGCCATTGCCTCAATCTCCCTGTTTCTATAGACTCCCATTCAGATGGAAAAACAAGGTGCCTCTTGCCTATTCTGGTCAGGGTGGTTTATGCGCAGCACGGCAAGGCAACAGGCTGGTACCAACATGGAGAGCAACACAGGCCGTCAAATCGAGTTACGCAACTGAATGTTCCATTGTGGAGGAAACAGGGCAGCACTTGGCCTCTCACGCCTCTCACTCTGAAGAGCTCCAGACAGCTGAGATTTGACTTCAGCTCGGCCCACATGTCATGTTTGACTTGTCTGTGCTGTGTATGTGCAAAAAAAAGAAAAAGTGTGTCTGTGTGTGTGTGAGTGAGTGGTTGCATGTGGTGGAAGTGGTAGAGTGGTGTAAGTCACGGTGGTTCTGGACTTTCCCGGCCCCTGAGTGTCCCCAGGGAGGCCCGTGTGTTCATGGGAAAGTCATGGCTCCGTTTCAAAAAGGCATTTCTCTGGGTCTGTGCGGCTGTGAGGACAGCAACACCAGGCGAGCAAGGGGCACCCCAGTGCCAAACACTGCAGGGGCCGTTACCAGCCGTGCCTGGAGGAATGCTGTTTTGCTGTCAGCGACTGTCAGAAACTCACTGAGATTTATGATGCGACTGCCAGAGCTTGAAGAGTGAGCATGCTTTGATGACAGAGGGAATTATTAATCCTCTTTGAGGCATTTTGTTTAAATAGACCGTGGAGTAAATACCATCAGTGCTCTGCTCAACACATGGGTTTATGAGTAAATCACAGCGCTGAAAACAAGCCTGGCACAAGTCAGATTTGAAGCTTTGTGTTCATCTTTGCAATTTTCTAACTAAGTTTTCTGCTTTTGTGTCCATACAGGGATAAGGACTACCATTTGCGGACCTATAAATCAGTGGTGATGGCCAACAAGTTGATAGACTGGCTTATTGCACAGGTAGGTCTTGGAAGTGATCAAGAAACAGTGACTTAAATTTACGCAGTTATTGAAAAGTTGTGTATGAAATAATAAAAAATTAAAGAAAAAACTGCAGATTTAAATGTGCGACTCAGGAAAAAAGGGATTATAAAGCACTCCTTTCTTCAGGAATGCATTTCTTTTTTGCCCCAAAAGGAAACAGGAAAGCAGAATTGATTGAGCAGATGAGCTTTATTGACTCTGACAGGAAGCTTTGAGCTTGACAGATTGATAGTCCTGTTCAGAATGACAACAGAGAAATCAAATGTATGTGGCCACCACCATAAAATCAATGGCAGACATCACATGTATGTGTGTATAAGCACTTGTGTGTGTGTGTGTGGTACAGTATTTGCTGTATGAATAAGTTGGACACAGGAGAGCAGATTAAGGACTTCAAGAGCCGTCACAGTCTGCTGTCTGGACATTGTGCCGGCTCTGTTTAAGATGGAGCGTGGGGCTCTTCTGAAGGCCTCGGGGTGTTTTGACTCAGGAACAAAGGAGGGTGTTAGTGTGACATTTTTCTAAGCATATGTCCTTTGTTCTGCCTCTCTTTGTACTCAGTTTTCTTATATCCTCCTTGTCTCATTGACTCTATCCAGTCTTTATACTCAAATCCTTTTCTCTTGGTGTCAAATCTCTCTTTTTCTTGTTCCTCATGTCGTCTGGTACAGGGGGACTGCAGAACCAGGGAGGAGGCATTGATTCTGGGAGTGGAACTGTGCGATAATGGCTTCATGCATCATGGTACGGCACTTTTTATTGCTGAAGACTAGAACATAGTGGAAATGTTCCGATCCTGCTGTTCACAGAAAGTGAAATTGGTCTTTGTTGTTTTGATGAGTTAAACACAGAGAGGGAGCCTGACATTTAGCATCCTGTTTAGGAACACTATATGGGTTGTTCCCTTTCCATTTTTCCTTGCAATCCTTTGAGACGCTGCAGAATTAGATCTTTATTCCAGTGTTGAGAGTGCATTTGCATCTGTATATGTGTTGGTGGTCAGGGCTATGACTATATTCGTGCGTTAACCTCATGCATACTTGTGTGTATAGGACTTATGTAACCAAGGGTACATGCATAGTTTCCTTAAACTGTGAGAACTTGGCCCAAAACACAAAGATGTTTGTCTGCTAAGTGCTAAGTGGTCAGTAGCCATGGATACAGCTTGTTTATGTGCACTAGTTTTTAACCCTGCACTTTCCTCTTGCCAAAATCGACATCATACAAACTACAGTGTGAGTCACAGTGTGTCTCCTCGAAACCTCCATGATGTAACTGTACCAGAGTACCCACAGTTCAAACCTCACACTGCAAATTAACCAGCGCATTTATGGAACATAACAGCCCCAGCCATCAAAGTTGCTCTCACTTCAGCAGCCATCAGGGGAATTTTACTGATGGTGCCAGTGTGTTATTTGGCCTGATGATGCACCTATTAAAACAGTGGGATGTAGAGGGGAACGAAGTGAGGGAAGGTTAGAGTGACCTCTGTTTTTACCCTCAGGGCTTTTTGTTTTTTACTTAAATTAAAGTTTTACTGAGGGCACTGTGTTGCCTTAGAGACTGAGTTCAGTAGTGTTTTACTCCAGAAGTGGTAATGTTTGAATAAATAGTATAAAAAATGTCCTTATTTTCAAGTCTTTGGATGCCTGTAACACATTAGGACACACTTAAATTGTGGTTGGGCATTTCTATTTGGCATTCAACAAAAAAAGTTTTTATTAAGTCATTTTCTAACTTTATGAAGAGTGAACATCAGATTCTGACATCCTAAGTTTCACACTCTATAACCGGGTTAGTTTTCAATGAACATTTTTTAGTAGTTTGGGTAAAATAAAATAAAAAATCCTCTAAAAAATTGTACAAGTGTCAAGAATTAATAATAAAAGTGTCATTGAATTTCAGGATTTTGAGAGTAAAATTATGAATTATTACATAAATTTGGTTCATCAATAAAGATGCTCCAGGGCATTTTTAAGGAGTTTTAAAACTGTCTGAAAAATTGTCCAGTTTTCCCAATTTTGGAGGAATTTCTAAAAATCAGATCGAGTTGGATTTTTTTAGAATATCATATTTACAGATTTTTGATTTTACAAAAATCAACATGTTGGTAACAGAAAACTCAGAACACTTTTTAGACCAAATAAACAAATAAACCCAAATAATACAAATGTGCAGGGCACCCCCCCAAAAAAAATGAATAAATAAATAAATGATATAAATAAATAAATAATACAAATAAATGAATTAATAAATGAATGAATAAATAAAATAAAAATAAATAAATAAAAACAATCAACATGGCTGCTAGTTCATTACATACATAAAGTTTCATAGTTTTTATTACAAGAGCAAACACTCAGGAATGAGGTAAGTTACATAAACTTACGGTAGAACAGGTACAACTCTGTGATCACCAAAACCATCTTATGAAAGAAAGTTAATGTCACAATGTGCCAAGACGGGTCTCCTCTCTCTTTCATATTTATTCTCTGTTTTGGGTTCGTGCAGATGCAGTTTTTCCATTTGTTGAACATACAACATGTCTTTAAGCCAGTGCAAGAAGCAGGATGGTGAGGTAGATTTCCATGAAAAATAGAAAATGTAAAGAATTTTTTGAGAAACTTTGGGAAAAAAATTAATTTAGGCATTAAAAATTTAGGGAAACTTGGAAATTTCAGGAATTGTCATAAGGATGAAACATACTGCAGGTTTTAACTGTGATCTTTTTTTATCCCTTGTACTGTTTCTTGAAGCTTGTTCACCAAAAGTAACATGAAATTTTCATGATAAACTAGCTTACTTTGTACAAATCTGAGTGTATATCTAACCTTTCAGGCTTCCAGTGGTTTTCCGTTTTTTCCCTTACAGTTTTAATTCTGTCATCATCAGAATTACTTAACAGTTGTGATGTATTGCAGGACAAATTTCTAAAACTAACACTGTCCAAATTGCATAGCCAGGAGAAACATTTTAAACTTGACAGCATCAGGCAACTTGATTTACACTTGGATAGATTTCATAAATAACAAAAGCCTGCTTTGTAATTGTTGTTCTGTTTAACTTAAAGTCGCATGGAACAGTGGAAATATTCATCCAGGAACCTAAAACTTTGCTGCTCCACTGTGAAAGGTTTGATTCCCAGTCTTAAAGTTTTCTCATTCATGACTTCATTTCTACCTCCTGCAGTGTTGGAAAAGAGTGAATTCAAAGATGAGCCCTTGCTGTTTCGCTTCTTTGCTGATGAGGAGATGGAGGGTTCCAACACCAAACACAAGCTGATGAAGCACGACCTGAAAATAGTGGAAAACGTCATCTCCAAGTCCCTCCTGGTGAGTGCTCACTCATACACTGCTATAAACTCTCTCACTCTCTAATATCTTGTGTCTTTGCTTTTACATAGCTACATTTCAGAGGAAACCAATTTCAAGACAGTAAATCATTATGAAGCCACAGCTGTGTGAGGAAAAAAATCACAGCACAGCAAAAGTCTATTTTATACCTCAGTAAGCATTCTTTTCAGAGGAGTGAGCAAATAGCAGAGCTGCTATCTGTCTGAACCACTATCTGTTTCTGGATGTGTTGTGTTTGTGCTCCGCGGAGACGTGTTGGTCCACTGGCTGGGGATTTGTTGTTGAGAGACATGTCGTGTTTTCTTTTAGATAAGGCCCAGCGATGGAGGCTATGGTTTTACGCTGGAGGAGAGGAACAGAGTCCCCATCATCAAATCTGTGGAGAAGGGCTCTCCAGCTGAGGTGAGAACACACATGGAGTGATGCAGAGGGATAAAACACACGTGCAACCTTTGTTTTGTGATGTAGCCTCTTTTGATTTGATGATTGCATCTGCAGTTTAAAAAATATATATATAAAATGTCACCAAAGCATGTTTACATAAAACTTTGATTATTTTGCATCTCTCTGATTTAGTTTGATTCCCAAGATTTAGTCATAATCAACCCCAATAAGCTACTAGAGGGATAAATAATCCTATGTCTTCTGTTAAAGCTAAATTTTTATTTTCTGGTTTAGTATATCTCTTTAAAATTAACCGTATTTCTGCTGTAACTCTAGCAAATGAACCGCACCCAGCAGAAGTCTTTGGTTGTTTAAGTGTGGTTCAACAATCAGTCATAAGACATAAAAATCTCCAACAGTTTGTCCCTAAACTGGACCTTTCAGCTTGATGCTGATGAACATTGATGCTAAAACATTTTGACCCAAAAATAGAGCCTGTTAACAGGCGCCATAGTTTGAGCTCTTCTTTGGTGTTCAGCTTTGATCTGAAAGATGAAAATGAGACGGAACAGTTTGAAGGCAAATGTGATCAATCTGAGCGCATAACCCTAATTCCCTCCAGGCCTGAAGTAGCTTTAAATGCGTCTCAAAGATCTGTTTTGCATTGACATTGGTGTTGTTTGAGTTTAAATATTCAATGTGGGTCAAAGAAGTCCACAACCTTTTCCAGATGCACACTAAACATGAAAGTTATAGCATGTTGTCCTCTATTACTGGGAGTGTGTTTGCCTTCCTTTGTGATATATAGAAACCCTGAGGCTGTATTGATGTTTTTCTGCCAGTAACAGTTAACCTGAAGCACTGTTCTGTGATTCTTCAGATCCTGCTGCTCCACTCAATCATTTCCATCATCTCTTGTTTTCTTGTTTTGCTCTAAGATGGCTGGCTTGGAAGTGGGGAAGAAGTTGTTTGCAATCAATGGAGATCTGGTGTTCCTCAGGCCTTTCTCTGAAGTGGAAGTTCTCCTCAGGCAGTGTTTCAACAGCAAGGGGCCCCTCAGGGTGCTGGTTAGCACAAAGCCAAGAGAGTAAGTCAGATTTTCTGTACGATCAAACCCACACTGTCAAAGTTCTCTTGTCTTAGCTTGAACCTGCTCCTCTTCACTTCCAGGACGGTGAAGATCCCAGACTCTGCAGAGGGGCTGGGTTTCCAGATTCGGGGATTTGGTCCATCTGTGGTTCACGCTGTCGGGAGAGGTATGAGATTGCCTCCTCTTTCACTTAAGCTAATGAGAAAAAGGCCTCCCATGAACTAACTGTCAGTTGTGTCACAGCTGGCAAACAGCTGGGAGGGAGTGCATGACTTGGCAGATTTTGCTGCTCATTCTTTCCGTGTTGCTCAGATGGTTGCTTAAACTGGAGAATTAACTGATCGTCAGACTTTTCCAAATTAGAATTAGAGTCACGTTTTATTGCCCACGATGTTCGCACTTGTAAGGAATTAGTCTTGATGTGACTGATGCAAGAAAGTAAGCATGACAATAAATCAAAACTCAAAGTGAATCGCAGCATGCTAAAATACAGCGATCTATGTAATAGATGCAATAGCCCTCTTCAGGGAATCACAATTACTCCATTGTTCCCATAAGTTCTGCCTCTGTTTGACACAGCACTCAGCATTTTTTCCACCCAGGGTGATTTTCTCCTAACACAGCATGTTTAGTGGCACAGCTATCAGAGCTGGCACAAGATAGGGTCCAATCCAAAAACAATTGGTGGCCTTGTCTGGTTGTTCACAGGGGAATTGGATCTTGTTTTCTTCCTTAAGCAATCTAAGTGAGATAGCAGGGGAGAAATATGTTGTGCTCTGGTGTGTGTGTGTGTGTGAGAGTGTGTGTGTGGCCTGATGATGTGGTTGCCTGGGAACCCTGCTGTGTGCCTTGAGCTGATGTCCTGATCCTCTGAGACAAGGCTGATGATGTAGAAGGTGTTTAATCCCCACAGATTGTCATAACAGTGGCTCTGCGCTGGTCTGCTGAGGTCAGCAGGAGGTGGTGATACCAATTAGAGGTGGAGAAACTGAGGGAGAGCAAGAGATGAGAGAGGTTTAACAGATAGGTTCATTATGAGATACTTTTCACAGGGAAAATCACTCTTCTCTTGTTTTATAATTACATTGCTGGGGGATAAAAGCTGTCATTACTGGGATTCTAAACTCTTAATTAAAACTTTGCTTAAGATATATCTCTCTAGTCTGTGGTACCAGTTCAACCAGGCAAAGCAGTAAGGCATTCTGGGTGATATTGTTCTTACTGGTTGGCATTAAAAGCCATGTCTTTGCATCTTAATAAGAATGAAAATAAATTTAATTTATAGAGCACTTCCCAAAACTCAAAGACTGTTACAGTTGTTTAAATCTGCACAAAACAAGGGACATAGACAAAGTACACATAAATAAAAAACAAAACAACAGCACAATCAAACATTAAAAGATAATTTAAAGCAGTGAGTTTTAACAGAGATTTGAAAATTGCTGGGTCAGAGTAATGTTGTAATGAATAAAAGTAGGGAGGGAGTTCCAGAGGGAGGGAGCAGCTATGTCTCTTGGGAGTGGGTGCAGGTGAGGAGGCACACAACAGAGTTCTGGATGTGTTGCAGTTTATTGACGGTTTTGGAAGTTGTGCCGTAAAGGATGCTTACAGTTTGTAACAAGTACAACGAAATTGAAGTCACAGCAGCATTCAAGTGAACAAAAGTAAGAAAGTGTATAGAAAGTGCAAAAAGGTCCATAAGAAAATAGATGATGACAGCTTGTCCATCATTGTCCAGTTCAGCCAGCCTCCACCTCCACAGGGTCCAGGACTGAGCTTCTTCACCCATGCTCCATCTCTGTCTCCTGGATACTGTCTGCTCACAGCAGGTGAAGCTCTTCCAATGTGGCGTTGGTGTCTGATGTTAGCTCTGTTAGCCATGTCTGTGAATAGCATGATGCTACTCTGCCTTCTGGTATTCCCTCTGTTGCTGGGTTAGCACAGCTAGCTCGTCCATCTTATTGGAGATAGATCTTACGTTCCCAATAACGATGGATGGAAGGACAGGTCCATGTTGTCACTTCTTAGCTCACACCTGAGAACCACCACATCGTCCTCACCTCCTTCTCCTCACCTTGTGGGAAGATATCAGGCCTTACACCAGTTAGCATTGACATGCTACAGGCTGCTAACAGCTGAGTCCACATGTAAACAATGCGCAGCCATGGTTACATGTAGGATCTCCAGACAAACACAGGAGAAAAAGTAGTAAAAATATCACTGAAGCCACAAAAAAGTTTGGTGTCCATGACCAACAAATGAGCCATAAAAAGTAATGATCCACTCCAAATACAAAAATAACAAAAAAGAGACGAAAAAAAATTACAAGAAACGGACAAAGAAGAGAGAGCTGCTGCAAAAGGCAGCCATAGCCAACAGGGCGGGGCCTAGCAAAAAATGACACCAAAGTTGCTGATTGGAGGTGAGAGAGATGGGGATGAGTTCATCTTTCTGTCAAAAGAAAGCAGGGTAAATTACTACAAGAAAAGACAACATTTACTTGTGTTCAGAATAAAATTAACAACGAAAGCAGACATAATAGTAAAACTCTAAAATGGATTTGTGAGGGTCTTGGGGAAGATGACTGTGAGGTCAGATTTGTTGTAGTTAAAAATGTTTTAATTTCACAGAGACAGACAGTTATTGTCTGGATTGAGTGGATTGGGTTTCCGAGGTTGTTGATTTAATGAAAATGTTGAGCTGGATGTCACAAATGATGGTGCCAGGGAGCCCAAGAACAACTTCAGTGATTTTGCTGACCTGCTGACTTTATTAAGAGATGTTCTGATACTTTGTTTTATAAAGGACCCATCCTTATACCCAAACTGGTGACCCCCTGCCGTGGGAATACACCAAACAATCCAAAACACAAAAAATGGAAAAAAGGCATAAATAAAGGTTAAATATTACACTAACAACATTCACATTGCTATATTTCCTCAAGTTTCTTTTCAAACATTCAAGTTCCCATGTCTAAAATGATTAGAAAATTGTACCATGACAACATTTAAGATTTCTGTTTTAGAAGAATGTTACCGTATGTTGGTATGTTACCGCTAAGCTAACTTAGCTACTAGCTTGGTTTCAGGCTCCGTCTTGTCTCCTGTTTAGCTGTAATCATTATTGCACCAATGCTTTGTCTATCTCTATTTTTGTACTCTTTTTTACATCTACCAAAACTAGAAACCGCTTTGTTTAATAACAGATTGTCTCAAAGAGAATCCCACTATCCTTGAGTCAGGGGTTGTTAGGGAAAATATTGACTATTGCACTATATCTGTTTAGGATAGGAAAGCAAAAATAAATACACTAGGCAAACATAAACAAAACTAAACCCAAATAATATGATGTTATCGCACTGTATCTCACACCACACAAGTTTATGTCCTTGCAGTCAAAACAGCCCCTATCATATGAACCCTGTGTAACCACAGCTTGTTTTTCTGTACTATTATTGAGTACAGTGGACCAGTCTGCTGATGCACATTCTGACTGTGAAAGTTTAAGAAGTGAAGAAGGCATTCTTACAATACTTGGAGGAGCACAGCTTCTGTATATATTGGGATTTGAGGTATGCATGGTGTCTGTTTGAGGAGAGGAATATTTAGTCTGCCATGCACTCCCCTATGATGGCTGTAAACCTTGAAGTTCTCTTATGGTCTGAATCACATCCCTCTGAGAGGCCCTCGTCTGCCCCAGATAAACAACTTCCCATCCTCCTTGCTCTTTCTCTCACACTCCTCTTGGGCTGCCAAAACAGGAAGCTAAGTTGCAAATACGTGGATGAAAAAGGAATGTTGCTCAGCCCAGTTTGGGTTACAGGATGTGTCAGTTATTTAGGAAGTGCTGAATGTTTCACCCTGATTCACCTGCCGCAGATGTTGCCCTTGACGTCTCTCCTTTTGCTTTTGTTTTTTTTGTTTTTTCATGACTCCATCTCACGCCAGGCACAGTGGCAGCCATAGCCGGTCTCCACCCGGGCCAGTGCATCATCAAGGTGAACGGCATCAATGTGAGCAAGGAGAGCCATGCCAGTGTCATCGCTCACGTCACCGCATGCAGGAAGTACAGACGACCCACACAGGTGAGGCAGGGGAGACACAAACAATACTTTAATACTCTGGGAAAAACCAAACTTGTGACTTCAGTTAAGAAAAAGTTTTGATCCAGTGGGAAAGTGAGACATTTGGCATGTCATCAGAAAATTCCCAAAACAGCCATTCTTTTCTGCAATTATGTTTTGGTCGCTCTTTCATTTCCCATGACTCCCATTGAATCATATGTGTCATGATTAGAAAGTTACGTCATAGATCTAGAAAGAGGAGAAGTGTGGGATATTCTAAAATACGCAGAAGCAGAGGAGTAGAAAAGAAATGACCGTGAGAAAACAACATAGACCTCCAAGCTTCAATTTACCTTAATTTTACTATTTTTTCCCCCTGTACCCCTTCTTTTCTTGTCTTGGGTCATTACTCAGAAATAATACTAGTTTTGGCTCCTTCAGCTGACCTCTGGCTCACTGCAGCAGGCCTGCTGTGGGAGACTGGCAGGCTGCAGGGAGAGGTGGGAAAGGATCTGGGGGTGGTGAGATCCCTGGAGGAATGGAGGGAGAGGGGAGGAGGGAAAGAAAGATGCAGTGAGAAAGTGGTAAAGACATGGCCAAAGGATTTAAGCTAAGGGGGAGAAAGCAAGCTCGGTGCACCTGTTGAATGTGTTCGAAAATAGAAATCCAAGGGTGTGTGTTAGTATATTGTGTGACTATAATTGAGCCCTGTTGGGAGTTGGGGCTTAATGAAGCACTTCAGGTTTCCAACACTACTGGAGATCTGGTTTACATCATGTGGTACCGGGAACCGCCCTCTTCGTCTCTTTCTGTGCATGTGCATGTGTGTGTGTGAGTGTGTGTGTGGTGGCACACCAGAAGACCACAGACCAGTAGGCAGGCACAGCATGTAGCCTTGGCAGAAAACTCACTGTGGGCTTGGGTGTGGAGAGGAAAGAACAGACACAGACAAATCCATACACACACACTCACACTCTCACAAACACACACATTTACACACGCAGAGCTGTGCTGCACACTAAAGTGAGTTGATGAGATTGGCATGGGTTTGCATTTGCGGTCACACCAAGTGCCATGTTCCCATATGTTTGTGAAGGCTTTTCACTGCTTTGCTCTGCCAAACTAACTGTGACACTGTACACCGTATCTGGGCAGAATCAGCTAAACATGCTGCTTCAAACCCAAACACACACACGCAAACACACATACACCAGAGCTCTGCGTGTTCAGAGTTGATTTCATCTTGTTTTCGATCTGTTTAACACAGATGGGCTGCCTGCTAAACCATTAAGAAGAGAGATTCCCAAATAAACTCATTTGGGTTTCTTTTAATTCTTACTTTAAATGTCTGCAGCAAATTGGTTGTAGGTTTAAAAAGCCACTTAACCGTAAAAGATAAAGAGATCTACTTCAGTGATTGAAATATCTTCTGTTTCAGAGCTGTTTTAACAAAACTAATAAACCAATTTCTTTGTTGTAATCCAATGCAGCAAGACACCATTAAATGGGTTTACAACAACAGTGAAAGCGCTCAAGAAGACAACCAGAAAACTAACCAGAAACCAACCTCGGAGGAAAACGGAGACGGCTTTGAGTGTAAAGTAGAAGGTAACCTCACACTTACAATATTAAAACATGAACATATTTGTGAAAAATAACTTGTTACTGTTAAAGTCAAAGTCAAGCAAGCTAACACATTGCTCTCTCCAGTTAACATGTAGAAGGGCTCATCTGGATTGTGTTGTTCTAAGCAAAACCACCTCCTTTGGCTCATCATGTGCTAATTCTCCCATATTCCTAATGGATCCCAATGAGAAAGTAAAAATATCAAGCTGTCCCCTCCATAGCACATGACCCTGGAGCAAAATTTATTGCTGTATTAAGTCACTGAGTTAGCACAGGGTGTGCTAACACTTGAAATTACTCATCTTTTCTCTTGATGGTGGATGGAAGCCATGTGAGGTGAGGAGGGTCCTCCTATGAAATGAGTCACAGATTTAGTCCAAGACCTCAAACAAGGCAAAGTTTATGATGATTGAAACACTTCTTTTGTCATAAACAGAGGGATTAAATGTGCTGAGCACAGAACATGATCACTGCATAAACTTTATGACATGTGTGCTTGAGTGCTGCCATATTTATTTGTTATTCAACAGAGAACTGTTTTTTCTGGTGTCTCTTTGTTTTTTGTTTTTCTATAATCCAGAGGTGATGGACAAATTCAACACAATAGCAATCATTGACGGAAAGAAAGACCATGTTAGTCTGACAGTAGACAATGTCCACCTGGAGTATGGAGTGATGTATGAGTATGACAGCACAGCGGGCATCAAGTGTCACGTGCTGGAAAAGATGGTCGAACCCAAAGGATTCTTCAGTCTCACTGCCAAGGTATTATTTGTGTTATGGTTATATGTGTATTATATGTAATCATGCAATACAATCATATAAACCTGAAAATGATTAAATGTTGCATTTACTTCTAAAAAAATTATTAGCACATTACAGTTCCTATTGGGAACTCATTATTTATGTAATGTATTTTAAATGTCTTACAGTTGTGTCCTAGTTTGAATAAATACTTGACATATAGAGTTATTATTGGCATATTGATAGCACATGTCATTTGTAACTAGCTCACATAACTGTCAGTAAAATCGGGTTAACACACTTATCCTGTCACTTGATATAGTGTTGGCTAGGATGTGACTCCATACTGAACAACACCATCGTTATTTTCCCTGCCACAATTAAGATAGAAAGGACTAATGTGTTTAAATGTGTTTAAATGTGTTTAAATGTGTTTAAATGTGTTACTGCTGTGTTATAAGCTTCCATAATATTAAAAAATGAAGAAAAAAAGGCTTAAGCTAACTTTAGTACAACTGTTCGCAAGCTAGCTATAATAACTATTAGCTAATTTCAACCGAGCTAACATGACTCACATAACTATTAGCTCATTACCAGCTAGCTAACATAAGCATTAGCCTGCTAGTAACATAACTTTCAACTCATCACTCATAGGGCATGAGACTTGAGAGCCCTGTAACAGTTAACTTGTTACCAGCTAGCTCACAAAACTGTCAACTTATTGCCAGCTTGCCAACGTAACTGTTTACTCATTATCAGATAGCTTACACAACAGTTAGCTTGATAACATATGTGTTAGCTCAGTAAATGCTAGCTAGTAATTTACATCATACTAACTATGCCATGTCATAACAACACTACAGATTTTAGTGCGTGATGAGTTGACAGTTATGTTACTAGCTAGCTAACATAAGCATTAGCCTGCTAGTAACATTACTGTCAACTCATCACTCATAGAGCATGAGACTTGAGAGCCCTGTAACAGTTAACTTATTACCAGCTAGCTCACAAAACTGTCAACTTATTGCCAGCTTGCCAACGCAACTGTTTACTCCTTACCAGATAGCTTACACAACAGTTAGCTTGATAACATATGTGTTAGCTCAGTAAATGCTAGCTAGTAATTTACATCATACTAACTATGCCATGTCATAACAACACTACAGATTTTAGTGCGTGATGAGTTGACAGTTATGTTACTAGCTAGCTAACATAAGCATTAGCCTGCTAGTAACATTACTGTCAACTCATCACTCATAGAGCATGAGACTTGAGAGCCCTGTAACAGTTAACTTATTACCAGCTAGCTCACAAAACTGTCAACTTATTGCCAGCTTGCCAACGCAACTGTTTACTCCTTACCAGATAGCTTACACAAATGCTAGCTTGATAACATATCTGTTAGCTCGGTAAATGTTAGCTAGTAATTTACATCATACTAACTATGCCATGTCACAGCAGAAAAACAGATTTTGGTTAGCAAGTCAACACCATCAAAATAGCTAATATTCTTATGCTGCTTGCTATTTGTTTTTTAACTTATTTCTCGATACAACAGAAAAGGAGTAGAATAATTGACCGGCAGGTGTCAGCTAGCTAAGGGTGACTTGGGTAGGAATTTACTGAATGATAATTTTACCTGTTATCTAGAGGTAAGGTAAATATCTGGTTTAAAGTTAAGTATTATGATGACAAAAAGGGAGGGGAAAGTTTTAATAATACACCTTATAAAACAAAATCACAACAGCATCTTAAGCAACAATCTATGCACCAGTCTTTTAATGACGCCAAATCTTAAGATGCTAAAAGCATAAGCAGGTCCAGACCCCTGCATCCAGCTGAAAATATTTTATTGTTTACACCCTGATGTGACGTAGACCTTTTTGATCCAAGGTGTCAGTGGATAGTGGTTTTATTGCTCTTTAAGTGATGAAGAGTGCTGTTAGTCTTCATCACCTCACAGCTAAGCTTTGTGTTATTACAGAAAACAATGTAGTGTAAAACTCACCATGACAGGACTTCTGTCCCTTAGGTCGTTGCTTTCAGTATTCATTATCATCACTGTCTTTGGAGAATTTTCATCAATATTTCAAGAGAACTTTGATAAAGTATTTTTTCATTAAGTTTGAAACTGTTTAATCACACAACGAGATTATTCAAACACTTAAGTGCATGCAGATCCAGCCTACAGCTCTCCTGCTGTGTAGCTTGGGAGGCTTGAGGCTAGTTAGAAGTGACAGCTTTATTTCACTCTGGTTGGTTCCCAGCTGTGTTTAGTGTATGCTTTTTACATCTTGGTGGCGACACTCACAGAATGATTATTATTGATTTATAACACACAGAGGGACGAGGATTCACCCGTCGAAAAGATGCACATGTGGTTTGGAAAACAAAATGCAGTTTAGCAACATCATGATGGGCAACAGCTCTCTTCATGTCAAGTTAGCAAAGATCACAATCTGGATTCTCAGCTATTATGTTTTAAAGTCTAAAGCACCCTCCTCGATGAAACACTAAAATCAAACATGTCATAGTCCTCGTGAGATGATAAGCAGTTTCCCATTTCTCAAAAGTGAAAGCTGTTTTAGTTTTATTATAAACATCTGCCCCAGCAGTCCATGATATCCTCTGAGATCTGAGTGATTTTGAGTTTTAATATCACTAAGCCTCTTCCTGTGATTACAATTCCTCTTCAGCTTTTCTCTCTTCCCTCTACTGAGCATCTCATTAAACTGTTTAGAGATTTATGTCTCTTTGCTTCCTCATATCTGATATGAGATCTGGAAAGTCAGTCTACATAAATACAGCACATGTATCGCAGTGTGGCCTGAGCTCTGTGGATTTATGTACCGCATATGGACGTTTGAGTTATCTAAGTAAAGCTGCTCATGAAATTCTGTAGAGGAACCAGCCCTGCAGCCAAATTTTGTGTTGGATTTCAAAGATAAACAGCTCAGATGCTCATTTACATCCCATTAGTTCTTCCAGGAGGGATTTAAGAAGCATCTGGTTATCAGTTAATCATCCCTGTCTTTTTACTTGCCCTCCCTCTGACCAGATCCTGGAGGCACTGGCGCGTAATGATGACATGCTGGTGCAGATGTGCAGCAGGTTAAGTTTCAGCTGTGATGTAATCCCTGAAGAGCTGCAGGTACGCTTCAGCGCCATGTGTGGAGAGAGGATGGAGCACATCAACCGCCGTATCACCAACTATAGAAAGGTACCTGTACCCACTCTTTGTTTCGGAGGATTCTTTGCTTCACTGTAAGCTGCATATGTGTATTTTTTTAACAGTCTTTGGATGGATTTACCTCTTTCACAGGTTCACACTGTGATTCCAACCTATGAATCATGTACTTTAAGAATTTACAGACAGATTGCTTGGCTAAATCAAGGCCAATGGCGCTAAAAAAACTCTTAATCTCAAAGTGTTAAACTGAGCTGCAGAACAGCTGCTACGGTGTTTGTTTGCACCCACTTAGATGATTCATGATGCATACATTTAGGGCAACATCAGCCCTTCTGTGCGAGCCTCATTGCTTAAGTCTCCAGTTCACATAACGGCAGAGTAATGCTGACAGCCCAGATCCATTCATGGTGAAAATATTTGCACCTGTAGAGGTTTTGGTAGTAGCTGCAATGCAGCATACATAATGGGTGTCATACCAGTTCCCATCTTCTATGAATTATGTAAAAAAGGCTGAGAAAATCAAGTATTTGTATAAATACATTAGACATTTCATGTAAGGAATAAGGATAACTACATTGTTTTATCTCTAAGGCTTGCTCTTGCTGGTTCCTGTCAGGGATGCAGCGATCCAACTTTTCTGGTCCTGATACTGACACCGATACCTGGGCTTTGGGTATCAACAGATGCTGATACCAATCCGACACCAGTGTTAAATAATAACCTGCATGCCTTAACAAAGGATAAGACTGATAATGTTTTAGGTAAAATGCAAAAAATGAGTTTGTGGAATTACTGAAGTTATTAAAGCGGCAAGCAGCGTTAGGCTGGTTCCATCTCTTTATGACATTTTTACTGGATACTAAGGTTGTTTTAGTGTGTCTAGGTGGTGCTATAAAGCATATAATGGGATGTTGGGGGGTCATGTTTGGTATCAAACGTAAATTTTGGGTGCCCATAATGTGTGTGCCAATTTTGGTGAGTTTCTGAGCATGCTTAGGGGGTGTAACAAGCGATCAAAGAGTGTAGAAAGGGGAAAAAAAGTGTGGAAATGTTATTTTTAAAGGTAAAAAGCCGACTTCTTGTTTGAGATAGGTCAAGGTGTCAGCGTACATTTTTTTTGTATCAATGAGACAAAGATTTTGACGTTGGTTTGATGTGTTTACAACATTCCTAGTGGAAACTACAAGAGCTTTAGTGTGCCTTGATGGGGACAAAGAGCCTATTATGGGATGCTGTGGATCATACCTGTATTATATATAATACATTTATAATGTGTGTGCATGAAAAACAGCATTTTTTGTGCTTAAATTGGTCTCTTGAGCAGCTGCACTGAACTGGAAATGAGTTTGTGATATGGCACAATATTCACCAAGAATGTCTAAACAAAGGTGTGAGCAGTGTCGGATGAGTTTGGTGCTCTCGCCATTCTGTCATACCTGTTTTCCTTCCATGGTAAGGGTCTCATCCCGTTCTGGCCCTCTGAGTGCTATAACAGCCGATACCATGTATTATTTCCTCTGCTGAGTCACATGACCAGCTGCACGGTCAAAACTTCGGGAAGAACTCCTCACAGAGTCCACAATTTTACCCAAATCTGTGTAGAAATATTATATTTTTGTAGGAAACATTGTCAGGAATCCATTTATGGCATTTTCAAAGCTGCACGAGTTTTACTTTTTTGTCTAAAGGCCCAAATGCCATAGCATTCCTGGCCTGGAGTGCTGCAGAGAGAGGATTCAATTCACAAAAGTTTACAAAGAACTGTCTGAGGACCCTAAATATTGATTTAAACGATAAAATATTTAAATGTTTACCAGCAGTTTAGTAAAAACAATACTTCAGAATGTACAGAAACTTATCTCTTCAATATTAAACTTGTATGCCCTCTAGACTGGTAATGAAGCAAAAAACAAAGAAAGCACATTAGAGGTAACATTTTAAATCAAGTAGCCAAGAGCACTGGAAAAAAAAACTGGTAGGAGCTCCTTTTCTGCGAAGACGGGAGTCTTGGACTCTTGCAGCCAGACAGTGTAGTAGCTGAAAAATCATCTCAAAAAACAACAGCCAGCTGCACTAAGTTGCAAAAACTGTGTGGTTATTTGAGTTATAATAAACATTATCACGGTTTCCTTTAGGAAATTGAGCCGAAATGTGTCAAATTCCTTTGATAAAGGATGCTCAGTTCATTGAGTTGGATTAAGCTTTGAGTGTGAGTGAAAAGAATCAGCTGTACTGTTTGAAAGAATCAAAGTAAGCAAACACTGAAATCATACAAGAACGCACAGTTTCCTGATGAGGACTGCTTGTTTTATTGCTGCACCAACATCAGCACGTCAGAAAGCATCAAACACATGACACACTGAGAACAAATTAATCCCAAGTGTCAGTGTGTGAAGGCTGTTGTGCTAAAATGTAATCAGCTCTCACTGACCTGCAAGTGAAGCAGAAATATTTAACCAACATTTCTGTCATTGACTCGCAAACTTGTCATTGAGTTTTGGAATATGTCCGCAATCTGTAGTCTAATCTGGCGCTCTGTTTATAATTAGCTCACAGCTGGTTGCTGACGGAGCCAGAGCGTTTTCATCACTTCTCATTCACATCTGTAAGCGTGTGTCTATAGGCCAAACATCGAGATGCGTGCAAGTGTGCGTGAGACGGGAAATAGGAAAAGATCTGACTCAACATGAGAGCGGGTCTTGGATTAATTACCAGTCACTTATAAATAGCTCTGCACAGCCACAGCCGGGACGTTTGTTGTGTAAGACCTCTCCCCCACCCGTCCTGCACTGGAGAATTCCTTTCACAGACCCCTGGAGAGAGCAGAGGGGGTGCAGGAGAGGACGACTGAGGGAAAGAGCGAGAGGAGAGGAGAGATGACATAAAGGGACAGAAAGATCAGAGGATGGTATAAGGAGAGATGTCGACCCGAGGCCTGGAAAAGGAAAAACTCTCGAGACAGAAGAGGCGGTCTCAAGAGAGGGTCAGCTTGTAGTCCATCTGGAGTTTATCACCTCCCTCAGAGCAGCAACTTCATACTATCTGAGATAACAGAGACGACATGCATAGTTTAACATCCTCACTAAACATATACATTATGTTTTTCCTGACAGCCCAAACTGCAAAAAATGTATCCGATAGATTAAAAAGCATCTGCTGGTTTTAGTTAAGACAGGATACAGGCCTTGTGATGAAGAGTTCAAGGAAAGTGCAACCAAATGTTCCAAAAAAAAATGTGTTTGTGATATTCTGTGTCAGCTCTTTTGGATCCAAGCAGTTCTTTAGACTTCCTGTGTATTGAGTTTTAACATGAAGATGATATCTCGTAGCATGTTCCGGACATTTCTGGATGTAGTTCTAAAGAAAAACACGTCATGGAGATGCTCAGAAGACTGAATTCAGAGCTTAGACTCATATCATTTTTATTTAATTTAAAGTAACATGATTGTTGGTGGAAAGTGTCTCTTATATCACTGTCATAAAAGTGAAACCACAGCTTCTCTGACACAAATTCAAAACTCAAACCAGCATCATGGAGACTGCTGCAAATCAAATCACAAACTCAAAAAAGGAAACAGCAGTATCATATAATCTGATGTCAAAATGATGATACATGCTGCTTTACACACATCTAATTTAACTCATAACAACTTCAGGAATAAGTGTTGACACTGGGTTCTGGGGTTCTTCACATATGTGAACAATGAGGCTGTTGTGTGTCTGTTTTGGGTCTTCATTTGGAAGCTAACCTGCTACATTAAAAAATAATTAAAAGGAAAATATTTTGTAACGCTTGTTTCCACTTCTGGCTTTTGTGAGCTGTAAAGATTTGATATCAAACAGAGCATTTGGCTGACAGACATTCTGTAATGTGTTTCAAATCTTTTATTTGTGTGCAGGTCAGGCACACATCAGCTGTGTAATTCTAACTTTTAAGCCTGCTTGTTCTTTAATTCCTCTGTTCTCGCTTTGATTACTATTGATTTGAAAACCCACCAGCTGATCATATTATGGGACAGCACTCCCTACTGTGAAGGCCTCTATAATGCAGGAGCTCTAAAGTTGCCTTTTTACTGCTTGGTTATAATTTTCTTTCACTCTTCAACAGTTTTCTCGGGTGCTGAAGAACAGAGCGTGGCCCACCTTCAAACAGGCAAAAGCCAAGGTGTCCCCGCTCCACAGCAGTGATTTCTGCCCGACAAACTGCCATATTAACGTGATGGAGGTCTCCTATCCTAAGACTACTACCTCTCTGGGTAGTGCCTTAGGTGTTCAGCTGGACAACAGGAAGAACACGCTGGAGAAGGGAGGACGCAGCAGCGCAGAGCAGGGTGAGGAGGGAGTTGAGAATTGAAAATTAAAAACCTTCTGAGAAGTTTTAGACCTTTTAATTAAATTTTTCTTCTCTGTCTTCTGTTTCTTCTCAGGGAAGCTGAACCCCATGGTTAACGTCCAGCATACGATCACAACCATGGCAGCCCCGTCAGGTCACAGCCTGGGCAGGACAGAGGGTCACGGCCTTCGCTTCCTGCTCAGAGAGGAAGACCTGCTCACGCTTGATGCCTACCAGAAGCTCCTCTACAAACTCACCACGGTGGTCAAGGAGATGGAGACGCATGGGGCCCATGTTCATGAGTGAGTGGCTTCAAATACACGACCCCAGTATGAACAACATCTGCTCTTGTGTTCGTTCTATGATTGTAAAGATTGACGTAGCCAAATCTGTGGAATGAAAGCAGATGTTAACTTGTTTGTATGCAATTCTTTCTTATGCAAGTCAACACCATTTGTTTTTATGTGCAAGGGTTTGACATTCATCTAGTCAAACATATTCCCCACAGGACATTAAACAGAATATATGACAACCATTGCTTAACATAAAACACAAAATATGCAATAATCACAGCACAGTTCTGTTGCAGCTTCACTTTAACATGTAGCCGTAATTGACCCCATATTTCCACTGCCCTCCCACCAGCATTATTTCTTCCTAATGTGCTTCTCTGATGAAATGTTCATCATTTCATTCACTCTGGGACACCCAGGGTTCTTCTAGATTTGCAGTGGGAGTCTAGCAACTTTAGTAAGTGTAATTTTTTAAACACAGAGTTTGAAATCAGGCTGTTTTTCTGTCAGCAATGTGTTTCCTTGCTGCTTCTGTAATGTTTCTTCACACATTCACTGTAATATCATTCCACACATTATCCTAACCAGACTTTCTATTTCCTTTTGATAATATTTGTTTGAGAGTGTAAAATTGATTGTTTTGGAACCTTATTATTCACTTTCTCTCCTCTCTTTTGCTGCTTTTCTGCTGGTTTTATTTGATCTGATTGAAATGTCATGTGAAACCAGGTCTCCTCATAAAGTAAGCAGTAACTATTGGCAGCCTGCTCAGCCAACGTGTTGCATCTGGTACTGCACAGGCATACATTTATGGTCATTAGTCTTGCACCTATGCGTGTGTGTCTGTGTGTGCGCATGAATTGGGCAGAAAACACAGACTTCAAACCAGCTTCCTCTTGCATATGTTCACACCATTTGTGCACAAAACTATGCAAACGCTCAATTTATGCTGAGGATTTTCAACCGGAATCGTGGGCAGTGAGTGTGTGTGTGTGTGTGTGTGTGTGTGTGTGTGTGTGTGTGTGTGTGTGTGTGTGTGTGTGTGTGTGTGTGTGTGTGTGTGTGTGATCAGTGTCGCTGGCTGGGCACTCTGTGCCTCATTGTTTGGAGGCACATGAGGACAGGGAAAGGAAGTGGGAAACACTGCTTCAGATCTACCCCCCTCCCAACCCCAAACAGGAAATACAAAGTCAGTGAAGGAGAGGGTGTGTCGTCAGGCCAGGTGCCGTCTGGAAATGCCATTCACTAACTCTGGACTGCTGGTGCATGCTAACACAAAAAACACTCTTTCTTTCATGTTTCCACATTGGAAAAAAATCCTAGTTCCTCCTTCAAATTGAGCTGTATCGACCCAGTTTGGAAGTCTTTGTGGGCAGCAGAATGAAATCTAATGAATCTATAGATAACATTCGCCTGATTTAATCTTTCGATGCCTTCTTAGCTAAGGCAGCAGCGTTCAGAGGCATAAAAGTCCCCAACTGGAGCAGAGCTGTCCTTTCAGCGAGCAGTGCTAATAATGAGCCAGCTCCACAGCGGGGCCCTTAATGACCAAATTTAGTTGTGCCGCTGTCTTTGCCAATTAGTGCAGCCGTATCCACATGTGTTCAAATGGTCTGAGACACAGCTAGTCAGGCGATAATGACCTTAACCATGCGCTATCTGTTTAAAAATGCAGACACACACACACGCACACATTCTACATGAGCTCGTTGAGGAAGAATGTGTGGGTGGCAGGGGGCTAATATGGGTTTTGTTGCCAGTCTGAGTGCATTTCTCTGACCTCTGTGGGTGTCTTCAACCCTCCAGTGCTCTTCATTAAATTACTTTGCATATTAACCTGCTCACTGACTCGCCAAGGGTCACTACTGCTTGTTTTGTGCGTACACACCCTCTCGCTCTCTTGTCCTGTTTGTTTCCTCTGTCTTGTTCTCACACGCTGCACCAGTGGAGGGTGACACTCCACCGCTTCTGTCTCTCCTTTAGTTTAGGGTGTCACTTGTATTGTAAACATTTTTACACTTCGATACTTTTGACTTTAACTTGTTATAATATGATTGATCATTTCACATTAGACAGTGGGAATAGAATGGTTCACTAAATCCATGGTTTGATTGATATCGGTTTTGCGGTCACAGTTTTCGGTTCTGTTCGGTGTACATTATTGTTTTTAACACCCCAGATTACCATATACCCCAGGAATCCAGTATTAATAGAATATTTTTAATCAAGTATGTCATGTATAGTCATGAAAATCCTGAAACATTATTAAAGCTGGGGGAGGCATTGCCCAACTCCTCAGTAAGGAAAATCCTGTTGGCTATCTCAGAAGTCACTAAAAGTCACTAAATGAAGCTGTTGTCTAATTTGCATAATGATCTATTTGCATGTAATTGTCATGTACTCTGTAAGAGAGGGAAATGACATGCAGCAAACAGGTAGAACACAACATTATAAATATGTTTAGAACTACACATTAACTTTCTTTTTTGATTCTTCTTTTTTTTCCCCTTTATGTCAAAATATCAACCCTATACCTTTGTCAGGGCTGGGGACTGGCATACGTGATCATAATTAGACAGGCACTTGAGTGATTTTATCAGCTGAGAGTGAGGAGGACTGTCTCATGTTTTGAATAGGGGAGGGGCTCACAATGGCACACCCCTCCCATAGAGATCAAAACACGCTTCAAAGTCAGACCCCAAACTCCAGAAAAGTTGCAAGAATTGTCACCTTAAAAAAAGAAGACTCTGCCTCACACTAAGGCCCTGTTAACACGACAATGTTTTATCCAGAAACACTAAAACGCAGTGAAAAAAGTCTACATGGGAATGCTGTAATAGCATGCCAGGCCTGCAGTTGGTGCTATAACTGTCTTTGTCAAGAAGCCGCTTCTGGGAGATCTCAACCGAAGTAGAGTTGAACTGATCATATGCAAATATTAAGTGCTGAACAACACGGTAGTCTGTGGCGATCGTAACAACGGTACTGTAGTCCTGTTGTATGAGCCTGTGCAAAGCGTAGCGTGATGTCAGCTTTTCTACTGAAAACATCAGCTTACTGTTTACACGGCAACGGTGTCGGCAGCGTTTTAGAAAAATCCCACCCTGGAGGCCATTTCAAAAGTTTGCGTTGTAGATCGGCTAAAATGCTGCTTCCGTGTGAACGCAAGGCTGAAACGCAACAAAACTTTTGCATTTCACCCTAAAACTGTTGTCGTGTAAACTCCCAGACACAACCTCGCAGGTACACTCTCGTGTATTTTCCACTATGTAAACAACATACACACCTCCCCACAACAGTTCCGTCGCACTCGTTCACCTCGTGTTGCGCATGCATATGAAAAAAGACGACTAAGAAAAACACGGATCAAACGAAACACACGCACCCCGAACCAAGTGAAGAAAACCGGTGGTTGAGTTAACATTGAACAAATGAAGTGAGTGAGTTTTTCTAATGAAAACAAACCAGTGAAACGCAGAAAGATACGTTATCAGTTTGTCAATTGCTGCTCCTCTTCAGTGACTTTTTTAGCCTGCTCTTCAGATTGAAAATATCCAGATGCTGATGCAAAGGTGTTTCAGCTATTGATGTTGTTTAATTTATTCCAAGTATGATTAGCGTTTCAAATTGTGGTATAGTAAGAATTGGCTAACTTCCTTTGACAACTCCTCTTATAGTGTTGTAATAATGTTGTAATAATGAACTGAAGTTGTCTAAGGGCTCTTCTATGTGTTTGTCAACATCCACCCCCTTCTGTTCCCAAAAAGAAACTAACACAGGAAGGGTACAGTACATGCACGGGAGATAAGAAACATCCTTAGGTAACTTCTGGGGAAAAAACAAGTGCAGATAGAGTAATGTTACATAATATCTTGGCTGATTTTAGAAGAACCCATTTAAAGGGAAGGGGGTTACAGACGAGGGGTCACAGCTGTGTGTGTACGTGCAGTGTGCTGTGCTTTATATCAGGGCCTCCTCCCTTCCTGGATCAAATAATCACCAACTTCCCTGCTCAGTTTTTGTGTATTTCTCTCATTAGAAGCATCCCGATTGGCAGTGGCTGCAGAGCCATAGACTCTTCTGAATTATTTACCTGAGCTCAGATTAAAGCCTGAGAATGTGATATGTAGCTTTGTAATGCAGATGCTCTCCTAAAAGGCGGTTGATGTCTGATGGTTTAATGTGTCAAAGTGGGTCAAAGAGCTTCCTGAGAGAGATTAAGAGATCTTTCTAATTGCTCGTGATAAGCAGCAGCGTACTTTGGCTCTACTCTTTCTCTGTTCTGGTCTTTGTTATCCTCTCATTCTGCCTGCAATAGTTTGCGCCCCCAAAGGCTCCAAACTGTGCTCACTTCTTTATTAACCCACAGCCAATCACAGAGCAGGGAGGGCTTCTCCATGGCGATGGAATGCCACTCTGCTCTCGGAGGGGCATTGTGGTAACTCCTGGAGTGGACCATAATGAGGGCATCTCCGTTGCCTGTGAATGGGCAGAAAGGGGGTCAATTGAGAAAGAGAGGAAGAGAGGAGAGGTGTTTCAAATCATCAGGAGGGCGAAAATAATCTGAGATGCATTTGGGTAGCATGAGGAAGACAGGTTGTTTGTTTCAAGTAGCCTATGAAAAGTCCTTGAGGCCGATGTTATGACACAATGGAAAAAGTAAGCAGGGGACAAATTAAAATTGGGCTGAAATGTGAACAGACGTTGCGTGTCAGAGTGAGATAAAAAAAAGTCCAAGCTTAGCACATTTTGGAATATGGCTTTAAATGCCACCATGTGTTGCTGCAACTGTGAAAATATCCCTGCCGGCCTCTTCCTGCTATCCTGATATCCACTGATACAACGCAGGCCGGTGAGGGGGAGCTGATCTCTGCAGCGTGTTTACACAGCTGCACAGTGCTACATGTTTCGATCCTATTAATACGACGAGGATCCTGACTGATTGAAGCTGTGCAGCGGAAGCAGAGAACACACAGGTTTAGCTTATGTTTGGCCTGCTCGGTCAGCTGTTTCACTTCACACATATGCAGTGTGTAAATTCTGTGTGTAAAGTTTAACATATGAGTGTTTGGTCATGTGTACAAGCTTCCTTTGTGGCGTCAGATGGATCAAAGAAGCTGTTTTTATCCTGCTGTCTCAGGAAGTGTTGGTTTTGGATGACTGTTGTGGCTTTTTCAACTAAGTTCCCCTGTTTTTCTTTTCCTCCATCAGCCTTTTATCCTCCATCACCCACCCTCCAGCGTCAGAGGCGAGAACCCCTGAGAGCTACATATCAGCAGAAAGCGAGGGGGAGAAGGGGGAACGGAACGGGAAGAAAGTGTGCTTTAACGTGGCGGGAGATGAGCAGGAGGACTCCGGACATGATACAATCAGCAACAGAGACTCGTACAGGTACAAGCACAAGAGATTCAAACTCACCGAGAGAGGTGGAAATGTGGAAAAATCTTAAGTAAACAGAATGTGAAGGCTGAGCCAGCTGTGAAATGAACATACTGGGCTTGCTCTTGTCAAAACTGACATAATATTTTATGAAGTTTTTCTCCCTCTGTTACTGTTTCTGTTTCTGTTTCTCAGTGACTGCAACAGCAACAGAAACTCCATCGCCTCCTTCACCAGTATCTGCAGCAGCCACTGCAGCTCCTACGTCCACAGTGACGAGATGGACTCAGGTATATAAACAGTGTAGCTTTGAGATGTTTTGTGTTCCTCACAGTAACACAGTTTACAGTCTACTTGACGTGTTTCAGCCACATTTTGAAAATGTGACCCACAGAGGAAATAGAAAGCCCATCTGTAATCCAAACCAGCCTCTACCTAAGATATCACTCCATCAGTAATGGTTTAGGACTATTGAATAACTACAGAATCACACCCTATCTTCCAGACAGCTTGAACAAAACAGCCTGGGGTTGAATTTGATTGTCCCAGACAGACGTTTGGCCTCAAATCTCATCTGGATTTGCCATTAACGTCTTTCCCAGCAATGTATCCTGTCACATATCCTGTCCTCCGTCGCATCGGATGTCTTACTCACACACGGTCTTACACACACTGCACTACTCTTGTGTTGGGAGTATTGCATCTGTTTTTTCCTCTAAGGCTTCTACACACATTATTTCCTGAAGTGCTCAAAGAAAATTTAAGACAGGCTGCCTGCAAAGTCTTCCATATTGCTCAAATTTTCGCTGCTGGTGGGGAGTGTAGTCACAGGGTTACATACAAAATATCCAAGATGTCAGGGGGAGAATGCGATGATATTTTTTACCTTTTTATCAATGGGTTAGGTAAATTTACCTCTTTGTATCTACCAATGAGTGGAAGAGGTTATGAGGCTGCTTCATCACAAACACAAAGACTGCACTGGCCAAACTCTGATTGCATGATGAACACTTCACACCACCGACACCCACCTGCAGTGAATCTTCCTCACTTTAACCTGCTTCATTTGCAAGTCAGGTGTGAATACATGTTGTTGTTTGAAGACTGATGCTGACTTGTTGTACCCTCACCTCTACAGGTGATGAGATGCCCTCCAGTGTGTGGCTGTCACATGATAAGCAGAAGAAGCTCCACAGCTTTCTGGAGCATCTGTTCAGTCAGGTGAGAAACACCTATTCAGAGGTGATGGAAAGCTGGAGAAACAATTGTTTTTGAACTTTTGAAGCTGTTTTTACTCCTAGTAATCTATTGAATACACTCTATACCACACAAAAGAGTCTTTAAATTCCGCTCTATCAATGTTTTTGTACCCATAAACATATAAAATTGAAGTATTTTATTTGCAATTCATATAACATTTAGTACGAATTTTGCTCTTTTGCAGGGATTGTTTATTTATTTTTACCTCCTGCTAAAAAAGGGAGGGTTGTTACATCTTAAGGCTGACCTCTGACCTTTCTAGGATCTCAAAAACCTAGGACTGCCCTATCTGATTAAAAATACACCAATACACTAAGGGATGGGTACCTTTCACATTTGAAACGATATGGTACCTATGCCCAGTACCTGGTAATTGGTACCAGTACTCAACAGTACCAATTTTTAGTACTTTTTTTGTATTAATGTGGTCAAAAATATCAATTTGTTTAATAATAGAATATAGAAATGTTCAACTTCTTCAATATATAACCTTGTCATGCTGTGTTCATGTCCAGCATGGAAAATCGCCTACTCTTTCACTCCCTCACAGTCACAAGGATGCATTTAGGTACCTAAACATGGTACCTTTTGGTTTTAAGTGAATCATTACCCAGTACTTTTCACAGAATTGTCAGTACCTATAAAAGTACCTTATTCAGTACCCATCCCTACACCTATTGCCTATACAAACACACATAAACACACACACACGCGTCCTGTGTGTATGGGCAGCTATAGGCGGATGTCTCCATCTGCAGTAGAAACATTTTGCTGTTTCTGCACCTTTGAGCTGTTTCCTGATGTTTGTTTTATCGTGCAGCATTTCCCCAGCTTTATTTACATACTGCAGAGCAATTTGTGTCCCTGTGTGAGTGTGTGTGTGTGCGTGTGTTAAAAGAAGGTTGAGAAAAGCAGGTGTTGGCTGTGTTTAGGCAGCAGTTTTTCTTTTCTTTTTTCGCTTTCCTCCACATACTTTCGATCTCCCTCTCAGAGCGAAGCTGTATCATCTCAGTTCATCCAGGCTTGACCTCTGTGCTTTCTTCAGGTGGACTCCATCAGCAGCATGCTGAGGGGGGCAGTGGTGGCTCGGGCCTTTGAGCAGACCAAGTGTTTCACACCTGGGAGAGGATTACAAGGTAAAACACCTGGACTCTGATGTGCTTGTGACCCCAGCAGCATCCCTTCATTCATCCCATTACACAGCTCATCTAGTCGCAGATTGAGCAAGAAATTTCAAGTGTTTTAATATCCAGATGATGATTTCCAGTGGGAAACATCTTTTCTTTCTACTGTTTCATGTTAGGACTGTTTTTTTTCTGCCTCTTGGCCCTTACTGGGCTGCACAGTTGGCCTGAAAGAAGAAAGATAATATTGTAGAAACTCTCAAGCACGACCGCCAGTGAAAGAAAACAGAGCACACGCTGAGCCGCCTGCGCATATGGGCTGCAACTTCCTGTTGTGTGAAGTGTGTGCACGCACAGATGTGATTGTGGAAACATCAGAATTCGGTGGATTCCAGCTCCTCAAACATGAATACCTTCCCCCTTTTCCTCTTTCTATAACATCTTTTATCCTTTGTTTACCTAACTATCCTTCACTCTGAACCTCTTCTGACTCAAGTGTTGAAAAAGTGCCTCTCTTTACATACTCATCTCCTCTCTACAGAGCTATGCTGCTCACCAGTCGACGGAAAATGTGGCCTAGTGGCAGCTCTCATGCTTGTGTTTCTTTTAGATAATTTTCTTTTGAATCTGTGTTTATTTAGCACCTCACCTCCTCTGAGCCGGCACGATTAACAGCAAACTCTGTTGTTACTTTTAATCTCAATGTAAGAATGTTTCTGGAACAGGTTAAATCTAGCCTTGCCGTCCCACTGTGGATATAAACTCACTTACTGTTAATCTTCTCCTGACTCAAAGTGGAGATAAGATAGAGGAAAGTGACACACAAAGGCAACAATAGCTTTCTCTCCCCTTTGCTCTACAACCACTGTTCCGAATGAAACACAAGGAAAAATAATGTTTTTGTATCGTTTTGTTCATTTGAAGGCTTCATTTCACTACCAGGAACGTGTCTTTAATGGCTTCAAGCCGCAGATTTTCCGGTTGTTCTGCGTGTTTTTGAGAAGTGACGCTTCTAAACATCTTGACCCATTTGGCTCGCAGGATCCCCCGTCTCATCTTAACGTGTCTTCAAGTGAGCCTGGATACGCTTTGACTGAAAATAGGCTGCTTGTGTGTGTGTGTTTGTCAGCGTGAGTGTGTGTGTGTTTGCTTAAATGCCCTCAGGACAGACGTGGAGGCCTTGATCAGCGCTGATCCATCTACACTCCAGTAATGCGTATGGTTGATAACAGAGCAAATAGGATTATCTAACAAGTGGAGCATTCCTGCATCTGATCCCTCCTCCTTCCCCCTTTTCTCCCCTTCTCTCCTTCTTGGTCACTCAGACACTGTCACATACTCCAGACCCTCCTTAAAGCCTTTAGTAAAGTTTGAAAGTGATCTCGAAAAGGGCTCCCTTTTACATATATGCCTGATCATAATCCACACTTTAAAATGAGATTATCAACAATATTCAATATTGCTGGTTACAGGTTATTTTGAATTGCTGCTTCTTAGCTTCCAGTTTGGGTCAACCAGGACCGGATTGATATAAGCCATGTCTGGTCTCTATGACAACACCACACCGGCTGACTAAGTTGAGTAGTGAGAAGAGATAAAACACAGAGATCTGTGTTTTTCTCTGCTATAAACGATTTCTATGATTAATTTTGTAGTGATGGTGAACACTGGAGTCTAAGGCTAATTAGCTTTTAGCTCGGGCTGTATCACCCTATAACACAGGGGCTAAGCTGTTTGAGATACTGTTCATTCCAACCCACAAGCAGCAGTTATTCTGCAGTGGTCTGTTCAAACTTGAGAGTCTATCAATAAAATGAAGAGTGAGGTTACGTTAGCTCTGCTTGGTAGATGACTGACAGGACGAAGCTAACCAGGGTTGACGGACGTTACACGTTACGGACTTGTCTCAGAGCACCGGACTGTCAGCTGCGCTGAATACAAACGGCTACTAAACTACCTACAAACTGACAGTTCAGTTGTTGTCACGTTAGCGTACAGATACGTCGGAGGCTGAAGATGTCGCTAACATGTAGCCAGCTTGATGACTCGTTTCAAACCGTAGCACCACAAAACTGTACTGATGAGCCCCTTACCAGCGCGTTGTATCCAGTAAAAAGTTGTCTTGAACAAAGAAAATTTGTCTGATCTGATCTCCATTTAATTCCAAAACAAACACACTCCTCAAGTAATTTACGAAAGTGTGTGGCGACTCCGGGCTACAAGGTGGCGAGGGAGTGCAATTAAAACAGATCCTCTCGCAGCATTTTTAAACAACCACCTCTCCATCACTTGTCTCTTTTCTTTTGCCTCAAAAGAAAACGTAACAAGCCTTTCTGTAAAGATTTCAAAGATTTGTTTTAACTCAGGTTTTTCCTCAACACAGACAAGGGAGAGGAGATTGTAAGTGGTCTGAAACTGGAGGTCTTAGTTCGTCTCTCTGCTGTTTTCAACATTTAGCATGCAAAAGTGAAAAAGGATAGGAAAGATGGTTTCATAAAAGATGCATATCATGCCATTATTTATAGGCGTCTGTCATTTTGTTTGATATTCTGTTGTTCTAATCGTTTGTTGACTGAACAATCCATCTCCAAAACGAGCGTCTTGGACTTTAAATGTTTCTGATGTGCTGTGACTGCTGGAGGAAAGTTAAAGAAGTTTTATGAAGCCAATAAACATCTGTGAACGGAAAATGACAAGAGAGTCAGGGGAGAAGGGAGAGAAAGAAAGGAGAGAAAAAAATGAGAGAATCATAAAGATGATTGAAGTTAATGTGGCCGAGGAGGAATGAAACAATAAGATCTTTTTATTGGATAAACTTTTCTTTCTGTCCTTGGTTTGGAGCAATAGAAGAAATGGAAAAAGTGATTTGTTGTACGCATGTATGAATGAATGAAGCACTTGACATAAGGCTATATGAATGTAAATGCAAACACATTATGCTGATTCTAATGTGTGTGTGTGTGTGTGTGTGTGTGTGTGTGTGTGTGTGTGTGTGTGTGTGTGTGTGTGTGTGTGTGTTTGTTTTTGTCAGAGTTTCAGCAGGAGATGGAGCCAAAAATAAACTGCACCAAGAAGCTGCGTCTTCACGTTAAACAGGATCCCTGGAACCTCCCGAGCAGCGTTCAGACCCTCACACAGACCATTGCTAAATACGTTGAAGGTGAGTGTGTACGTGAATCACACACTCAAAATAAAAATAATATTACTGTTCTTACACTGTTCAGGGTCACATTTAGTGTTTATCATGGAAGAGCAAACCAGGCAGGGGATGTAACGTGCATTAAATCACACGGATCCCCGATGTGCCTCATCATATTTATTGGACATAATAACACCTGCTATTGCAGCAGTGTGGCTACAGGCAGTCCCTTACCTCTAACTGCGCTCCTCTCCTTAAGCTTTAAACCTACTGTAAAACCACCCTGGGATACATAAATTGCAACTGACCAGGTTATAGAAGCACAGAGGCGTGAGATTCCCTGATTATCTATGTAGTACATTTGGTTTCACTCAGTCCCAGTGGTAGTGTGTGGTTATGTGTCTATGGGCTCTCATGTTAAACACACAGACAAACATGTACATACTGAGGGATCCAAGCAAACAGTGCCGACCCAAGGCCAGTCACATGACACTCCTGGGAAAGGTGAACCGAAGGCCGTAACGCAGAAAGCACAAATAAACAGAGTCATTATTAAAGCACAGCCGAGCCTGTGTACTCCAGTTTTTTTTTTTCTGCCTCTTTCCATGATGGCTGTTTCATGCAGTGCAGCGTCCTGCCAAGCTCCCCACTCTGATATAACTATAAACAAATATGGATTTACGTTATTATCTTTGCCCCTGGCTGGTTTTTATGTCGCTGGGTTTATTTCTTTTCTTATACGTGAAGATAAACAGCCGTGGAGCTGGGATGGAGCAGAATCACAGCCCTGTTTATGACGTTAGGGGGGCTGAGTTTACAGTATAGGTCATACTACTGCTGTGAGGGAGGAAGGCTCTTTGGGAATTAATATATATTTGTTGACTACTCTTATTTATTTCTTCTTTTTCAGAGGTGAAGACACGACTGCTCCTGGTTTTGCTGCAGTATACAGGTTTGTCTCTCTCCTCCTGCAGAAACACAGAAAACAGAACCAGTTGGGATTTCAATCATTGATGCATTTCTCAGAAAGGATAAATAAATCAAACGGCAAAGTATCACAGTGAGACAGTTTTATTTGCCAGAGTTTATAAGCACATGAATACACTATCTGCAATGAAACAGCATGATTGGTACTTCACATTACTAATACAGGCAATGAGAGGTATTCAGGCCACTGTAATGGCCTTATTTGTTTTCTAAACACAGGCTGGGTCTTATTTATTAAACGTTAAAGCTCCAGTGAGGAATTTTAACAGGTTGTAAAACAAACTGGAATTAACACTGATGCCGCTTTATGAGCTACACAAGCTAACAAGACTGTCAGCTTAAGGGATGAGTATTGGATGAATTGAAAACCAGTTCCTGTTAAGAATTGATAGGGTGTTTCAGCCCATTGTGCGTGCGAGCATTTGTGCGTGACGTGCTCTTTATTGATTCTTTACATTATGCTGAAGCTGCCAGACTTTACGTCGACTAGTCTGCTGAAGCTATCATAGCTTAGCAGTTAGATAACAGTTTCTAATGAAAACTCTGAGTCAGGATTTTCAAGAGCTGAACACACAAAGAAATGTACATTCGTCTCTCACATGAGATTTCTATTAAACACATTCAACGTGGTATACATCTCACTATTTACCAAAAACTGTATAAACAATATAGTGCTAGCTTGATGCTAACTTATATGGGAAATTGCATTGCTATGCTAACAGTTAGCGTACATTGGTAAAACTTGGATGTTTCTGCAAAATTTCGGCTTTCATAACAGAAACATCAATCACTTCAACAAACTGTATTCATAAAGCACTTTTCATGCACAACAGTGGCAACACAAAGTGCTTGACAAAAAAAGAAAGAAAAGAAACAAATAATGATAATGAAAATAATTAAAGCTGCAAGCAGCGATGAACGGGCCCTCGCCCTGTGCGCGCCAGTCGAAGCATGTCCCGGCCGCCACATGCGCTCACCCAATGCTTGCCAATAGGAGCATGCCTAGCCGCCACATTAGCAGCGAAATGTGGCTCAGCCAAAAGCCATACATCTAGGCATAAGGGTTAAGCCCAAAACTTTTGATGCCTGTAGCCCAAAGTAGCTTGACAGGCTGCAGATATGAGCCCCTGGGTGGCACTATGGAGCATTAATGTTTGTACAACCAGTGATATAAATGTACTGAGGCTGTGACACCAAACCTCTGTGTGCATTTTGGCCCTGATCCAACACTGTACTAGAGAGCTATTAAGATTTTAATGAAGCAGCCAAAATGGTCAACTTTGACCGTCATTTGTGGCCACACCCATTGACGTAGCAAAAATCCATTTGGAACTTTTCATTTTCAGTGTGTGTAGTGTACACAAGCCAAGTTTGGCGTTGATCCGATGAAAAACCAGGGAATTGTTCCATTTTGTCTGAGGCTAAAAATCGTCAAAATCCTATGTTTAAGTCCAAATAGCTAACTTCCTGTTTGGAATTGACTATGCTCTTTTTTGTAGGCCTTGGCATGATTGTTATGCCTACCAAATTTCAGGCCTGTAGCTCAATGTGGCCGGCGGGGGCAAAAATTTTGAGCCCCTTGGTGGCGCTATGGAGCATTAATGTTAACGCAAATAATGCTAGAAATAGAATCAGGCTGTGACAGTTAAGGTGTGTAAATTTTGGTTCTGATCCAACATTGTACAGGAGAGCTATTAACATAATAATCATAAGTCACCTGATAAACCCACATAAACACACACATCAGTGTACAACCCTCCACCTACAACACACCAACCCACACCCACAAGGTGAACACAATTTTATTAAATCTGTGCAGGTGACCTGAGGAACTGTGGACATATCACAATTCCTCTTTGTTAACGATACTGAGAACTTTAAATGTCAAATTACCAACAGGTAACATAGAAGAAACATTATTTACTTATTAATTCAATTAAATGTTGTTGACCCAGAAAACGTGTAAAGCTACTTCTTGTACAGAGGAAATTCATTGGAGGAATTAATGAAGCAGTTGATAAATAATCTGTTTGATAAGCAGAATTGTTAAGGGTTTTGGTATTAAAAACATCTTATCACTACCCATCCGTAACAGTTTTAAGACTGATCATTCATGTTGAGATATCTTTATATTTTTAGTGTGTAAAACTGCTGCAAGAGGGAAGGCATCAGGCAAAGAGATTGAAAACTGACTGTTTAGAGCAGTTGAAAGACAGATTCAGGGAATTTTTAAGACACATCTTTATGTAGCAGTTTGAGATAGACAAGGCTTTTCACATCACAAACATTTGCTCATGAGACTAAAAACTTTGAGTCAAACTCCTTGATGCATTTTCCACCTTTACATTTCTTCAAAAATGACACATTCATAAGAAGAAGCAACAAAACAGCTGATTTCATTTTCCTGAAACAGACAGTAGTAGAACTGCTTTAAAGTGTGAGAGCTTGCACACATTCTTTGTTCCACCGTCTTACCCTCTGAGAGGTTCATGAACTCATTTTTAACTCAACTTTTTCACTGGGGTTATTTTTCAGAAAATTGAGGCAGACAATTATTTTCCACTCGGGCGCACCTGTCATTTGCTCTCATTTTTTCCTGCTGCAATATTAAACACAGCGCAGACTTTCTTTTAAAAGAAGCCAAGACTTGTCATCATTGAAATTCTGCTAATAAAGAAGAGTTTGGAACTTTTTCTGTTTTGACATTTTACCACTTTTTACTTCAGGTTCATGTTTCTTGTCCATGTCTGTCCGTGTCTGTGTATGCTTTACCTTTTGTACCATGGATTTCCTCTCAGCCTCACACCTTTTTTGTTTTCCCTCCAGACTCAGAGATCCAGCTACGTCGGGATATGGTGTTCTGTCAGTCACTTGTAGCAGCTGTGTGTGCTTTCTCAGAACATCTTCTGGCTGTCCTAAACCAGGTTAATGTCCCTATGTCTTTCCCATGTCATGAAAAAACACCTTGAATTTAGAAATAAATACAAGAGGAATTCTCTATTTTAGCAAAAAAAAAAAATCATTTAAATATCTTTCCTGTTGGTTTGTGTCCAATTTCAGTTTCACAATGTCAGCAGAGAATCAGACCAGGACAGCACAGACCCTCAGGACCTCCAGGAAGCCCAGGAAACCAGCCGTCGATGGCTGGAGCAGATTGCCAGTGCTGGGCTGCTCTTTCACTTCCAGTCTCTCCTCTCCCCCAATCTGGTGAGCAGCAGACCAGCCCTAGCTCTCTAAACACACAAGTCTCTGTCTGTAAACATCCACAACCACACGGACCAGCCTGGTAGTTGTACACAGGTTGTAAAAAGAAAGTATAAAACAGAGAACACCAATGATCTATCAGAGTATGAACTACCTGGGTACAATAATGTATCAGATCTGAATTATGTGACATTCAGCGTTTTTGCTCCGCTCTCTAAATCAGCTGGTGTGTGTTGTCCTGAGCAAACATTATGGGATGTAACATTTATGCTTTCGATTGTTAATCAGGATGCTGCTATGTGGCTATGTGTAGCAAGAGCTGCCTCAAAGAAAGTGCTGACTTTAATACACACAGTCACGGCCCACAGTGACTGTGCAGGGATGTGGTCTGAATCGCTGAGGTGTGCCGCTCATTTGCAGCACCCGATCCCACAACCGGTTGGTCTCCCTCATGTGCTCCGCAAACAAGGGCTTCACTGTCATCTCGCTGATCCTTGTTTAACCTGGAAACTGAGCCGCACAATACAACACAAAATGTTGGTATGGGAGTTCAAGGATTAGACATAAATATAGAGCAAATTATAACGTGGGGCAACATAAGAAGATTTTTTTTGTGTCGACTAAAAGGTTGTTTTAGTGCAGGTAGATAAAAAAATGAAAACTAGACATTTGAATAATGAATGTGTGTATTGGCTTTCGTTTCAGGCTACTCTCTGTCTGTCCTCACGTGTAAAATGAGGTCAATCCAGCTGAAGGACCATCATTAGCTCCAGCCAATTTGGACTGCCAAAATTCAGCACACACAGCGCACACTCTGACTTCAATGACACCCAAATCCATCCTGTTGAAAAAATATCAACTTCTAAAAACCGTGTTAGAACGTGAATTAAATCTGTGGATCTACAAGCCTGTAATAAGACAAATTTTTAAATTCTAATGTGTTATTTAGTTTCTATTTCAGTCAAGTTTCACTCCTCTTCCAGCAGCGCTGTCTCTCCTCTTCTCTGTCTTTCTTCTCTTCTCAAGTCGTTTTCCTTTCAAGTGTCCCTGTGGAACAAAACAGGGTCTCAATACCTGCGGGTGATTGCAGCGAAATCACACCATACTCTTTTTGGGGCACCACATGAAAGGCAGTATGAGTGTGTGTTTGTGCACACTCCCTCTGTGTGTATGTGTCAGGAGGCTGTTTACGTGACGCCCTCTGAGATAAACTTACCCTCACTCAGCAGGCAGTCGTCACTTGGCAGGGCAGCGGGTTTCCCTCTGTCACATTCTTTTTGGGCCGTTTCAAATGTCTCTTTAGAGAAAAGGGGCTCTAATCCTCTTTCACCACTGCCCTATTTATCCGTCTGCATGTGGAGGAAGAAGAAGAGGAGCGAGAGGAATGCAGAGCGTCACGATCTGAAATGTTGAAGCCGCTATCTCTGTGCCCACGAGCAGATGTGGTTGTTTGTGAGCAAAGATGCTTGTTTGAAAAGGCAACACGCACACTTAAACACAATCAGAGATGTAAGCAAACACAAACAAGCTACGGCAAACAGGAAAACAGACATAGCAGACACAGTCATGTTTGCAAACACAAGTAGAATACTCTGTGGGGCACTCGGGAAGGATCTTTCTTTTAATGAATCCATGTGTCTCTTTTTTCCCTTCAAAGAAATAAATGTTATCTCCTTCACTCTTACTAGTGTGCTGTTTTTCTGTGTAGACGGACGAGCAGGCCATGCTGGAGGACACTCAGGTGGCTCTAATCGACCTGGAGAAAGTCACTTTCTACTTCCAGCAGTTTGAAGGGGAGCCTCTAGTGGCAAGTACGTAGGCTGAGGCTTCACAACTTTTTCCTTTTTTTGTCAGACTTCCAAAACACAAGACCAGGCTTTAAAAACTTGTATTAAATAATACATCCTCTCTGCTTTGCCCCTCTTGCTTGTGGCAGACATGCCCGTGTCTTACCAGGTTGAAGGCAACCGTCAGACCTTAAAGGTTTGCTTCTACCTTGAGAGTTTCTACTTCTCCCTGCTGCCTCACAGGCTGAGGAACGGAGGAGGCATCAAAATCTACCCGGTGCTCTTCACACAAGGTACAGAGAGCCTGCAGAGATGAAGGTTGCTTTATGGATGATCGTAAACTCTGCTCTTATAACTCTAACTCTTTTTCTGATGTCTCTGTAGCACTGGAGAGTATGGAGGGTTACTACTACAGAGACAATGTGTCAGTGGAGGAATACCAGGCCCAAATCAATGCAGCCTCTCTGGAGAAGGTCAAACAGTACTACAAGAGACTGAGGTATGTCTTACAGACTGAAATTACATTCTATACGCCACTGGAGCAGAGGCAGAAATACTGATTGAGTCGGTCTGATTCACTCATGGCCCCGCTGATGGATATTTCTACCAGTTGTCTCTGTCCCAGTCTAACTTCACTTCTCCTCAACTTGCTCAAACTCAGAAAGTCTGAGATGAAAACCCACAAGTTATTCCCGCTGGTTACAGACATAATCCCCAGAATCCATCAGCTGCAGTCTGAGAACAATGTATGCCTCTGGGAAGGACAGGCAACTCTAAAGAACTTCCAGCAGATAGTTATAACTGACTTCCAGCCAAGTCTTTCCTTTACTTAGCTGCATGGCTCACAGCTGACTTAGAAATTTAGCAGTCCAATCAGTCCAAGTGCTAATTGAACTGCTAACACCTTTCCATACATGTCTGTGATATACATACCATGAGTTTTTGCTTCATTTCAACTCCCTAATGCCGTGGCCACACTGGGAGCAAATTTGCAAATTTAAAGGCCCCATGTCTGTAACGCGCCGCGTGAACGCCCGAGTCTGGACGCTGGACTATTTTGACGAGCTGAGGCGCTAACGCGCGTCCCTGTACTGGCGCAGTAGAGAGCCCGCTCATTTAAAGACGGAAAGCCCAAACGAGCATCTGAAAAACAATAAGCTGTGGTTTCAAAAGCATGACAGGAGAGTGTGTGAAAGCCTTGGAGATCACAATCAAGGCCTGCTGCCACTCCCTGGTAATCCACTTCCACTGGCCCTGCCTGGCTGTTCCCTGCAACCTTATCCTCGACCCCCCAAACCCATGTTCCCGGAGGTCTCCCTGGGGATAATGAAGGGGTTGAGGAAAGAGAGGACCACAGAGAACCTCCATCTTTTCCCTGGCTCTGCCCCTGCCCCGCTCCTTCCTCCTCTCTATCAGGCTCAAAACTCCACTGAGGAAAACACAGTCGGACTCAGTGATGACCCATGCAGGCAAATCCAGCTGGAAACGGATGTTTACAGAACTTACCTTCAAAACCTGTCTCCTCAGCGACTTTCACCCGAGCCTGCTCCTTTTTTTTTTTCCGGTCTCTGTAGAGTACACACGTTGTATCGTATGACTCTGGAAAATGACACACCACACAGATTATTTTCTCCTCCATCTTCCAGCAGGGTTGTAGTCGGAGCAGGTGGCGTTTCCCCCCCAACGTCATCAAACAATGGCGTCGGGGGGAATGTCATCGCTGATTTCCTGCTGCGGCACAGCCTCACGCAAATTTGCGTCGAAAGTTAAATATTTTCAGCTTGAGCGTAGAGCCGTCTGACGCTCCGAACGCATCCAACGCATTGTCCGGGGCAAATCGGCATCCAAACTCGTTTTTGCATTGACTTTGTATGTAATCTCAACGCAAATTCGCGTCCGGTGGGGCCGTACCATAAGAAGCACAAGTTCACCTGTTTCTGGTGAGTCTCTCAGTATAAATAGTAAGTTGCACAGAGGCCTGACTCAATGCAGCTCTAAACCCATGAGCCTCATGTGATTTACTTGCAGTTACTTGTTTTTGAACACAAAAGTAAAAGTTGGGGTTGTGTCAGATCTGTCTTGAAGGGGAGAAGAAAACAGCTTTTCAATGTTTGTGTGTTGAATGGATGTTTGACGGATTGGTTATGATTTATTCCAAGAAGTCAAGAAATCAGAGTGTTGATTAGCTGCAGTTGTCGCTTGATTCAAAAGTTTCTGATCCAGAATGATCTGCTAGCTGTAGTAGCATGCAGATATCTGTTTAAGAGATGTAGAAAACATCATACTACAGATAAGAGCCAGGATGTGTGATGACAGTGAATTCTGTTCTGTCTGGTTTTGCTCTCCATGGGGCCTGTTTTTCCCAGCTTACACCTGCTGATACACTGAAAAATGAAAACCAGAGAAATTATGAAGTACCAGTAGCTATAAACTTTCATCAAGTACTCAGAAGAAGTACTCGTACTTCATTACAGCCAAACTCTGACAATCAGTCCTCCACTCAGCAGGATCCCAAGGTGATTGGCTGAGAGTCACACAGCAGGAATGTTTTATGATTGGTTGGGAACACACACACAGCAGGGGCAGCTGTGATTGGATGAGAGTGCCCAGCATGTCACCGGCGCTGATGTAGTGCTTCTGTACAGCTCCTGCACTCACTTACCTCACACCCCATTGGTTTGTTGCACACCAGAGACCCTCTGTGATTGGCCAGGCGTGGGTAATTTAATGAGGTGAAAAAAGGAGCCAAAAAACAGACACTTTGGGGAGTAGAAAAATGAAGGCTTTGGTTTATTTAATCTCCTCGGTTTTCAAGTAAGTGTCAGACTTTTATTGCACTCTCTGAATATCATTGAGTTTATTACAAGATGCTACTTTGTGATTTTGGAGAGTGGAAATCATAGCAAACCTGCTGCCTGAATGATAAGAGTGCATGTGAAATCACACAACATTAAGAAACTTGAGACACTGTGATTGAGGAATTAGAGATTGGCTTTTTGCAAAATGTCCTCAATTAGTGTCAGTGCTTAATTCTGTACAAGCTCAGAGCACTGTAGATTTATAGAAACACTTGAGGTCTGTTAATTGGACTGTGTTCTTGTAAATAGAGGCACTTTTTCTGCCTGTATAGTTAAATTTCCTCTCAATGAACCAAACCCAGACCACAGCTTCATCTTGTCACTTTGGGACTATCTTGTTGTTGGTTGATTTGCAGTTTGATCACTCATGTATCAAATCGTTTCCCACAACAAAAACACTCATTTACTGGGATCGCTCTCCTTTGCTTCCTGATAAAGGATTTTAATTTGTGTCTAGCGTCTAGTTTGAAGACAGAAACTACTTTGAGAATTAATCTGATTGTGGATACCAAATTGTGCTGGGTCATTTAATCTTTTGCATGCATCAGGCCTCACCATTTGTTCTTCTATCTTGCAGTGTAATGAATTTGTTTGTCTGCATGATCTTCTGGGATTTCACAGTCTTAATAGGAGAGTATTGGCATTTTGAGGCATCTCTTTCACTTTATTGAGTCCTTGTTTACAGACTGCAGTGTGGACTTCATGATCAGTCTCTGAAATGTCACTATCTTCCAATTACGGTACCAGTGAGAGTGCTGTATCACATGCATGAATTAGTGAGTGAGCCAGCAGCACCTTTTATGAACCTCTTCGTTTCGTCGTTGAATTGAAATGTGGTTTCATAAAACAAACTGTACGCGCAGGACTTTCCTGGAACTGGGCCATGTGATTTAGATGAGATGGTGTTTATGTATGTTTGCACATGTGCTGTACATGTCAGCTCGGTTTGACCTGCTCAGAAAGAGTTTAATTGAATTGACAGCAGAGGTTCCTGCAGTAACATGGTGCAGATGTGAGCTGACAGGCAAACAAGTGAGCCGGCTGATGTGGAGGGAAGTAGGGGTGCTGGGTAGAGATGTGAATAGGTAGTGTGCTCCAAAACTCTAGAGGAGAGTGAAACTCTTCAGGACTGGACTCTTCTGGAATACTTAATGTCATTTAGCCTCAAGTTGCACATGTTTTTTCTAAATTGTAATCGGCTCTGTGTGTCTTTCAGATAATTTGCCTCAGCTCTGTTCATAACCAAAAGGTGCACTGTGTATTACAATATTTGACCAAGAGAAAACACTCATGTGCAAAGGGAACACTCGCAAATCAAAAAATAATGTACCATGCATGTCAGCATGTCTGTTTACTTTAAGCAGCCAGTGAACTCATTCCTCCTCTCTGCACCATCACCAGTAGTTTTCTCTCACGACTCGCCGTGTGTCTGTCGGCTGACCACAGACCAGCCTGTGATGTCACTTTTCCCTCTGTCGCAGTGCTCTAACCTCAGGCACCTCGTTATCCTTGGAGCGAGGCCATGGCAGCACCGGGTTAAACCCACACTGAGGGCACAAGCCTGAGACTCCCTGACAGACAAACACTGGACAGCTCATGCAAAAGTGAACTAGATGAACTGCTGGGCACATTTTCATGTCCTCAAACACCAAACTCATTTACATGATGCCTCAGAGCACATTATGCATTCAAGAGCCTTGAAGTCTTTTCTTTTTTTTCTGGAATTGGAAGAGAATTTTAAAGTTAGAAGCACTGCGTGAGAAGAAAAAATGGATGTGTCAGTTAAAGGCCATTTCTGTTCAGGAGTGGTGTAATTGGGATCATTTATATTCAATCAGACCGAAGAAGGACAAATCTTTAACACACTGGTGGAATTAAAAAAGATTTTCCAGTAGACACAATGTGTGTGTGTAGATAAGAGTGTGTGTAACTTGGGCGTTAAGTGTGGTTCATTGTTCAAAAAGATATTTTTGTGTTGAATTTCTTAAAGGTTTCGTTTGAAAATTCTCATTTTTTTTTCTCTTTCTGAAGGATACTCCAAAATTTCTACATTTTTTTAAAAACCAAAAATTCACACTGACAAATTTGTAAATAGTCAAAATTTCTCATACACTAAAAAATAAAGTCTGAATGAAAAAAATGTTTAAACGTTAAACATGTCATTGACAAAGTGTGACATCTGGCACATATTCCAATAAAATGTAAATTTCTAAGAATTTAATTTAAAATTTTCACAAAATTTACAGCCCAAATTCCTGAAGATTTTAACATTTAATTTATTTATCAATATGTAAAAACTAACAAACAAGTCTGAAACTAAATAACACTAAGGGATGGATACCTAATGTGATGATAAATATTAATTTATTTATTAAAAAAACCTCAAAGATTTTTTTTTAATTTAACATATTTATTTTTCAATGTATAAACCTGCAGCACTGTGTTCATGTCTAGCATGGAAAATCGTCCTGTCTATTACTCCCTCACAGTCACAAGGATGTGTTTAGGTACAGAAACATGGTACCGTTTGATTTTATGTGAATTGGTGCCCGGTACTACAGAGAGAATTTGATTGATATCTATAAAAGTACCTAATTTGGTACCCATCCCTATTGACACCATACACTGTAAAAAAAAAAATGGACATCCGCTTGCTCGGCTCGGAGTGAGGTCTTAACAAAAACTGCTCCCCCTGGTGGCTGGTTGCAGTATAGGTTAAAAAATCCAGCTTTCCAGCCATTCCAGATGGGCTGTGGTCAAACTTTACAAAATTAATACTCTTCATAGAAATGTTTCTCACATCCGATTGTTGATTTGAAGATAACATCTACTTTAGCGATAATTGACAGTTGCCGTTCTCTTGTATTACTTTTGGGGATTGTAAGATATGTTGAGAGGTAGAGTCAAGAAGTGATTAGACTCTTTAAAGAAACAAATAATTATTATTTTTGTTACCCGGCTCCACTCAGATTCTCCCAGAATCCCTCACAGTCTCTACTGCGCAGACTCTGGCTGCAAGTGGTGCCAGAGTCTGTGACGCTACGCCTGTGACGGGGTAATGTTGGCTCAAAAACCGTACAATGATAAATAGCGGAGCCACACTGTCCACTCTATATACAGTCTATGATTGACACTTAATAATGAAATTTAAGAAAATTGTTACGTTTTGAATATTTCCAGGTTAATTTTCTTCAATTTTCCCATCAGCTTCTCTGCCTCTGGCCTACGCTTTTCCTATATACACACAAATCTCGGTACACTCATAGCGCCTAATGAAATCATCCAAGTCTTTTTAAAAACAGCAACACAAATCACAGCACATGGTTGGTGGTGCAGGAGTCAGCAGATTAGCGCTCAGGCAGACAGCAACATTTTCAAGCTTTGGTAAACAATCCTAGCATGTGCATGGCATCCACAGTTGATGGTTTTGAGAAAATCAGAACCCTGACATGTAATATAGTATTATAAAGCTTCTTTAGTGTTTGCAACTGCTTGTATCAATTTTTCTTTTAAAAATCATGGAATGCATTTATTTGTCATGCTTTCTCCAGAGTTGGGGGATGTGGTCATACAAAAAAGGAAAAAATAAAAATGCACCAAACAGGAACAGTCTTCTCCTTCAGGACTTGGTGAGAACGGAGAGGAAGAAAATTGGAAAGGGAATATAGATCGCCAGAACAGGTTGGAAAGATGGAGGGGATTTCAGGGGAGAGATGAGGATGATGAGCTGAGGAGGAGAGAGTGCAAGAGAGGAAGAGGGCAGAGTGGCAGGGGAAGAGCCAGAGCGGAGTCTGCAGATGTATAATTCAAAGGGAGAGATTATTGCAGGCTTGTGGTTCCATCTAAATTTACTTTTATTGATGGGAACTTTCAGGAGGGAATGGGGTTTTTCCTCTGGCATGCTGCCTGGGTATTGATTTAAAGAGCATGCTACATACAGCATCATTAAAAAAAATAAGAGACAGACAAGTATGTAGTGCATGCTTCCTTCTGCTGGATCATACCTGCATGAAATGCATGCATTGTTTTTTTGCAGATGTAACAGTAGCCTGTGAGTGTTGGCAGATGTATTAAGATCGATTTCCTCTGGCACAGCTGACACAGAAAGCTCGTACTGCAGGCATACAGCTTCTCTCCTTAATTGGAATGCATCTGGCAGTAGTGAGAAAATGTTTGGCACCGTATCACAAAGCAGTTGAGAAATCTCCACATCTCGTACTACACGTCCCTTTGATAAAAACACTTGATTTATGCGGATATTAAAATTCTGCGCAGTCTGACAAATGAGGTTTAATGAAGGCATGGTGGCTGACAGATAAGTACTAATCTTGGATCTATGACACTGTCCAGCAAATGGTACTTATCATTAAAACGACAGCCTCTTTTATTTCACGCTTTGTTGGTTAAACATTCATCAGTCATCACAACAAAGCCTCCAGCTCATTTGTGCTGGCAGTGTTTGCCTTCCCATCAGCCTCAGGGAATTGGTAATCACACCACTCGTGATTACGCAGAAAAGCTTGATTTTTAGAGCAGATCAGGTTTTTCAGTTTTTGCACAGCAGAAATCCCTCTCCCTCTTCCTTCTCCGGATGACTTTGATGGCCTGTGGTTAGAGCAGCAGAGATCGATCCTGAGGCTCCAACTGAAATATGACCCACTGTTTACAGTGCAAACAATACAAGAAAAAGTTCAACTTGATCAATGCTACGAGGTGATAAAACAGGATTAACAGAACATGAAGACATCTGATACTTCCTAACATATTGTGTCCTCTATCAGCAAGTAGGTCTGCTGATCAAACCATACTTTCTGGTAGAAGAACCCTCGAATTTAGAGCTAAACCAGTGAGAATAAAACACAAAATGCAGCAGTTTACTGTTAAAAGTCTGGGTTTCAGTCAGAGACTGTATAAAACACAGAAATAATCTCAGAGAGTTTCCTAATACCTCAGCTTAGGCACTGGATTTGTTTTACACATGTATATATCTAAATACCCTCTCATAGATAACACAGACATCCAAACATATTCAACCTCTCAGACAATAAACATCATAAAGATAGAATAGAACTGTATTGTCGTTGTAACAAGTACAACAAAATCGAAGTCACAGGAGCAATCAAGAAAACAAAAGTAAGAAAGTGCAAAAGGGTCCATAAGAAAATAGATGATGACAGCTTGTCCATCATTCTCCAGTTCAGCCAGCCTCCACCTCCACAGTGTCCAGGACTGAGCTTCTGCTGAAGCTCTTCCAACATGGCGTTGGTGTCTGATGTTAGCTCTGTTAGCTATGTCTGTGAATAGCATGATGCTACTCTGCTCTCTGGTATTCCCTCTGTTGCTGGGTTAGCACAGCTAGCTCGTCCATCTTATTGGAGATAGATCTTACGTTCCCAAAAACTATGGATAGAAGGACAGGTTGTTGTCGTTACTTCTCAGCTCACACCTGAAAACCAGCACATTGTCCTCACCTCCTTCTCCTCACCTTGTGGGAAGACATCAGGCCTCACACCAGTTAGCATTGACATGCTACAGACTGCTAACAGCCAAGTTCACATGTAAACAATGCAGCCATGGTTACATGTAGGATCTCCAGACAAACACAGGAGAAAAAATAGTAAAAATATCACTGAAGCCACAAAAAGTTTGGTGTCCATGACCAAAAAATGAACCATACAAGGTAATGATCCATTCCAAATACAAAGATCACGAAAAAATTACAAGAAACGGACAAAGAAGAGAGAGCTGCTGCAAAAGGCAGCCATAGCCAACAGGGCGGCGCCTAGCAACTATCATACATGAAGTTGGCTGTCATTCATTAATTTACGAGGTTTATTCTCAAGGACACGCCCACACTATACCCTGATCTGAACACAAGGGAATAAATGGTTTGACATGAATTGAACTTACGGTATTCAGCATCACTCTGCTCCTGTTGCACAACAATACCACAAATCTGTTACTTAAACTGTGCAGAGCTGGCTCGTGTAATTGATGGTATCTGTCTCCTCTGCTGGGAGAGACGATGCAGCAATGACTGCTACTATCCTCATATAGGAATATTTACTGCCTTGAGTGTCTGCATTTTTCACCTGAAATGCATGAGCATTGCAAGCTTGCAGAACAGAGATAGAGTAGTGTAAATGTGGGAAAGCTAAGAGGTTATTTCACAGAATGACAAATGTGATTGGGCAATCATGTCTGATCATGGATATTCCTCTTTTATCTAACAGTCACACAACCAAATTTCAGTCCCATATTATTTCTATATAAACGAAAACAGAGCTCTGTTCTCTCCAGCTTAGACACTGATGAAAATGGCTCATCTTCACGCTGGCACAGGGAGTCCCAACCCACCAGAGCACTGAGGATGGTGCTGGGGCTTCATTCTGCTCCAGCAAGTGTGCACTGAACCCCTTCTAATACAGCCTGGTGAAGCTGAGCATCAGGGACTTAGCTTCTTTTTATCATTTCCTTTTGATTTTATCCTTGAACTGTTATAACGACCTGGACTCATCTTGTGATGTGTCTGAAAATCACCTTTGTTATGAGCCAAGAATACTTCTGTGTTGTGTATTTGTTCATGATTACCAACCAGTTGTTGTTCTTATTATGCGTGCATGTGTTTCCAACGACATTAATTTGAAATCATACCATGGCTGTGTTAGATACTTGATTCTAGTGCAGTGCAACATGCTTGGTTGAGATTGTTTTATTGAGTGTCGCTCCAGTCTTAGATAAAATCCGACTCCTTGTTTGTTAAAAATACTTTATTTTTGCACATTTGTTGTACTCATTAGTGACTAGGATTTACTACTCTGCAGTAGATTGAAGAGGAGACCTAAAAGAAAAAACAGCTGTTCATACATTTGAGAATATGTAAGGAATCGTGTGAGTGAAGCAGATGATGACTCATGGCATTTGGTAAACACAAAAAAACCCACTGGATTACAGAAACCAGTTAGCGTAGGAGCTTGTACGATGAAATTAACTGCTGCCAATTCTTGTCTTACGGCTGTGATTCACTTCTGCTTTATTTCCATTTCTGAAGCAAATGATTGAAGGTTGTATCAGTCTTTGCACTGAGATTTATTAAATAACACGTCCCTTTTGCGGTCCAGGGGGGACTGGCAGACTTTGTGACATCATATGCAAAAGATCTATAACTTCTTCACATCATTACTCCTTACAAAATAAATCTTCAGCTGAGCCTGACACTACAACCCCATTAAAGGTCCCATATTATGCACCTTTTCTGCAGTTTAATTAAATGATTGATGTCTTCATGAAATGGTAGTAACATGTTTTGGTCCAAAAAGCCAATAAATCAAGCACAGCAGCATTGTTTCCAGGCTCTCATAGCCCCTCTGTTCAGAACGCTCTGATTTAGTGGGCGTGACCTTCATATGTAAATGAGCCACCGCTGATACTGCCCTGCTCTTCTACGTCACTGAGAGCGGCACCACGAGCTCCGAGTGCACAATATTTAGAAAAAAGCAAAGATCTTTTACCGCAACATTACAGGCCAAAACAACAGGCTAACAGCAGCTAAAGTTAGCATCCTGAAGCTAACACAGAGACAGGGGGAACACTGAGGAAAAGCTCTTACATCTGCTCCACAGCACACAGCATTTAAAATACTCACATTTCCAGGGTTTGAGGTTTGTTGGTGGATGGTTGGTAATGCGCCTGGATTCAGGACCAGTCTATTCTCTAGCCCTCTGCTGTACTGTCCAAAGTTGGAAAAGCAGTTGGCTGTGAAGTGACTAGCACACACATGCACAGTTTTACTGAGTGTAGCTGGCACATTTACTTGATAAATGAACTCTAGCCACTTAGTCTTGTCTTCTTCAGAGATGGAAAACTTGTGCATAGAACTATGTGGCTGTTTACAGCCAAAAACAGAGCAGTGATGGCCTTGCAACTTCAGCATTGTCCTACCTGCTGCTGGAGAGAAATCTCTCCAGCAGCAGGGAGGGGAGTGGGCAGGGAGGGGGTTCAGGGTATCTACTCTGGTGGACCAATCAGGTCAGACTTGCTCCTGATTGGTCAAAAAAGGGAATCGCTGATGTCGGCAAATCCCCAAAATCCAAACAACTCATTTGAGGTCAGGATTTTACATTCACAAGCACTACTAAGTACGTGTTTTGTCATTAAATGTCACATTTTGTGGGCTGGGAGGAAAGCCAAAGACCCACAAATTTCACTAAAAGACTTAATAAAGTAATTTTTGCACAATATGGGACCTTTAAGGCTGATCTGCTTTCCAGTATCAAAGACCAAACATTTGCTTCCTGGTCAATTGACACGTATGACTCTGCATGCAACCTTGATCTGGATTTCTTCAACATACACATGAGTCATTTTGTTTGAGGAGTTTCTCAGTTTAAGATATTTTCTTGCTGTTGTTACCCTCACACACCTTCTATACCCTCCTTCTGCTTTTTTACATATGCAGCTGAGGGTGACATATAGGTATCCATAAATATTTCCCTGGAAGTGAAGATAGGAGGCGTGGGGTACGGATATGACCTCCAACACACTTCAGACGCACTATCTCACCGGTGTCATTGCAGAAGCGTCACCGCGTGGCATGTGAGGCCTCCTAGAGGCTCTCATTAGCCTCCAGGCAGCTCTGCCACACACTGCAGGGGTTTGTGGGGGATTTAATAACGGTGAGTGTCATTCATCACAGCCGCGTGAGTGATTTACATGGACCAGCATGCACTTCTGCAGGGTCACATATAATGCTGTAAATCCAAGACACTTGGCTCGTGTCCTCCTGAGCGAACAGATGGGAAATCAAATCCACAGACTTAGTTTAAACATTCATCTCTCGAGGTATTTCAGGGTTTAACTCTGTTCCTTTTAGGCTTGTTTTTAAAAAGGAGGATGTCATGTTAACGTGCAGCTTCCCATGCTGCTCCCGTGAAAACATCTATGCCTCCAGATCCTTCTTTTCTGACGCGGCACCTGACATATCACACTCCTTGGGTGTGCTGTTGTTGTGAAGGAAGCAGAAACAACGGGGATTTAGCAGTAAAATAAAACCAGCTATACGCAGAGAAAGTCATCTCTGGCTGGCAGCCAAGTCCTCCATTAGAGTCTCACGTAAAAATCCATTGGCTCTGTGTCTGATAAGTGTGTGTGTGTTTTGTGGAAAGAGCAACTAGCAGGCCTCACCTATGGGTTTTTTGGCTGGGAGAAATCATCTTTAACAGAAAAATAAACAGAATAAAAAGCCTGATCTCATAAGGTGTCTGTCATCTTTGTTTGATGTGACCTCTTCGTAGCATTCCCACATGTAGAGAAACTGCCGTTCTTTAATATTAATTACAGAGGAGGCTGTGGGAAGAAGGAAATGATAAAAAACCCAGTCTGTGCATGCAGAATGTCATATGTTCTGCCGTTAAATTGAAGGACCCAGACTCTTGGGGCTTAAACTTTAATGATTAAATAATGAACTCCCTGTTGGCTCAGACCATACTTAGAGTGTATGTTTCTTGTATTGTGTTTGCGCAGTGTGTGGGCTTGAAATGTCATTTTTCATCCGTAATAACTGTTTTATTAAGGAGCACGGTTCCCAAACCTCTCACAGAGCTCCATCAGCTGCGGTGTTATGCAGGTCCTCCTTAAACCACACATCACTCGTAGTCTGACTCCCATTATTTTGTCATTAGGGACCTCCAGGAGAGAGGCGGCGCTGCTCCTCAAGCTGCGGTTGGCGATATTTTTAGAACAACTTTTACAGCAGGAGGATAAGATGAGCAGTGACCTTGCCTCTGCGGGGGAAAAAGCGTGCACGGTCAAGACAAGGTGCTTTCATTTAGTCTAAAACAGATAGGCAAATGTGTGCAGATGGAGTTTTGCAGATAAAGGAGGGCTGATACGTCTGAGACTGATTTTATTATAGTTCTTTAAGATAAAAGTCTAAAGTGGGGACCGATAAGCAGGAGGGACACGGGTGAGGGGACTTGGAGAGCACAGTTAGTTGACACAGTCAGATAACCTTAGCAGAGCTGTAGTGAGAGCTGGAGGAGAAACAATTTCAGTGTACGCTTTTGTTCCCAATATATTTCATTTCTTTTTTCCTCACCTCATAAAATCTCTCCCTTCTCTTTGTTTGACCTGTAAAAAGAGTGATGATGTGTTTGAAAACGCTTGGATCAAAGTAATCTTTCAGTTACTGCCGGTGTTTGTTTTTCCACAGCTCACATAAGGACACGCTTTCACACACACACATACAAACACAATAAGGAGGCCAGGTGTTTAACTGTAGAAACCATCATGAAGACATCAAATATTTAGAGCTTTAAACTGTCAGCTTGGCCAAACACAATCCTGTCACCCACTCTTCAGATTGCTCAGCACTTGTGTCCGTTATGTGCTCTTTTGTCCTCTGTATGAACGGATTGGAAAGGTGTGTACTCTGTGTTGTGATGCAGTGTAACACACAGCCTAACGTGAGCATCCTGTGAATGATAAGGCCATCTTGAACCAATTACATGGGCTGTTAGCTCCATCTGAACCCCAAGCAAACTCGGCTCGCCGTCATTTAGTAGCACTCAACACGAGGTTAAAGGATAATTTGCCGGATGGGATTAAATACTTTGAAAGCCTCAACAAGTGGAGATATAAAGTGGACGGGTTACTCATCCAAATCAGAATAGATTTATGTTGCTGAGTAGATTTATTTAAGTGAATTAGAGGCAGGCAGCTGAGGTATTAGGCATAGCATCATTAGCTTGAATGGATAAAAAAGCTGCTCTAATACAGAGGCTTAAAGGACTTTTCAGAGTTGATGATTTGTTTCCTCCTTTGATGTGGTGTGTAGTTAATTTTGTGTGTTCTCTATGATATCGCTGTGAAATCTTCAATCTTAGTTGAGCTAACTTTTCTCTGATTAATCATTTTCATTAATGTGATGTCAGGCAGATTCCGCACACTCATAATGAAAGCCTCCTTGTCCTGATTTTAATCACTTAACAGCAGAGTGAGCGCAGATGAACGAGCGCTTGCTTTCATAAACGATCCCCCTCCTTCAAAAGTCTCCCATCTCTAAAACTCATCTCTTCGTTTATTTCCAGTTCAAGAAACGTGTACTGTAAGGATGGCTGTGTGTTGTACATAATTATCCCTTCTGGCAAGAAGTAATGGAGTTTGTGATTTTATTACAAGAGCTTTAATGTGCTGTGCTGTGTCTATTTTTAGCGTACTGCTGGATTACTGAGATTTGATGGAGTCACAGACTGCTGAGTGTGCACCAGCAGCACTCCACCTCAGATGGACTCATTGCGGCATATGTACGCCCTCTGGGTCTGCATTAGGGACACCAGTGCAGTGCTGCCCCCGGTGGGCAAAAGCGGGAAAAATCACCTCCAAAATCGGCTGTGCTCCATGAATGAATGAGGAAAGGCATTTGGAGTGATGCCCAGGACGGGAGATGCTTATTCTGCGTTTCTGCTGAGCTGTTCCCAACTCACTTCCATGATTGATAGTCAGATGCTGGAGCTCCATTATGAGCAGGTGGCCTAGTTTTCCCAGAAAGGCAGCCAAAGCTATGATGACCTAATGATGCAGGGAAAATGACGCCACAGTGTGTTTATGGAGCAGTTGAGCTTCTGGATAGATGAAAGCAATTGTGTAGTATGATTAAATAAAGTCTACTGCGGTTTGTTACCTCTTGATAAACACTGTTTGAATCCAACCACATCGCTGATATCCAGTTACAACCGTGTATTCTCTTCTCTTCTTTCTTCTCTAGGGCTTTCTACTTAGATCATTCCAACATGCCACCCAGCTCTGCACCCAAAGCTGCTCTCATAGATAAGGTAAGACCAAGTTCACATCAGCAAAGGCTGCATTCATGTATACAGTATGTTCACACCATGGACTGTCTGTAGAGTGGACAGCGTGGCTTCACCATTTACCATTCTATGGTTTTGAAGCCAAAATTCCTCCGTCTCAGGCGCAGCCATTGGTAGCCGTTGTGCAGCCAGAGTCTGCGCAGTAGAGACTGTGAGGGATTCTGTAGGAATCTGAGTGGGTCCAAATGACAAAAATAATAAAAAACATTTTCTTTTAAGAGTATTATCACTTATTGACTCTACCTCCCGACGTATTTTACATCCCCGAAAAAAATATACTAGAAAGGCAGCTGTCAATCATCAAGCGTGACGTGAAACCTCTTTTTTAACCTCGTATAACTAATGAAAACGAAACTTTTCAAAAAAAAGAGGACTTGAATACAAGACATCCAAATGATATCTTCAAATCACCACAACAATCGGATGTGAGAAACATTTCTACAAGTTGTATTAATTTATTAAAGTTTGACCACAATCCATCTGGAATGACTGGAGAGCCTGATTTTTTAACCTGTACTGCAGCCAGTCACCAGGGAGAGCAGTTTCTGTGGTGACCTCACTTTTACACCCTGGATTCTTTAATGACAACGAGATAACGCACCTATATATGTATCAAAACAACTAATACAGAGCTATAAAGTGCAAATTTAAGCACATGAAAATTGTCAGCTGGTTCCTTTTTAAAGGTATCAGGATCAGTCAAAGTGTGGGATCATCCTGCAAGTTTGACCCATGTCCCATCTGATAACTTGGAGGAGGTGGACATAAAAGATACCTCCTTGCAGTCTGTCAGAAGAGACAGCTTTAAATATTTTGACTTCACTTTTGGAAGCTGCCAGGTCTCTAAACTTTTAATATAGTCACTTGTTTAGAAAGATTTCACTCTAAAGACCCATTTATTCTCCCTTTACATTAAAAAAACGCATCTATCCTTTTCGCACGATGTTATCACTGCTCACATACTTTCATGCATCCCTTATGTTGACATTGATTTTAACCAATACATCCACCAGGGGGTGGCAGCCCAGAGTCAAAAGTTTGTGACGACAAACTCAAAAACAAACATGGTGACTGTGGAGGAGATATTGCTAATGTACCTCTTGCATAAAAGACAAAAAAAGAGGCAGAGTTGTAGAAGACAGTGGTTGGTAAAGCCTTTAATTACATTGCAAAAGTTCCGCCATTGTTGTTTCTTCTTTATGTCTTACTAAAGCTACATATCGGGTAGTTACAGTAACACTGCCCCCATGGTTTCCGATGGTACTGCTCTGTTTTGCTAGTATCTGTAAGCTTCATGGAAACTTGCAGAAATAGGACCAAAATGAACACAGAGCACAGAGAGAGGGCTGCGTTGGTATCCGTATTTAATGTTGAGCATAAATGGGCCTTAAGTGAAACCAGGTGCCAAAACTACCATGCTGCTTCTTTCATTTTTTACTGATGTAATCCATCCCCCAACAAGTAAAAAAATCTCAATCTATAACTCAATTTCCTCCATATTACAGCTTATTTTTTATATTCAAAGGTCCCATTGAAGGTAAAAGGTGTTTTGGAATAAGGGTCTTTTCTGTCTGATGATAAATGAGGAGCTACCAAGGCAGCCTGTAGATAGATGAGGGTTAAGATGCACATGTTCTCTGTCCTCCAGATAGAGTCACTTCTGCTTCCAGTAAATACAAAGTGAATGTATAATTTTAAAACTTGTGGCTGAAAAAGTGGTTTATAAACCAGCAGTGGCCTCATGATGGATATATCCACTTCTTTTTATGCTTTTAAATATTTACAAGACTTGAAATATCCTCCAATATCTGGTTGCCATCTGGAAGCGCTTTTGTAAGTAGGCATCCCTTTGAATATAAATCTGAATTCTGTAGTCATAGCAGGATGAGAAGCTAAGTGACAGAAGCAGCTTTAGGTAAACACTTCACTGTCGGCAGATCTGCTCTTTGTAGATACCACCTTGTTGTAGAAAACACTGTAACAAACTCCCTTCCCTCTTTTTCCCTCCAGTTGATGCGTCCTCTTAACGCCATGGAGGAGCTGTACCGTCTGATGGAGAGCTTTATCAGTTGTCGCCGAACCGCTGCCTGTCAGTACACTGCTTGCGGGGCGTCTGGAGTGGGGCTGCTCACGGTGGCCTCTGAGCTCTGCTCGCGTCTGGGTGCCACACACATTGTCATGTGCAACAGCGGCGTCCATCGGTGAGTGTGTGGGCACGTATACCTTGTGTGAACCGCCTCTGGTTAAATTATACCTCCCTGCTTCCCATCTCCCTCCTTTTTGACAGCTCTTTAGCTGTTTTACTTTCTCTTTCATCTCTCCTGCATTAACACTCTTCTCACCTTTGCCCGTTTCTGTGCTTCATCTTTTATCTTGCGTGTAACTCTCAGTTTCATGAGAACCCTGCTCTCCTTTATGTATGGGTTTTCTATTAATACACATTTTTCTGCATTAATTACCTGCAGGATATGCTAGTTAATAGAGTCCATTGTTTTTCAGGCAGGGTAAGTAAGTTTTAAGTAGGCATAGCTCTTCACTGAGGAAGAAGAGAGGGCAATTACTTCCACTTTCATTGAATTCTATATATGGCATCCTAATTCACCTGCTGCTGAGGGCACCATTCATCAATGCATGAGGACAGAAATATCCTGATCGTTTGTCACCGCTGATCCCGTCTACAGCTTTCATCTTTAATCTCTTACTCGTCTCTTCCCTCCAACCGCCCACCCACCCTTCTGATACCCTCTTCCTTTACCCATGACAGTTTCCATATCTTTGTGCCTCACTTACACACACACACAAACACACGCTCACAAGTGTGCTCAGGCGTTTGCTGGATGTGACTGATGGCTGGATAAAGTGCACTGGATGGAGCCGCGTGGTTGCTTGAGCTCTAATAGAAAGTTCCCGTCTGTGCAATGACTGTTGCTACTTTATTAACCCACAGCCTGTGTGTGTGTGTGTGTGTGCCTGTGCAATCATACACACCAGCTACAACTCACTCTGATGGGCAGGCTAAGTGTAGCATGACAGAGGAGGTGACGGGTCCTGCCATATTTAGGATTATTTGTGAACTTGCTTTCTTCTTTAGTACTTTTTCCACTCTGAAAAGCTGGAGGCTGATGGGATCCCCAGTAAGTGATAAAAGTATTAGAATATCAACTTCATTAACTTTTAAAGTCAAGGATTTTATACACAACAGCTTCTTTTAGTAACATTCACACACACTTCTTGGTCAAAGAAGCATAGGAGTGGTCACTAAGAGTCACGGTAAGATCGTCTCTGAGTGTTTGTTGTTCGACATTGCACCGAACGTGTATTTGAATGCCTGGCAGTTGTTCAATAACTCTGTTACATGAATAACTAGAGGTGTGAAAAATATTGATACAGCAGTTTTTCATGATACTTTGGCCTCTGATACATTATCAATATTTCAACTCTTAACATCAATTTTATGTAAAAAATAAAAATTCACATTTCAGTTCAGTTGGAAGTAAAATAGACTTTCATGCCTCCACTGTGATAGAAAGAGCTATGTTACCAATAGAGTGTAAAATGAATAAAATGTTCCTAAACTTTACAACACAGGTTTTTGTTGTACTTGACATCGATTTTTTCTATTTTCTTTTCAATTTTGCGTAATACTGTGTGATTTACATAAACGTCATCTTTTTTGTTCTCAGGTAACTGTGTAGAATATCACAATATGTCACAATATTATGATATTGTGATACATAGTAATATTATCGTATCTTAAAACCTTTGTATAGTATCGTGAGGTTCTTGCCAGTACTCACCCCTAGTAAATGTAAGGTCTGCAGGAATTTTCGTTGCTTGCTAGTAAACACAAATTTAGACTGGACTTCTCTCTCTTGGCTCAGTGCCAGCAGCAGCGCACACCCACAGCCTCGATCCGACCGAACACATTCACTAGCTTAGCAACCACCTGCAGCGTCATGTTTCTATGTGGGTGAGACTCGAGAGCTGTGCTCGACATGTTAGCACAAGCAAATTTTTGGGTATTTGACTCATACCTGGTTAGCACAAAGCCAACTCGCGACGCTATTTGTCCCATGATGCTCTCCAAGTGCCCGAAAAGGAGTGAAAGTGGAGCCAAGCTTCACCCTCATTGGGAAAAAGTTCTGTTTGGCGTTTCGCTTTAGTTGTGTTTTTCCTCTTCTGTGCTACATCCACTATTGTTGCCACTCAGGATAGCTTCTTCCACTTGCGCACTGGGCGCACTGTGATTAGCTGATGTAACCATGCTTGCTCTCCTCCCAGAAACGTCCAAAACAACCAAAACATCAACATACAGGCAGAGGAGAGGGTTCGAGGCTGACAAAGATGCAGAGACACATGTATAGAGGCCCAGAAGTGACGATTGAGCGGGATTATTTCTGTAAAGGTGACATTTTATTTTTTAGGGAAATCCTGCAGACTCTACCATTAATACCATTGTCTTAAAAAAGCATAAGTTTTGGCTTCTTTTGAGACACTTTGTTCAGGACGATCCCTGTGTCCCCCCTGGGGCAAGAGAGTTGTGAGTAACAGCTGGCCTCAGTCATTAAGGCTAAATTAGCTTTATGAATAATTGGCACTATCACTGTTCAAAACAAATACATTTTAAACTCCAGTCCCTTCACTAACCAAAGTCACTACTTTCTCTTTATAAGATAAATCAACGAAATATTCGAAAGGACTCTTTATTACTTGTGAAAATGGAAAGCACACAAACTAAATTCAGTGCAATTGGAAAAACTATGAGACCAAGGCAGTCGATTAGTAATGTGGAAACTGCATCATCAGTGTGGCAGCCTTCTCAGGCAATATTGATTGCATTAGTTATGTTGATGGATGAGCTTTAATAAGAGAGAAAGCATGATACTTTGGGGGGCATCAGCAGTTTGCTGTGCACTGCGCTCCTCTTTCCTCCTGAGTCTGTCAGTCACTCTCACAAAATGCATTAGTAAGAAAGTGTTATAAGCACAACATTTGGTGCACATTTGGAGTCCTAACTTGTTTATTCCATCGTTTCATGTCATCTAAATCATCTGTAGGAGCTCTTTTTGATTTACGTGTAAGGCAAATATAGGCTCCTCTTTGTGCATTGTCTTTACGAATCTTCCCCCTTCTTTCTGTCCTCCACTCTCTTGATTTCTCTTCCTTTATCAGCCCTGACTTGGCTCAGGAGGAGTGTAAATGGAATATGTGCTGGAACAACATGAAACAGATGGGTGTAAATCACCTCTCACTATCTCACCAGCCCTAATGAGAAGGGAAACCGTGGCAGCCTCAGATTTCCGTGCAGCTCCTTCATCCCGCTCCAGCTGACGAGATATTTAAAGAATCTCTGTGGGTGACTTTTACCCCCCCACTCTCCTTTAAGCTCAGAATGGGTGCTGAAAATACTCTGTGAAAGGACATCTTCCACACATATGGGAGATGATAGTTTTCATTACTTTTATCACTTTCTGTTAAAGTTATGCAACTGGAGCTCATGGGGACTTTTAAACCTGATCTGATTGAGTCAAAGTTATCGCTTCTGGCAGCGTTTAGTCCCTAAAGTTTTCTCTTCACTGAGTGTTAAATCTGACCACGAAGGAGGGGAATATTAAATAAACAGCTCAGATGACTTAACAGCCTTGTGGCTGTGTTACTCAATGAGAGCGAGACGGTTCAATTTCCACTGAAAGGGACATGGATTGATCTACTAGTGCAGTCTGTGAACATAGAAAGGTCACCAGCAGCTTCGACACCTGTCACTGGCTCTCTGAGGATTTATCCTCACTGCCGTCTGCCTGTGTGTGTGTGAAGGTGACAGAGAGGAAGGTACACAGTGTGTCTACGAGTCATCTGTAACTAATGAATCACAGACTCACACCAACACTCATTTTACACGCATCCCACCTGTATGGTGGTGTGAGTCTGTCACTTCAGCTGCAGGAGGCACGCTAACCCATCCTTGGAAGAATGGATCCTGGTGCTGAGGAAACTGGGAAGTCCAAGATGAGGTTTAATCCTCTCCTTCTCTTCTGAGCCCAAAAAGCACAAAGCGGAGGTTTGTTACTCTCCTGATGCTGCGTGATCTGCAGCTGTGGATAACATTTCAGCTGCAGGTGAAATTTTAAGAAGGAAAGCAGCAAAAGTAAAAAAAAGAGGCATCCAATGGCAGTGACAAGATGTTAAGAAGAGCAAAATATGTGCAGGGGAATTCGATGCAGAGCCAGACATTCTGCCAGAGATTCATCATATCTGGAAGAAGCCCAGAGTTTGGATCTTGGCTTGCTTTTGTTTTCTGTTGATGTTTGTCTCAGTCTCAGATCTCACTTTCAGCCTCCATCTGTTGCAAAGATTGCTTTGTTGTCATGAAATCATGGAGAGAACGTGTAAATGTTGAGTCAGAGGAGATGTATCTTCTCACCATTGATGAATCCATTGTGCCATTTAGAAAATTTACAGCAACAGCACGTTTTGGCAGAAAAAGAAAAACTCTACAAATACGGCATCATTCATTTCCACAGTGAGAAACTGATCTGGTAAACATGCAGATGGAGAGTAAATGCTTGAGCTTGACCTTATTTTTTTCCCTCTTTATGAACAGCTGCACTCTGAGTGTGACACTGGAACAAGCCATCCTGTTGGCCCGAAACCACGGTCTGCCTCCTCGCTGCATCATGCAGGCCACTGATGTCATGAGGAAACAGGTATGTGTTACAGTCATGTAGATTTGACACAAATACACACTTTCAGACAACATCTCTCTTTCCTTATCCCCTTTTTCTTTATGCAGCAGCCTTGTAGTATAGCCCCTTCAGTGATATTCAATCTGTCTAAGATGATTTGTGTTCTCAAAGGCTCAATGTGAGGCCATCTGAATTCAAACCAAAAAATTAAAACATTCCTCATCTGTCTTGGTCAGGCTGTGGACTGATTTATACAAAAGGAAACTTTCACTGTGAGGAATTTAAAAAACAAGAGTCTCACATCTATATATGTGTGATTGACTTTAATCCATGATTTAGAATTAGGATTATCAGGATTAGATTAATTTACCGCATGTAGAAGTCCCTGTGACAACAACACGCCAGCCTACAAAGTTTAGTAGTGTGGAGCAAGATCTATCCTTTTCTTGAAGAAAAACATTTCTTAGATTAATTTTGTAGTAATGGTGGACACTGTAGCTTAACTGGCAAAACAAAAAAAGACAGAACAGCAGAAGACAGCTAATGAGAGAGCGAGAAAAACTCAGGTTAAAGGCTAAAACAGGGGTCAATCTGTGACGTTGTTCATTCCAACCCAGATGCAGCAGTTATTCTGCAGTGGTCTGTTCAAACTTGAGAGTCTATCAATAAAATGAAGAGTGAGGTTACATTTGCTCTGCTTGGTTGATGAGCACTGGCATGACATTCACTAACATTACAAGTTACAGACATGATCTTGAACACCAGGCTGTGGTAGCACTAAATACTGGCCGGTTACTGAACTATGGTCCAAACTGAGTTTACAAAGTTTACTTGTCACATTTTTAAAAAAGTTCTACTTAACTATTAATACATAAATAACTTGTTGCTTCGTATCCAGCAAAAAGTTGTCTTAAACAAAGAAAAGTATTGTTATAACAACAAAAACGCACCTTGGTAAGAGTCAAGTTCCCATGACAGTGGGTGCAATTGCTAATGGGAAACGGAGTTTTTATCCAGGAAAATCTCTTGCTTTTTCTAGCCATGCTAGCCAATGTTAATGTAACACTAGCTAATTGGTAAGCCTCAAAACCAAGAAACTAAGGTCAGCATAAAATCAAGCCCAAACAGAACACAAAGTTCAATTCAACAACCACAAGGGTTATTTTGAAGACGACTCTACTAACGAGGGAGTTAGACTAACAGAGACAATAGCACAGTATTTGATTCATGGAGAGAACGTGTCCTCATCCTAGCTAGAATTAGCTTCTTTGATAACACAAACTAACTACTGTGTACCTGACAAAGCAAAATACTGAACTGTGATGTTAGCCAAGTCATCTCCACCATTGGGCTGTCTAAGTGGTAACTTTGTTTGCTAGCTAATCAAAAATTACACATCTTATTTTGAAATGCTTCTGCTTTGATTAGCAAAATACTGAGACCGGGTAAATATGACTATCAGCTAGCTTAACTAACAGGATTGATTTGGGAATTTGTAAATTGGCTAGCTTTCCATTTTCAATAATATCTTTTAGCTTAATTTTCCACAAAGCTGCCAATGGTAGATTTGTGGAATAAAGCTAAGTTACAGCTTGCTAATTTAATCACTAGAATAGGCTAGCTAAATGAATTCTAGTCACTGGCTAGCTTTCCAAACACCTCCAAGATCGCTTAAAACGAATAAAGCAAACTTAGCTGACTAACTAACTCGTGAATGTCACAACACTGTTAAGCTAAAAGAAAGGATGTCTGCACATGGTGGTAAATGTTAGCATTAGCAAAAGGTGGCTGACTACCTTTAACAAGATTTCCCTTCAGTTTTATTTGGTAGTTTATTAGCAGTATTGTTAAGTTTTTGCAAAGTTCACAAAAGAGCAAAAGCTTTTAGATTCAGTTAACTTAGTCCATCACTTGGTCGTCCAAATATGCTGTAGCAGCAATGAATGTATCAAGTGAAAAGTAGTTTATTTCTATCAACTATTAATAAAAAAGATGGCCAACGGGAGCCCTCTTTTTAGCAAGGGAAAACGAGTTTGAGTCTGTCCAAAACTAAAAATTATTGACTCTGCTCCTTTCTCTATTCAAATTTTGTGTGCCACTTCCTCCTGTTCGCCCTCTATCAGATTTCAATCTTATCACATATGCATTCACCACAACCTGAATATGAATCAGACCAAATGAGGCGGTGAAGAAAAAAAGTAATGAGAATCTGAACAGATTGATTGAGAGTCTGCAGCTTGTTTGTTTGTCTGCATGTCTCATTGGGGTCAAGGGAAGAAACTCGTATTACTTTCTCAGTGCATTCATGTTTTCAACCCCACACAAGGCTCCAGCTACGACCAGATCTCGAGGCCCATGTCTCAGACTTTCATTAGAAGTTCAGTGTATGGTGGTCATATTGCTGTTTGCAGTGGGAGAAGAGGTTAGTGGAGGGGCTGGGATCCTGAGGGAGGAGAGGCATTTAATTTCTACACTCGGAGGACTGGGCTGCTAGCCAGGAGGATGCCACTCTGTGTATTGTGTGACCTTGAGTAATACTGTATGTCGCTGAGGAGAAAAAACATCTTTAGGATGATGTGGTTTGTTGAGATAGAATGTGACGCAGTACCTGTATGTACTGTTTTAGCTCGTTAATTTTCTTCTTCTTTTTTCCTTAAGCTTTGTTTGTTATACTGTTCTACGTCATTGGACTTTTTCAGTTTTCTAACAACACCATTGTCCTAGAAACCACAGAGATGAGGGCCCAGATAGAAATTTATGACTGGTTTTAAAATGTGACTTATCTAACTTCAGAGTTAAAACGTCAGGATTAAAACAGGTCAAATGTAAGAAAATGAAACTTGCATAATTCATTTCTATTTTGTCATTGCCAAAGTTGTAATACAAAATACCTGAAGCTGCTGAATGCAGAAGTAGTTATCAACTTAAAAAAAAAAAAAAACAGGCTAGCAATGAACTCAACATGTTGTGTCACACATTTGCTTTTGTTCTTCTGTGTCTACTTTTTGTGCCTGCTTTGCATATTTACCCAAACTACAACCCAAAAATCGGTTTGTTTCAACAGATTTTTGCCAACTCATGTAATCTACTCCTGTCCTCCAGGGACATTAGGGGGCATCTCTGTCTGGGTGCATCAGAATGAATGGCCGTGATAGGTGTCAAATAATTGCTGATGCTATCCTGCTATCTGGCTGTGTCTCATGGCAGACACTACGATGTCAAACAGCAGGGAGGTCAGCTAATGCACTTTTGGACCGTCTCTTTCCCTCTGCTCAGAGAGGAGATGCTGATGACCTCTTTGGGATAATCATTTGATGTGTTTTTGCTTGTGTGTGTGCACCAAAGAGGCCGAGTGGGTACATTTGTGAGTGCAGGTGTTGGTGTCTTGAATCTGAAAGGCCTCACTGCCTTCATTCTCGAGCTCTAAAGTTGTGGATTTGTTGACTCAGGGCAGAGCCAGCAGACTCCAGAAATGTTAGGAAAAGTCATACACATTCTTGACTCAGTTTAATTCAACTCTGGGACGTACACACAGTAACAAACCATTCATCCTCAAAATGCTTGGGCACATACTTTTATTTTCTCTCAAATACTCAACATGATCACATTTGCAAACAAAGTTGTGAGTTCTGTAGTTGAACAGCACACAGTAAAGGAAGCTGAATTTCAAGCTCTCGTGGTGCATTAAATGAAAAGTACTTTACAAAAAGCAATTTTCAAGAAGCTTTTGAGGCTGGATTTCGCCTTAGAATTAATATCTTTGAAAAGAAATCACAGGAAGTTTGCTCTGGCCAAGAACTCCTTATTGAGCTCCTCTCTCCAGGGTCGCTGGGCTCCATGGATGACAATGCATTAGGCCCCATCACTGTACTAGCCAACCCTTCACCAATGCTTTGACTTGACTCATGGAACATTACATTTTTTCCTAATTCACATTTGCAGCTGTATTTTTTGTCATATTATGTTATTCAGACTATACCATTTTCAGGTTTAGCAGGGGGTGAGAGGGGCCTCAGAAAGATACTCCTCATATTTTTTGAGAAAGATTCCAGCAGCTGTTTTCTTTTTTTTCACAGCCAATCTTACATTACCTTTAACAGATCAAGCATAGAAAGAAAACACTGCAAACAAAATAAATTTCAAGCCCATCAGTGGCCCACCCTCTGTTGTGGCGTTGGGTACACACTTCTCCCCATCTTCTTCCTTTCAACTGCTTATTTATGGATGCTAAGATTCATCTTGTTCCATGACATAAATTTTTGATGTCTCTTTGTTTTTCAGGGGGCCAGAGTTCAGAACTCAGCAAAGAATTTGGGTGTGAGGGATCGAACACCAACCTCAGTACCAAGGTAAAACTAGTCACTCCATGATTTAGTTGGTAAAGTAGTCTTTGCATGTTTTACCTCCTCAAGTTTAAACTGTATCACAATAGTACTTAGATTTTTTTGCATTTTTTCACCATTTTTCCCCTCCAGGCATGCTGTTTGTTTTGATCAACCTCACATAGTCATTAAAATCACTCCTCCAGGTAGAATGAAGTTGTCTTCCGTTTGTAAATTGTCCACAATTTGCAATGCAGATGCGAGAAAAAAGAGGCTTTCATTTTTGTTTTAATCAGGAAAATGAATGGATGCTTCTCGAATGTCAATCTTGTCATAGTTACTACGACTCAGCTTTTCCAGCATGCATGTACTTCTATATTTCAGTATTGTGCGCCTATATGTGCTTTTTCTGTAGGACTGCAGCCAAATGGTTCTAATAGAAGGGAGCTCCCTGCACTCAGTGGCCCAGAGCTGAGGACAAGGACTGCCTCAGCCATTTGGCTCTGACATATAGGCTTCTGTGTGACAGGCAGCCCTCTTGAACCTTTTAGTGAAATTGACAAATACAATTAAGGAGCGGGATGATTAGTGTTGAGACATTGTGGTTGGAGAGCAAAATCACTACACTCCCAGTTGGTTTATGCCATAATTGTTGCAGTGTGAGTGACTGCTGCAGAATATGAGAGCGTGCTTTGGGGATCATGCTGGTATTTGTGATCTTTAGATGAAAGGGACAGTCAGATTTTAGTGCGAATTTACCCTGCAGCCATGTGATGTTAAGGCAGTCTCATCAGAACCCAAAAATGTGAGTGGTGTAATTGATTATTTAAACCGCAGAGGATATTGTGTTGCGAGAACCAGAGCTGATGTAAGAAGAAACAGAGTAATTAAAAAAACATGGGTCAGTTATAACTAACAGAAATATATTTGTTGTAAATGAAGCTTTGCTGAGAAATTTGTTGGACTTGATAATAGTTATAGTAGAAATATATTCAGCAAAACTTTACTTTTTCATGCAAAACTGTGTGTAGTTATCTCTCAGTGAAAGTGCATTTACATTTCTGGTTTAACTATCTATACACCACATAGAGTCTTGAAGCCAAAGAGAATAAATTTACCAGACAACCATCTGCAAATCATTGCTGTACATCTCACATCTTGAGGCTGTAATTTCATCGATGCTGTTTTGTACGTTTTTCTCATTAGGTTGTACAAGCTCTGCCAGCCTCCACCCCCAGATGGTGACCCATAGTGGATCATATCTGGGGGTATGATGATGAATTTGAGCTTTGAGCTACCGTCACTTATGAAACCCTCCGTCCAGCCCTGAAGGATCAACTGAATAAAAGAAAATTACTGGGTCCAGTTTTGTACGCCAAGAGTAGCAGCCTTAAGTGTAAATAAAATTTTCAAACCATAAATAGTATTTTTAATACTTTGTATTTTCCACTGTTGTACTTTATGTCTGTTTTAATTTGTTTTTCATACAATGAATCTGACAAGACAATGCTTTATGGGTAAAAATAAATGCCAGAAGATTGCAATGAAATCAGTCCATGAAAGTTAATGAATCCCATTGCTTCGATGTCTGCATATAATGGACTGAAATTGATATTTGTTTTCATGGGGGATATTTGCATTTCATGGTATTTGTTTCAAATGGTGTCAGATAAAAATCAGCCTCTGTATTGCAATAACATTAACCATTTTTCCTGCTTTACGTCAGCTGTAACTTTGATGCTTTTATCTGTACTGTTTGTTTCAGATAAAATTAGCAACTGTTTTTTAAAATGTCCCTCTTATGTCTATTTTTTTTCTGTAAATATACATATTTAGTGTGTGAATGTGCTAAAAACAAATCATGTCACTCATGAAATTCTCATTGCCTCTGGATTTCTTGATTTGTTACATGCATGCATATGAAGAATTTTAATCAATATTAACATATGGTAGATTTATGGAAGTAGAACTATGAGATTTGTTGTTATTTTATGACAGTACTCAGGATCTAAGCATTAAGTGTTACTTATTAATGGCTGTATCATTGTAGATGGATGTGTAGCTCACCACTATGCAAGCAAACAGTTAAAAAGAGAGTAACAAACTGCAACAATAAGCTCCAGTGATGTATCATCCATACTGTATGTCTGTTTCATATATTTGACAATGGTTTTCCCCAAACACATAAATGTTCTCAATGTATGTGTGTACATTAAAGTACATTAAATTGGATAACAAGATGCCTGGTTTACCTTCCAAACAATTATGGTTTTGTTGTTAAAGTTTATTAAAAATTTAAAGAACAATCAATTGCAGACGGGTTATTTATGAAAAACAATGTTTTTTTTTTATGTCAGGACCATTTTTTGACACCCTTATTGTTGATAGTTGATTTAACTGCTTTTTAACAAAAAGTAAAACGGTATTAGTTTTATTTATACATTTACCGTAAATTTTATGTGGTTTCACGGGTTAACATATGGCTGTAGATTTATAAGTCAAGATAATATCGCTTTACAGTTTGACTTTTGAACTTTGCTAGCGTTAATTAGCAAGACGCTCCGCTCGCGCACCTTCGCCTCTAGTGCACGTGCGCAGATAATGAGCTTTGATATTTTCCTCCGCGTGCACAGAGCTGCATTCTCAGTCTAAGGGCAAAATAGAGGGCTAGTCTGAGTGGGAGTGGGAGTGGCGGTGGTGGCTCCGTTAACACTGCTGGCAGCCAGTGAGCGGAAGATTTGTACTCTCTGTCACAGAGCAGCCGTGCCATTGGTTTCTACCGGGTAGCCGCCGCCAGAGAGCCGGAGAGTCAGTGAGGCGACAAACTGGGGATGGTCCCGGGCTGAGTCTCCACAATGAGCTAGGCTCAAAGACGCCTGCTCCGCACTGCTTAAGCCCAAAAGCCGCCTGAACTCACCCTGGCTCTACTTGGTGACATTATTCTTTTTGCACATTTTGGTCGCCGAGGCGAATCGTGAAGGACGAATGACACCGGCTCACCTCATGGTTTCTTCCTGCTGAAAGCTCCTGCGAGGCACAACAGTTTCTTCATGGCGTCTCCACAACAGTCAAGAATTCAGTCGTATCTGGAAAAGAATAAAATTGGACCCTTGTTTGAGGTGAGTAAGGAAAATAAACTCTGAAGTTCTTTGCTTGTTAATTAAAATAACCATTTCTTTGCACTTGGCCGCATTAATCCGCTTTAATTCATAGTTATGCGAAAATGTGAGCGCACATCTGCACTGAAAGGTGTCACTCTGGAGAGGAGTAAGTGACCAATTTCTCATCTGTAGAGGTTACAAAAGCCGGCTGGTGGGATAAAAAGACATTTATGTTATAAGAACTCAGATGTCTGACTACCTCTGAACGTCCCACTGCTCTGTGCAAATGAGATACCATACAGAAACACATAAAGGGAAATTGCCTATTTAGTTTGCTCAGTTATTAGGTTTTTCCTGCATTTTAAAGCTAATCTGCCCCTTCACTGCCTGACTCAACACTGTTTCAGTTTGTTGAAGTTATGGCCGCTCAGGGAAGCAGGTTGTAATTCATATTGCTCAGCAGGGCTGGCTTTACTGCTCGTTCTGCTTCAGAGGACACAGCATAACTAACTACCTACCTCTGTCTGTCTGTCTGCCACTATAGGGATCTATCTGTGTGTAAATGTGTGTGTGTGTGCAGATCCAGGGGTGTTCTCAGTGTGGCACCTAAGCAACCCAAGGGAGAGCATGACTTCATCCTTTGTTGGCTATTGGATTTCTCGCTGAAAGCTGGTGTGTGAGGCACAAATCAGATGATGAAAAAAACAACACACACACACACACACACACACACACACACACACACACACACACACACACACACACAACTGAGCCGGCTTTTGCTGTAGATTCTGCAGGTTTGTGTGATGGTTCAAAAAGGTGACTGCGTTTGTGTCAAAGCAGTATTCACATGCGCACGATGTGTTTCACAAAGTGCTGATGTTTTACTTCTGTCTGTAGTAGCAGAGGCACACAACACAGGCTGCATGTTAAACAGATGTAAGAGCAGAAGTGAGGCTTGTTTCAGCACCGTGGACAGAGACCCGTGCCCAGCGTTCATTTAGCAGCAGGAAATCTTACGGCAAGGCCACGCCGCGCACTGTGTGTGCTCTCTCTGTTTGTTTTTCCTCCCACCACCTCTCTATCACACCTGTCTTACCACTCCTTCTTTCTGTTTTCTGCTGTGTCCACAGTTAAAATGGGTCATTATGGGACCTACAGAGACAATTAGAGGAAAGTGCTTTATGTGGTTTCAAGATCAAGCTAGTGCAGTTGATCAAAACACCTTTATCCCAAAGATCAATTAGTTTATAGACTGAAGCTTAACTCCTCCTGAAGTGTGTCCTCAAGATACCACTCTGAGCTTGTAGTCTGTTGAACACAGACATGGATCGTTGCTGAGCTGAACAGCGTTCAGTCTATAGGCTGTGGATAGTGTATTGTCTGGTGGAGATTGTAAGGAGCAACTGACCGAAGCTTTTTAAAGAGGAGAGGAGGGAGTTGTGTAAAAGGTGAATATGTGAGAACTCTCTCGGGTCTGCCTCTCTCCTCATGAGAAAATGATCAAATGCAGTGCTCCCAAAAAAGCTTTGGCCAGTTCTTTGTTGTCCTGAAGAAACCCATCCATTGAGCTGTGAAAGAGAAGTTTTTTATAGTGAGAAGAAGCCAGGAAAGAAGGCTGGTCTTCTGCTTTTTTATTCACATGTAGAGAATGAGTGCAGGAGAAGACATGCCATAGACAGGATACTGAAACCTAATCACTCAGGATGTAAAGTTGGATTGATGCCCAAACATGATTTACAAGGAAAAAGCTTACAGTGAAAATGAGTTTGTCGTTTCTGTTATTCAAATCTTTTACTTTGTAAACCAGGATGGTTGGAGTCTGGATGACAAGTGGCAATCCACAGTTAAAGAATTGACTGCAGCGTACTCCTGAGGCTCTGAAAGCAAACTCTAATAGATCTAAAGATGAAGGCATAAACATGCATAAAAATGGTTTAAGTCTTATAACTATCTTGCGGAGGAAATCCCAATCCATAGTTTTTCTATAAGATATCTGCCAATAAAGAGCATGATCCTAAATTCCGGTCTGCAGTTGCACAAGAGCACACGTTTATGTTTTAATCAAAAGTAAAAAATAATAACTGTGTCTTAACCTCATTCTGTTTAACTTGGTCCTGCTTGTTATTGTTTTTAACCGTTATTTAACCAGATAAATCGTACTGAAATCAGGATCTCTTTTACAAGGATGGCTTGGCCAAGTGGTCGGCAGCACATGTCATAGAGTTTGCATTTGCAATATGGTAACCATAAGGATGGGTGTTAATAAGACTTTATTGATACCAATGTCATCCAATTCTTCATCAATTCGCTCATCAATTCTGCATGAATTTTCTTTGTACTAAAAGTAAATTTACAGGTTTTCAGTGTCAACATTTTATTGAGTTTAGAAGTTAATAAATATGAATTCTGTGCATTGAAAAATATTTTAATATGTTGGTGGTGTTGCCACCCTTGCATGATGTTACAACGTTGCAGAAATTGCACTTTGCATTGTTGGCATTAGGCCTGCACAATATATCGTTTGAATATTGCCACCGCAATATGCGCATGCGCAATAGTCACATCCCGCATGTGATGTGACTCGCATTTCCCGCATTTATTGGAGAAATGGAAAAAAGCAACTGAAATTGAAACCTATTCTATTTTGTACAGAGACATGGCCTCCTGGATCCCTTTCATATACAGCAATCTTCATCATTCACAGATAAACCCCCTTAGCCTGGATTAAACGGTATTATAGGAATACAATGGTGTCATTGTGAGTCAACCAAATTCTTCCCAAACAGAGCTATTCAAGTCATCTGGTGAATTTTATTTATTTTTTTAATATCGCAATAAATCGCAACCCCCCAAAAAAATCGCAATGTCAGTTTTTTTCCAATATTGTGCAGACCTAGTTAGCATCCTATTTGGTAAAATGAAGCCAGGTTTTTGAGTATTGCTTCTCTCCGCCATTGTCTGGGAAATTCTGCTGACTAATTAGCGTGATTGATTTCTAATACCCATCCCTGGATAACTACACTTTATGGGCTTCTTAAGGTTCTGTCAGGAACCAATGGGAGACATCCCTGAGAGCACATGTATGATTTAAACGGTCTAAACTGGATAAAAAATGCTAGGCTGTATCTAAGCTAGGTCCTGTCTTTCACAGGTACCAATGCACCAAATCATATGTTGAGTTATGTTCACCTGTATCTATAAATGCAACCTTAGTTTACAAAGTGAATAAAGCACTGTATCAAGAAGACCTGCAACTGCCATTGAGACCATATCCAATTGGAAACTACAGACAAAATAAATGGATTTTCCCTTAAAGGTCCCATATCATGCTCCTTTTCTGCAGTTTAATATGGATCATTGATGTCTTCATGAAATGGTAGTAACATGTTTTGGTCCAAAAAGCCAATAAATCAAGCACAGCAGCATTGTTTCCAGGCTCTCATAGCCCCTCTGCTCAGAACAGTCTGATTTAGTGGGCATGACCTTCATATGTAAATGAGCCACCGCTGATACCGCCCCGCTCTTCCACCTCACTGAGAGCGGCGACACGAGCTCCTAGTGCACAATGTTTAGAAAACAGCGAAGCTCGTTTACCGTAACATTACAGGCTAAAACAACAGGATAACCGCAGCTACAGTTAGCATCCTAGACTAACACAGAGACAGGGGGGACACTGAGGAAAAGCTCTTACATCTGCTCCACAGCACACAGCATTTAAAATACTCACATTTTCAGGGTCCGATGGTTTGTGGATTCAGGACCAGTCTATTCGCTAGCCCTCTGTTCTACTGTCCAAAGTTGGAAAAGCAGTCTGCTGTTATCTGCTCCGGTGGACCAATCAGGTCAGACATGCTCCTGATTGGTCAAAAAAGGGAATCGCTGACGTCGGCAAACCCCGGAAATTCCAAACAGCTTGTTTTAGGTCAGGATTTTACATTCACAACCACTACTAAATACAGGTTTTTTCATTAAATATCACATTTTGTGGGCTGGGAGGAAAGCCAAAGACCCACAAATTTCACTAAAAGACTTAATAAAGTGGTTTTTGCATAATATGGGACCTTTATTGGTTGTGTTCATGCTTATATATAAGGGTGGAAGTTGTCATGTGACACCTTTGATGTCTTCAGCCGTCTTGCAGAATACGTAAGGATGCAAGGAAACTTGTAGATTTAAAGTGTTTACCCCGTAGCTATCTCTCATGTGTCATCTTCCCCAAATGAGCACCCTGCACCCTGCATCTGCAAAGCCCCATCACCTCCTCCTCCTCCTCAGCCCCCTCCCCCATTAACACACAGCCAGCTGCAGAGTTAAACAGTCTGTGAAACACTGAGCAGGGGGTTTATTTACTCACTCTGATGAGACGCCGCTTATGATTTGCCATAGAATTGATCCCTTTTCTCCCCCCCCACGCTAATGAAATGGTTGTTCCGCAGAGATGGCAAGCTGAGTCAACATCTACAGAAAACTCCTCCAAAAAGTGAAGCAGCTCATAAGACTAATTGGAGTAATTGTTCTGGAGATTGTTGTCAGCACTTTGTCTATTTTAGAAAATTGTCTGCACACCTCTTCAGTCTGTGGTGTTGAATGAAGATTTACAGTGATTCAAGTGTTCAACAAACTTAGATTTTGAAGGAAAGACTAAGTGCCCCCCCCCCGAACATTGCATGTCTCTTAACAGGTCACCTCAGCTGTAAAGAAAGAAGCTATGACTTGTTCAAAATCCTGGTATTATCAAAGGGGATCTGTGAAATCTATCTGCAGTCTGGAAGTTTAACTCATGTTTCAGAGCTGGTGGGTAAAAGCGCAGTAGTCTGAGTTTCTTTGAGCAACAGACAGAGTAAAACACGCTCTCATCGTCTTCCCTGCTGTGATCAGTCAATCAAATCTCGGGCAGAATAAATTGTTCTGTTGGAACAGTGAGCTGACAGATCATGAAAGTGAAGTGAGGACTATAAAAAATGTCGCAGGATTGAGCTCAAATTAGTATTACCATCAAACGTCCTGCTTGACGGGATAACTGGTGCCTCTATTCATTACTTTTCTCTCAGTGAATTTGATAGCCTGACTATAGGTCTGATGATACCTTTGGTTCGCTGACTGTTGGTCTCTCAGCTCAGGGTTTGCTATTGGATCTGATACATTAACCAGATCAGATGAGGTTTAGTGTATCTATCCTGTCCATCAGTGCAACATTAAATCAGTTCCTGGAGAGAAAAAAAAAGAAGCTTACCATGCATCTGTTTTCTTTGTTTTTTGCCTCATTATGACCTACAAAAGCTAACTAAACCATCAGCAAAAAGAATGACGAATACTATCTTGTAATCTAAAGTGCCCGGAGCCGCTGTGGGAGTAGAAAGACACTTTTTTTCTTTTTTCCGCTTCAGATATTCATGATGAGGGATCCTTTTAATGTTCAAAAGAAATCAGGAAGATGTTTTTTATTTTTGAATCGGAAAAACTACCCTTTAATGTACAGAGCAAGATCAGCAAAGAGAAAAGAAGCACAGATGTTCATTAGACCACGGAAATGATTTCAAGGTGATTATGTTGAACACAGTTTTCATTTTGGGAAACAAAAAGTAAAATAATCAAAAGTAATTTGTTAATTTTAATTAATCAACGATGAAAATGAACAGCCGTTGTGCATTACAGCATCTAAAGACATTGGCACATGATAAGAGTTTTATACTTCAGCTCCATGAATGAACAATGGATCAGTAATCATTAGGGATGGGTACCGAATAAGGTACTTTTATAGGTACCGACCAAATTCTATCAAAAGTACCGAGTACCGCTTCAAATAAAATCAAAAGGTACCATGTTTAGGTACCTAATGCATACTAGTAACTGTGAGGGAGTGAAAGAGTAGGAGATTTCCCATACTGGACATGAACACAACATTTCAAGGTTATATATTGAAGAATAAATGTGTTAAATTTAAAAAAACTACATTTTATTATTGAAGAAATTGACATTTTTTACCACACAGAAAAGTACCAAAAATTGGTACAGTTGAGTACCAAAACTGATTGCTAGGCACCGGGCATCAGTACCGTATCGTTTCAAATGTGAAAGGTATCCATCCCTAGTAATCATTTACTCTTTCATGCTTTATGTACATCAAATATATATGTTTTTTTTTCCTTTTAATAAACAAATGCTGATGTGCAGTGAGAGCCTCACATTACCTTTCATTTAGACCAGGGGTGGGCAAACTTTTTGATTCGTGGGCCACAATGGGTTCTAGCATTTGACAAAAGGGCCGGACCAGGAGCAGATGGATGGAGTGCTTTGGTAACTATCAGGGTATCATTCGTTTATTCCATATCTGTTTCAGAATCCAAAATCAGAAAACGGATAACGACTTGTTATTCAATTTTTCAAATCAAAAATCAGAAATCACGTAATGATCTATTTTTCGCTGTTTTGACTTTGTTTTGAAATTAAAATTAGAATATGAGAGAATGGAATTATAACAGGATTTTTAATCCGTGTATGGTTCGTTATTTTGTTATTTTGTTATTTTGTTTCAAAACAAAATCTAAAACATGAAAAAACAGACTTGTTTTTCTGTTTTAAAACCAAAACGGAAAAACTGAATTACAGAAAAACAGAAAAACTTGTTTTTTCTGTCCTGGTTTTAAAAATGAAAAACGGATTAAAACGTTTAACTGTGGCATGTGGCCCCCGGGCCGTAGTTTGCCCATGCCTGATTTAGACAAATGATCCTTGCACTTTCTACTCACTGAGTTTACACTCTCGTTGATTCTGGTGTTGAATATGACCATGGTTTCAGCTTATACCTTCATTTCTTAGGGTGTATAATTTACAGCCAGTAAATGACTCTGTCCATTTTATTGCTGTTGCTTCTTACAGTGAAGTTTATGACTCTGCTCCTCCCTGTAGATTTCTCTGAGGAAGCGAGTATATCCATCTACACAGAGCAGGGTACACTCCAGTCTGCTCAGCTGTGTAGTTTTTCTAATCTGCGGTGTAGTGAAGCCTTGCAGTACTGTAAAGAGGTCATTCAGGCTGGACACCCACACTCGCACAGGAACTTATATACACGCACAGTTTGACCTATTGATCCACCCTTTAAGAGGCACTTTATTCCACTTTACATTAAAGGCTGTTTTCACCTACTATAGTAGGCAGCCAGTGTAGGCTTTTATCTCTGTGGAGGTGTTTTATTTCTTTGTCCATGTAGCTTTTTTTGCTTTTATCAATCATTTTGCAGATATATGAAGAAATTCTCAGCATCATGAAAAGAGATGTTACACGCAACTAATACCCAAGTAAATGAAAAAGAAGATTCTGACTAACCAACAAGTCTGAAAGCAAGAAAACAGTGAGGAAAAGGTTTAATGGATCAAGTTAATCAAGCTAATGTAATACAATGAAACTCTGACTTACAAGGCAGTTAAGCTGTGTCAATGACTTTGCAGAGTGGGGGCTAACGTCAGCAGATCTAGCACCACCTTCAGTCCTCATTGCAGGTTAACGTCCGGTTAGGGGTGCGTAATGATTTTGTAGCGTTGTTACAAATGTTATTCATTTAAAAAATTACACTCTTTCATTGTCTTTACCAGTTCCTGGTTTTCCTGCATTACATCATAAGAAAATATGATTTTTTAAAGCTTTTTTTGGGGGGGCTTTTTATGTCTTTGTTTAGATAGAGGAGGATGGTGGATAGAGTGGGAAACAGGGCAAGAGTGGGGAGTGACATGAGGGTAAAGAGGCCACTGGCTGGATTCGAACCCAGTCCACCCTCATGAGGGTAAACCTCATAGAGTGTGACCTAGACCACTGGGCCATCCGCGTCCTAAAAAGATGAATGGTGACTGTATCAAATGGCAAAAGAAGAAGAAACATTAACAACAGTTTATGGAGAGGTGTGGTGCTTTGAGATTCAGAAACGAAGAAAATTGCAGACTGAGTGTGCCGGTAACATGTACATACACGGCACACTGCTGCATCACACCTGCACAGAAGTAGAGACAGGCACTGCTGATGCTAGTTAACGCTCCTGCCACACTAAGGGGCCATTAACAGGAAGTGTATCATGTGTGGAGTTTTCAGTTATGTTGCATACCAGTCAGCGAATAGATACGGGTGACTGTTGAATAGTTCTTTTCCTTGAAATGCCATCCCTATTGGTTGTTACACCTGTTATGTGGTTCTTTGCTGATTAAACTGGACATCCTATAAATATAGTTCAATCACCTTTTCTAAGGGCTGAACCACACGTATAAGGATATATTCCTAAATGGACATTTTCTGTCCAATTGGGCCTCTCAACCACACAAACACGGCGATTTCACCCACATAAACAGAGATTTTTAAAAACCGATAAAAAGTGAAGAAATAAAAAAATATCCGGTTGAGTGGATCCATGTAGCGGTGTTAAACGGAGCTGGTAGTGACGCGATGACGTCAAGCGCCTAGCAACAAGTCACTTTAGCAGCGGTTGCCAACGACAAGAACGATGGCCAACATTTACCACGCTATTTCTCTGTCCTTTGCACTGTTTGCCCTCATTACAGCTCTACAAATGAATGTAATGTTGTTGCATCGAAGCCACTCCACAGCTGCGCAACGTCGGCGTCTGCTTCACTCAGTATTATTAGATCGTCCCAAGCGTCCACGGTTTTAACTGGTTCTGCTTCTTTTTCCTGTGTTGGACTGTGCACGCTCATAACGTTCTTCTGCTATGGTTTTTACATTTCACTAACCTGCCACTTATCGGCCAGGCATGGCATTGCAGGCTTCAGAGGCAATCATTTTCAGTTTGGCCTCTTCGAATGGACAGAGATATTTCTGTGGTGTGGACGGAGATTTTTTTTTAAACGAGGACAAAGATATCCAATGAAAAAAATATCCATATACGTGTGGTTCAGGCCTAAATCAAATTATGGCCAAATGCACAAGATGTGCTATAAGATGATATCCATGATCTGTGCTTGTTTGCATCTGGGTAGTAAAGCATTAAAGCACTTTGGCAGTAGCCGTTAACCAGAGTTACATCCCCGGCTAGTAGACGGTTAGCAGTGTTGTAGCATAAATATAGAATTTGACCAAGTCTTTGGACCTGTAGTATTAAACATTTATGATTTATTTAACTGACTGAGAACTCTGCTCACACAAGAGTTCTAACTGACTTTGAACTGTTGTGTAAGTAGAGTTATGCATATAGTTGACTGAGCACAAATTCCTGATAATTTAGCCCAGAAGACAATCAAAAACACACCCAGAAACACACAGCCTATACAAGTCCAGGGGTTTTATCTGATTTAAGAAATTTGTCTTAAATTATTTTGTCTACTTATTTTTCTATTTAAAGTAAATTATCTGCAAAACGAGTGGAATAATATAGTGAGGGTTTGTATTGGAGAGCTCCATCATTTGATTAAATAACACACACGTCACACCACCTGTTACCTTTCATCGCTATGGCTGAGTAAATCACATCCATAAATGTAAAATATGATTTCTACTTTCATGAAGTTTATCACCTGTTTTTTTTGCTGGTGATATATTAAGGTGGAGCTGCTCAATTTGATTTTGATTTTTAAATCCCATTTAGCCAGCGAATGCATGCTAAAAGTTAATACAGGCAGACTCTGGACTTTAGATTTAGAAATCAACACCATCAAAACTCAGATGAAAGATACCGAATCTGATTGGCTAAGCTTCATATGCCTGCCATAACAGCCTCACGCTCCATCAGATCCATTACAGCATGTTTCCCCTCTGTTCTCCTACAAAGTGCTGGCCTTTCAGAGGTTGACGACTTGATATGACAGACGTTCACTTATGCATGTGTTAACACTGCGCTGCTTTAGGCACAGTTTGAGTAATAATTACTACAAGAGGAAGCTGAACAGGCACCCCAAAGCCAGCTCGATCATGAGGGAGACCAAGAGAGGAGGTGAAGAGGGAGGGAGGGCAAAGTGTATCCATGAGATCAGACAGAGAGAAGATGAGGGAAGTCCAGTATGAGGGAGATTAAGAGTGTGTGCAATGGGGAGGGAGTGAGTACAGGAAATAAAAAGAGGGGGGAGTACGGTTACTGTGGTGCATGCTAATAAAGTTATCATGTCCTCTCACAGCCTGAGGATGCTGCTGTCTCACTGCTGAGTGTAAGTGATAGTCTGCTGCTGGTGTGGGGAGAGCTGAACGTCTCAGAGCCTTGACAGAAACTTTATATTCATACTTTTATACAGAATTTTTAAGCAGAGTCACATTGATCCATCCGAACAATACTCGCCTGACTCACATGTACTTTGAAATATCTTCTTCTATCTCAGTTTCTGTGACAGTGGACACGATTTGCAGTTCTAACTGTGCTTCCTCTGCTCTAGTTGTAACTTGTACGGGGCCTGTCAGCAGTCTGAGTCTTATCTCAAAAAGTCCCTCTCTTTTCGCCATGAAATTTCCTTTCTGTTCACGGGGACAGAGTTCTCTCCCAGATGGGGGGGCACAGATCCTTAATCCCAGAGACTTTCATTGATCTTTCTCAGAGAAGAGGATTTGTTTCCAGTGTATGAACATGTAAGCTTGTGCATCGCTTTAAAAAAAGGCTCATCTTAATTTGATGTGTTAATATAAGATCTCACACTTTATCAGAGTCAAAGCCTTTCATATTTTGCTGCTGGAGTGACAAAACTAGCTGACCCAGGTTGTTTTTTTATCATGTGGATATGTATGTTAAGTATGGATTTTTTAAATGTAGGATCTGCAGGAATTTTGTTATTTGTTAATAGATACAATTTTCAAACTTGGCTTCTCCTCCTTGGCTCAGTGCCAGCGGCAGCGCACACCCACTTCTCCTGACCCTGACTACGTGAACACATTCACTAGCCTAGCAATCACCTGCAGCATTGGGCTTCTGTGTGGTAGAGACTCGAGAGCCATGCACTAGACTCAGTATGTTAGCACAAGCTAATCACTGGTGTTTGACACATACCTGGTTAGCAGAAAGCCAAATCACGTCGCTCTTTAACTGGAGCTGCTCTCCAAGTGCTCGAAAGCCAGTAAAAGTCACCCTCATTTAGGATAAAGCTTTATGTGTTTTATTTTGCTTTGGTTGTGTTTTTCTTGCTCCCACTTGCTAATCAACACGCAAAGTCACTTGCGCACTGGGGGCGCTGTGATTGGCTGATGTATCTACTCTCACTCTTCACCCAGAAACATCCTGATACAACCAAAACATCAATATACAGGCAGAGGAGAGGGTTTGAGGCAGACACAGACACTGACACACACATATTGAGGCCCAGTGATGACTGAGCAGCATTATTCCTGTAAAAGTTGACATTTTTTGGAAAAATCCTGCAGACTTTACCTTTAAATAATGATTGGGTAGAAGAACTATCAATCTAAACTTCTTCTTCAAGTGTATATCAATTGAGAAAAAAAGATACCGTGTTGTTATTGGGGTTGTTGGAAGAGCAGATCTTGCATAGCAGACATAGAAACTCCTTGGATGATACTCCTCTTACATCCTGAAGATCACAGTAGTGACAGGAAAGTATCACTGGTGAGGATGACATTTAAGTAAAAGAAACCACTCTGCATTCTTAAGTTGAAAGATCGTTGGTCAGATGTGGTGATGTCATCTATATAGATGTATGGGCGTCAAAGTGACAGGAAGCAATGGAGCGAGATGACAAAACATGACTCAAGCTGTCCAGAAGTTAAGAAAAAATCTGAAATATTTGACAGAGCTTTGACAAAAATGTGCTTTTTAAAACAGCCGGCTGTCAAAGATCCAGTCAGGCTAGATGTCCATAGGAAAAAAAAAACTTTGGAGAGTACAAGGCTGAATAATGAAGATGCTTTGGCTGATTTTTCTTTCCTGTTTTTGTTTGAGGCCACACCAAAGACCATCAGGAAGGCTTTAATACTTTACAGGCAAGATGTGAGCCAGCTGTCCACGTGACATTATGACACTTCTTTTCAAGTTACTTCACCCCAAAACTTCAGTCTGTGAGAAAACTTAAGTTAGTGTCACTCTCCTTTTTTTGCCCAAGAGCTTCAGAGAGCTCTGTGGACATTAAAGGGATAGTTCAGTTTTTTTGAAGTGGGGTTGTATGAGCTCTATGTGACCACTAAGGGCATTAGATACAGAAGAAAGTTGTCTCCTGTCCATGTCCAGTGTCCGTGGATGTTTCCTCTGTATGCCTTTCAGTCTCCATCTGTAGCAGCTCTTCTTCTGTGTGCTCCGGTTCATACAGGTATCCTTTTGGTTCCAAAGCGAATGGAACTTCATCGTCGCTGTCATAGTCACTCATTTTGAATTTCCTACACTGCCTCACAATCCTTAGGGTACAAACAAAAGAATTATGATACTTGATCAAACTTACATGAGGCTACAACCGGCGCCCGAAGCGTAGCTTGTTTACATTCCCTACAGCTGAAAGGAGGAGGGGAGACGGAGCGCACTAGCTCTGCGCGGAAGGACACATGCCCAGTTAGTTAGGTCCGGATAAATGTTTATATTTCCGAAGACTTAATGCACTTAAAAATTATTATATGTAGCGCACTCTTAAACTGTGGTATTACTTTTTGATTTTAGTTCTTGTAGGCAGAGAAAATAGCCTTTGAATTTGGTACGGTCTTTCCCTGTTAGCGCCTATTTCCTCGTCACCATCGATTAAAGTTTGTGTCTTACTGAGGGAGAGGAGACAACTTTCTACTGTATCTAATGTCCTTAGTGGTCACATAGAGCTCATACAACCCCACTTCAAAAAAAACTGAACTGTCCCTCTAAAGACTCCCATCATAAATGTATATCTTCAATCCCAGACCTTATGAGGTGGCCCCTCCAATCAGTTGAGTAATTGACCTATTAAGCTCATCCTCCCTTACTTTGCTGCAAATACATCAAACAATACATCAGGGCTCATTTCTAAACTGCAACATGTGACCATAGCATTAAAATGACCTTGGGTCAAACTTCACGATGGGAGGAGTGCCTCCTTCTCATGGGTCTGTCTGATAAAAGTATCTCTGAGTAATACTTGGTGGTAGCAGCCCGGTCAGGTGACATTGCCTCTCACAGTCTCCTTTCCCTCCTGATCTCTTGTGCTCTTGTCTGACTGTTATTCAAGGTCTGGATCTCTTCCAGCCTTATCTCTCTCTTTCTTTTTGCTCATCCTCACCTAAATTGGCTCATCACTCCATTTCTCTTTTTGACCTCTTTGTGTATAGGAAACACTGTGGACAGACCCGCAGACATTACCTCAAACACCCTTAGATGTGACTTCCTGTATTGTCACTGACAAACAGCAGGTAAATCAGCAGCCGGTGGCCTTTCCTACGAGGGTGGGGAGCTCTCCTGGGAGTCCTGGAGGAACTGTTGCTGCATTTTAATTTTTTTCATACGCAAGGACAAACCTGCAGTAGAGATGTCAGGATTAATAGCCGATCAGAGACACGGACATGAGTTTCTTCGTTGATTGTTTCTCTTACAGATTATGTTGCAGGAAACAATGATTTTTAGTCAAACAAACATGTACTGTATTCTTAAACATAGAGTGCACAGACACATTTTGGTAGTAGATAAACTGCCTCCCAGGGAGCCAGCTTGTGCATGCTCAGCATGTCTTCACTTTCAGACCTCCTCCGAGCAAAAGATTTACAAGCATGCATCAGCCCACAAGTTGATAAGAAAAAGAGTTAGAGCTTAGGGCAAGTCACTGAAGACACAGAGAATTTGTAGCTACCAAGGATGTCACAATACTCATTACTTACAAAACAAATACTATTCATGATGCAGAGTTCACAGAACAGTTTTTATTTACAGTTTTTAAGCTTTGAAGAAGAGATCGCCTCAAAGAACTGTTACTTTTGATGCTTCTTTACTGTCTTTTTTACTACCTTAAACCTCCAGGATTTTTTTCCTGCTTTTTTTTTTAAAGAAATGTCATCTAGATAGTGCAGCTGTAGAAGTAAATAACTGCAAAATGAGCAATACACAATCTATGGCACTGCCTACATTGTGACCTTACTGTCTGTTTTGCCGTTATTCTTTCTTTTATATGCAGAGCACACACTACTCAAGACACATACCTGATTAGGAGTGGAGACGGATCATCCATTTGTTTTTTTTCAATATCAGAAATCAATATTACATTGGCAAAAAAAGGCGAAACTGGTGTTGAGATAAACCATACCATACCAGCTTTATTTATAGAGCACTTTTAAAAACAACCACAGCTGTAGACAAAGTGCTGTACAGGTAGATCAAATGAAATGATAAAAACAGATAAGTAAAAACACACAAATAAAAGAAAAACATTGTAAAAACAAGAAAAGCAAATAAAAAGCAAGTAAAGGGGAATAAAAGAAAATAAAAGAGAATAAGACCAGGCAAAGAAACTAAGTCTCGCTGGAGTTAAAAGCCAAAGAATAAAAATGGGTTTTAAGACGACCGATATGTCAAGTCTCCAAGATACCGATTGCATGTTGCAAACATGGGCAGTGCATATCCAACTACAAAATCTTTAGATGCTTCCATCATGTTTGTACACCTCCATTAAGCTATTTATTTATATGATAGACATGATATTTAACCAAGCAGCAACCTCTGGTCTAAGAATATGAGACAATGTGGATGTGCTAAAACCTGCTGTTTCTCGAGTGTCCGTTTGAGGTTGACTCCGGAAGTGCTGGAAGTCACATATGCACAAAGCCAAAAAATTGTTTTCACAGCAGAAATTAAGCTTTTTACAGCCTGGTTCAAAAACTTCTCCTGTCTGAATCACAAACTGCACTATCAGCACACACTGTACAGGTGGTGAACTTTTTTCTAACTCTGCAGTTTAGAGGATATTAAGATCCTGAGCTTGCCCAATCAGAGGCACCTGACAGGCGAGTGCCCTATAGCTGTACTCAAAGCTGGGTGATGTCGAGGAGACTACATCTAGGCCTGGGCTGGTTACAAATTTTGCTGGACTTTGTTGTCCCACAATTATTGACGTTTAAAGATATTATTGTCAGTATTATTTTAATACCAAATTAACCACTAATATAAAATGATTTATCATAATAATACAATAAACCCTTTCAAATTCAATAAACCTTAATTTTTCATGAGTATTTTTTACTTTTGTAGTTGGGCTGGGTGATTGTGTGTACGATAGGCAAATTGTGGTGCCTTCTTTTGTTGCTGCACACTGGCTCGTCCATGTAGATGGCCTCATCTTGCTTGTTGCGGCTGCAGCGTTTCACTTTACAATCATCTGTTTTCCTCCTAATATTTGCTGCGTTAACCTGTGTTGCCCTTGACGAGCTCATGAGGCTCACTCGCTGCACTCAGTGCGTTTGCACTAGCCTGATGCTAGCAGCCCCATGTCCCCAAAGAGACAAAATTGTCGAGTATAATTAATTTATTTTATGATTAATCGATTTATTGACTATTATCCCAGACCTAACTACATCTATTAATTATACAGTCTATGTATTAAACAAGTGCATTCAGATCTAAACAGTGCCTTCTGTTGTTTAAGAATGGTATTGCATTTCATTTTTTCCATTTACTGATTTGAATAATATTCTATGTGTAAGAGTCCCAGCACTTTCCTCCCCCACGCTTCCTCTCAAGGCTCGATCATGGTTTCCACATAATCGTAGCACATGCAAATAAGAGGCGAGCAACCAGCATGTGAGAATGTGTGTAGCCCTTATACTTGTTACACTCTGCACAATGTCCATTGGCATCCATTTACAAACTGCCCAGGGTGTCTACCACAGTACTTAACTAGAGAAGAAGTTTGCGTTTGTTTCCATGATTTTACACCATTTTTCACCAGCTCCTCTGCTCTGCCAAGTGTGGCTGCAATTTCATGCCAGGAATTGTTCATCACGCTGTTATCATGGTGAAATTTCCAATTGTGCCTCATGCAGAAATTTTCTGTTTGCCTTGAGGTTGACGGCACAAGGGGTCAAGCATAGACCAAGCTTTAGTCCTCCTGAAAATAAATCCAGGTGTCCAGGGTTGCAAAAAGAGACATTCCGTAAAGCTTTAAAGATTTTAACTTTTATCTCAGTTAGTCTCCTCTCTGTCTTGCCTCATTTTTCTGCCCTCAGTACGGCTGTGAATCTGTCTCTGTGGATTCCTCCCCTCTCCCTCTCTCCCGTTTGCTGTCCTCTCCTTCCCACTTTCAATCTGGAGAGTACGTCAAAGTTGCAGGGAGCATCAGAGAGTATCATGATTGTCATCGTCCGCAGGGGGAGGTCCCTGAGATCTTTCAAGGACAGAGATTTCTCTTGGCTGGGTGACAGCTTATCAATTACACCCCCCTAACTCCACCGCCCAGGGTGCAGAGATACCACAGATCTGCAGTGATATGAGCGGCACGTCTCTGCTGCTGGCACCACCTGTTGGTCTTCTTTTAGCACACAGACGCAGAGGCTGAAACAGTCTTTATTTCTTCACACGCATTTACACGTACTGAGAGAGCTGTTTTGCTGATGCAAGTCACTTTCAACCAAAAAGGATCGCAGTCTTTTCATATATAGAAATGTTGACCCAAATTTGAGCGTACATGTTATCATGGTACCCGTCAAAGAGAATATGATGATGACTCAAACTGCATGAGCTTATTCAATAGACTCATGTTATTTAAAGAAGCTCATTAGCATAGAAAGCGAAAGGGTGTCAGACATGGTTACCTTGCTCTGCTGCGTCTTTGACTTATGTTACATGCATATCCTCTGCAGATTTGGTGGGATTTGTTGCATATAGAATGTCCCTCTGCCTTTTTATGATATGGAGATTGTGAAGGACGCAAAAGCACAAAGGGTGCATTAGCTCATTCAGCAGCTTGTGTCACAGTGGATGCAAAACACCCGGCGGGACGTGCAATCAATATAAGTTGGCACAAGAGTATTTTACAGTAGAGACGTGGGCTGAATACAGATGTGGACACATGTGCTGCCAGTTTCCCTGCACCATCTGTCCATCAGTTTACTGAATTTTCTGCACGTTCACTCATGCCTGTTCTACACGCTTTACATCTGTGTGTGTGCCACCACCGGGAAACCCAATCATGAAAATCACCACTCTGCACTCATCCATAAAAAACAATAAAAAACGAAACATCCTTCCTTTTACTTCTTCTCACCAAAAACCATTACAACCTGGGAACCCCGGGTGTTTAACAGAGTTCTGCTGGTTTGGCCTCCTGTTTAATGTACCAAATTACAACCTTCATTTATAGACCTCCTGTTGCTAGGTAAGTTAAATTACCCACAGGAGCAACTTGGCTGTAACTACAACTTTAACATCGAAGGCCCTGTTCGCGGTTTTAAACAGTAAGACAGAGCCCACAAATCTCTGGAGTCAGCTTTTAATGGGCTGTATATTATCTTCCAACACTTTCTACTGCTGTTCTCACAAATGACATAATTTGTCCAACCAGACAAACTTGGACTCGACGTTTGTGCACCAGACAACCTTGCCCCTCTTGTTGCCAGAGAGAAATTCTGCTCACTCCATGTTTTTCCATTCACGTTCAGTTTGTTGTTGATGCTGCTGTACACCCTGGGAGCAGGCAGGAGTGTCCCCCTGACCATTTGCCTGATTAGCTTTCAACACACACACACACACACACACACACACACACACACACACACACACACACACACACACACACACACACACACACACACACACACCCGCGCACACACACAGAGCAGCCAAGGCTAGCTCTCTGCCATAAGCTCCTCCTAGTCCTCTGAAATAAGCACTGAAACATAAGCATGTCCACAAAGGCAAACCGTTACCAAGCACAAAAGAACTTCACAGGTTTTGATAAACACATTTCATCTCATCCATACATCTCTGCTCATTCTGCAGCTCAATAATGACTTTCTTTGATTCTCTGCAGCAGCGTCCTGAAGCCTCAGCTGCTCTGTCCAACTTAGACTATGTCCACACAGCGCTGGGTGTTTGGGAAACTCTGTATATTTTTATACGTTTATGCCTGTCGTCCACAGGAAACCACAGATTTAAGTCACTAAAAACTAGGGATGCACGATATTGGATATTTGCCGATATCCGATATGCCGATATATCGGAATCCCTTTTGGCCGATACTGATAATCACAAGTTTGTTTGTTTTTTTCACTGTAAAGAAAGCTTAGTCTATCCTGTACTGGAATTTATATGTTACTCTAATTGTGACAGTCTTATTTGTTTAAGAAACACACATCAAACAAGCCAAAAAACATTTGATTTTACCATAAATAAGAAATGTATTATTTTTTCAAACTCAAGACATTCAGTATTGAAATACAGAAAAATAATTTCTTTAGATCACATGAACTTTAAATGTACAATGCATTTTTAAACATAACCAAGTTTCATTTGATTATTTTAGAGCTACTGTAACAACCTGGTGACAGACACAGAGCTCTGCAGTGCAAATAAATGAAGTGCTACATTTTATTTAAGGAGCTTATTTTTCAGATGGAAAACAATAATAATCCTAACTGAATAGCACCTTATCGGCTGTGCCTATCGGCAGAAATGTTCATATTTGCCGATACCGATAAACGTGTTTTTAAGCTTTTATCAGCTGATACCGATATTGTGCCGATAATATCGTGCATCCCTACTAAAAACTATGTTCCTATTCAGAATGCTGCTGCAAGGCTTCTGACAAAAAAAAACAGAAAATATTCTCACATAACCACTGTACTGGCATCAATACACTGGCTTACAGTAAGGTTCAGGAACCAGTTTAAGGTGCTGGTTTTAACTTTTAGAGCTCTACGGGGTCAGGCTCTTGAGTATCTGTGTGAGCTGCTTCAGGTGTATACGGTGTATACTCCTGGCAGGACACTCAGGTCTGCAGGTCACAAGCTTTTAGTTCTTCCCCGCACGAGACCGAGCCTTTGAGTCAGCTTCACCGAGACTATGGAACGCTCTCCCCCAGACCCTGAGAGATGCTACAGCCATAGCTAATTTCAAAAAGCAACTTAAAATCTACCTGTTCAGGCAAACGCTCCTTTGACCTTGTTGACTAACTTGCTGATTGTGTTCTTTTATGAATTTGTGTTTTTCTCTGTGGTTTTTTATTTGTTGTTTGTGAAAATGAATGATTTTTTAATTCTGTGAAGCACATTGTGAGCTCTCTCTGTGAAAGGTGCTATAAAAATAAACATTATTATTATTATTATTATTATTATTATTATTATTATTATTATTTTCTGAAAACTGCGGCCAAAGTGAAGATTTAGCAAAAACTCCAGTTTCATGGTTTTGTGTGGAAGCCTGTAAACAGGGTTTTCAGTTCTCAAAAGTCACAGCTGAATGAAGGGAGCTAATTCAGATTGGCTGGGACGGGTTTTACGTCTAGAAAACACTGGTAAATATGGGTTTGACATATCTCGAGCTGCACTTATAGGGGGATTTGCGCGCTGCATGTGGACAAAAGTTTTCTTGAAGAAAATAAACGAGGAGGGGGCATTCATTTCTGAAAATACCCGGCTACGTGTGGACATGACCTTAAACTCTGTTCCCACCTCCCACAACATGCCACTCAACAAAAACACACTATTCTACAGGTTTGAGCTTATTCTGCTTCACACATCAGCTTCAGAGAGACAGTCACTCCAGACAAGTTTCCTCTTTGAACAGAATGAAATGTTTTGAAATGTGTGGAAAAATCACTAAACTTCACTCTGTGTTAGTTTTTTTTTTATTGAGTGTGTACCACTGAGACAGAAGAGCATGATCAGCATGTGTGATGTTGAATTTCTGTCAAATAAACCTTGAAGAAAGTCTTTAGAGTGAACTGGGGCCTTCAACTTCAGCATCTCTTATGACAGCTTCCAATTAAATGCAGCGGGCTGGGGTTTCCGGCCTTTTTTGACTTGAGGCGGCCTAGCTGGGGCAAGGACTCAGTGTGTGCATTATGTGCATGCACAAACACACATGAATGAAACTAAAGCATTCGCTCTTTCTGTCTCTGCTTATAATTTTAACTTTGAAAGCTGACATGATAAGTATCAAAAACATTATGTTCGGTGAGTTTCTGAAGTTCCTAAAATTTCAAAAAAAGAAAAAAGTTTCTCGTTTGAGAAAGCTGAAAAATGTAAATCTTTTAGGCTCAATTACTTCATTGTTTACTGAAAATATTAAGACAAAACAAAGACAACAAAGGCTTATGCAAGGGACCTCACCTTTCTATAAGAAAAAGAGAGCAGTCAAGATTTCAGTAAGTACACAGAGTAATATATGCATACATGTGTTCAACTATATGTGAAGAAACAAAAAGAAAAAAATAATACTTAACAGTAAAACAAACATAAACAGATTTAACAAAGAAACAACAAAAATATAGAGACCATAAAAGAGTTGACAAAATAAGAATAACATTTTTAAAACATAAGGAAAAAAAATGAAAACAAAAAAATAAAGTAAGACTAAGCTTTGTGAATTAAATGTATAGACCGTTTTGACAGTGAAGATGACCAACCTGTCTGGTATTAAATGAGTGAATTTGTGAATTTAATTTGAAGAAATTTCTAAATGATGATGGTAAAGAAGAAGGTAAGAACATGTATTTATAAATAAACACACATATCTGATGAATATTTATAATTTAAACTGAGAGAATATTCATTTTTTTAAAGAGTGGGGCTGAAGTTTCAGATAAATTAGAAAAAGTTGCCAATCTTGTAAAGCGTTTTTGCAGAGAGTAAATTTTAAGAAGATTGGAGTGGTATGTGTTTGCCCATACTATATTACCATAAATCAGATATGGATAAATCAAAGAATAATATAATGTCAATAAACAAGACTTATCCACAAAATGTGTAAGCTTGCTGAGATTGCTGAAGATTAGAAAAATGTCAAAAGTTATTTTTAAAGAACTAAAATTGAGGAAATGCAGTACATTGAGATGCTGAGAGCTACATAACCCGGAATATTACCAAGATTCCTTTTGTTTCCACTTTTTAACCCTCTATGACCTATACCAAGTCTTCCAGAACATATTTTTACTTATTTACATGCTGTAGTGTCAGATTTTACATACAATTTTTTCAATACATCAGTATCGCCCTTATATCCCAAATATTAACAAAGTGTACAGACTGATATCTAGATTAAATAAATAAACTGCTAAAAAAGTCCAATAAACAGTAAAACATGGAAATTTTATGCATAATTTTAATAAATACAGAAATGTCACAGCTGCATCCATAAAAAAATGCAAATGGAAAAAAAAACATGATATGTATTTGACGTAGGACACAATGTGAACAAATATGCTCTGGATCGTAATGTTTTTATTGTTTATGCTTTATCCTCTCAAGACCTGAGCTTTTCTTCCAGTGTGCATTTTTTAATTCACCTTGCTGTTCGGGATAAGTAAGACCTTATAAAAATACTAACTAAACTTGGTCTTTTTATGAGAAGTTTGATTATTTGTGTTATGAGTTGTTTGTTAGTAGTTTGTTAGCAGTGATATTGCACTTAAATACATTGGGGGTTTCTACACTAAAATGGGTGTAATGTTGTGATGATGTGGGCAGTGTCCCTAAATGTTGCTTATCAGTCAAAGTTTGAAAATTGAAGTATCATGGGTAGGGCTGCAGCTATCGAATATTTTAGTATTCGAGTATTCTACTGAAAATCCCATCGATTAATCGAGTAATCGGATAAAATACATTTTTGTTTAGTTACAGAGCAGTTATTTTTCAAATGAATTTTTTTCTCTTTAAGAAATAGACTTATCTGATACAGCATGTCAATAAGAGCGCTTGCTTTGGTAGCTCCAAAATTTGTAAACACACATTTTTTGTGCCTTGTACATCTCATCAGATGTTGCGGACCCAAATGGCACCCGTTTCATAGAATGATCCATTAGTCTCCAAACTCCAGAAAAGAAGCTAGATTTGTTGCTAGTTGCTATTTTGTATAAGAGGTAGCTTGAGGGGTCTGAAAACTCTCTTGATGTGGCCTCAGCTCTATTTGAAATACCACTCTTTGATCTTTTTTAAAATTAAACGATTACTCGAGGCAGAGAAAGTTACTCGAGTAATTTTTGTAATCGAGTACCTCGAACCATTCGAGGAATTGTTTAAGCTCTAATCATGGGTTTAAAAGGGAGAAATCTAATGTTCACATATGTGGGCGCTGGGTCTTAAGAGGTTATACTGGATTTCTATAAACACATTAGTGGAAGGAAGTGCTCTGTGACATTTTGAAAACACATTAGGAAAGTATAACTCTCCAGATTTTGTACTCAAAAAGACTGACCCATCTATCTTATCTTGATTCAAATCTACAGCCAATTAAAACTTCACATGCAAATCGTAGCTGCGGTGCTATGTTTGGCTCTACAGGGTTAAACAACACAAGTATGTGACTAGTGTGGAAATGTATAACTTGTGTTGTCTTTAAATTTCGATTTATGGATCAGGTTTTCAGTTTCCTGAAATGTTTAAATTGACACACAGTGGAAGAAAAAGCCCTCATTTAGGACGCCTTTTTTCCTTGAATCAAATTACTCCATCACCCTGCTCTGTCCTGACACCCCTGGACAGTGAAGTCAACTACAGACCAAGACCTCCAGTGCTTTCAGGGGTTGATCGTCCTTATTGAATTCAGCATGGTGGACACTGCCGGCCATGCTCTCTCATTACCCTCGTAGCTCTCCTTTAATCTAACTGCTCTCTGCTTTACTCTGCTCCTGTAGGAGTTGATGACCAAATTGATAACTGAGACTCCAGACCATCCAATCCCTTTTCTCATTGATCACCTGCAGACCAAGCAAGACAGCCCCGGCAAGCTGCACAGAGCTCTGTCAGGCTCCGCAGCACTGTGGGCGCAGAGCTCCCCAGGTCTGTACCCAGCGATACAATCACACATAATGAACACACACACACTCACACACACACAGGCACAATGAGACATTTGTCTTTGTTCATTCGCTTCAATATTGGCTCGGAGACAGTCATTAGTCCGCATCTGCTGCAGTGCTTGCAGAGTAAACTTGGCCAGCATTCACACTTTTTAAATTTGCATAACTGGGCATTGTGAGCAGAAATTGTCTCTCTCTTTCCTTCCAGAAAGCAAAAACACTCGCAGGGAGTACAGCAACTATGAGAAGCCATGGCAAATACATCCAAAGAAACCCAAAAAATCCAAGAGCGACCTGGCCATGTCGAGCATCTCTCCTCCGTCACCTGAATCCAAGTCCTGTAAGTTTCTGTTTTGGTGCAGATTTCTGAGCTTTTGTGATGCCACTGATTTCACAAACACATCATCCATTTCTGAAGTTGAAGCTTCACAGTTTTGATATGTGTTGTATCAGTTACATCCCAATTAGACGCTCCATTGACTTTAATCTTCATTTTAATTTGATATAATTATATCTAATTAAAGTTAGTCACAGTGCTTAGTCCAGGGTCCTCCCCCAGACTCTCACAGCCCTGCAGATGACTTCATTACTGAGTGCTACTTCTCACACACTAATACACACTTTTGAGACACACTGTTCACAAAGTTCTTCCACTGATGCAGATGAGGAGATTTTTCTGGAAGTTTTTCTTTTTTAGCTCGGCGATAAATTACTGCAGATATGAAGTATGACACTCGAGACAATGAGGATGGGTCAGATGAGGAGCAGGCAGAGAAATAGACTCGTTCAATAATTTAGGATTGTGCTTTATCACTGCCAGACCAGGGCTATTTCAGGCCACCGTCAGAGCATTTCCTCAAGCTCTGGAGCAGAGGATGAGTGCACCATGAGAGATGGAGACAGGAATGAAAGTTAGAAGTCAGGATAAAGTTAGCGACACCCGGCGCTCAAACTTGTGCTCAGCAGCAATCCTACAGCTGCTTTAGAGCCTTCAAAGCTACATTTCAAGTCAAATCACATTAAAAATACATGCATGTGTTTTGATGTGCCGAGCTCATGAAAAATTGAAACCAAAAGAACTCCATCTCATCATTATTGTAAAACACAGCAAGAACAACACAGGTTGTCTTAAAAAAAACAACCTGCAGAGGATCCTGTCTTGTGTGAGAGTAGTTTCTGTGTATGGTTTCACATCTTCTGCCTCACGTTTTAACTGATAATAACAGTCAGCTGAGATTGGAGCCGCTCTTTTACCCATAATGCCAGCTGTTTAATGACAGCACAGCCCTTTGCAGCAGCAGCGGCAGCACAAACACACAGAGGAAAGCAGAAGAGGACAGAAAGGCCGGAAGTAATGAAGGACTTTTTATTTAACGAGTCTGCATTTGGCAGAAACGTTTGCTCTGTGTTTATGGCTGCTACAATGCCAAGCGGCTTAGTCAGGGTAAACAAGGGTGGAGGATGGCAGATTGTAGCAGCAGTGCTGTCAAATATTCACCATCCAGATCACTTATTTGCGTGTGCACACAGGAGGGTGATGCTAGCCCTCTGCACCTGTCATCACATATGTGGGAAATATATTCAGAGGTCCTCTACACCCCCATCTATTTGTCATGTTTGTTAAAGCTGGTAGACAAGCGCTACATTTGTTTGTCATGTCTTCATAACCCACACATTGTTTCAAATTCAGCTGGGTTACATACACAAAAGACTATAAAGAGTTCATTCTATGAATAATGTGTGAGCACTTTATAAATTAAGCATCATACAGAAGCTGAGGGATGCCGCTGGTCGACGTGGGCAGGATGTCAGTGCAGTATGTGGGTCACTTCCTGATCCTGTTTGAGTTATTTTCAAAGTTGATCAAAGAGACTGACAGGCTCTGTCCCCTGGCCTCTGTCCAGTGTGCTTCTGGAGGAGACACGGTGACTTTTCTGCCAGGCTTTCCGTCCCACTCCATCCTGCAGTTTGGACTAAATACGCACCAAGATGTGACATTTAGAGATGAAATATTTGATTCTTTGCAGTTCAGATCAGTGAGAGTGTGGATGATTTGTTGTGTTCCCAGTATAAGAGTGTTTGATCAGACTTCTTCTTCTCGTCTAAAAATAATTTTGTTTTGTTTGTGATGCCCAGTGCCGCGGTCCACCGAGTACCCTCCCTGGGACTGGAGGGAGAGTCGGGACTTTGACGAGCTCAACCACATCCTGCAGGAGAGCAAGAAACTGGGCAAAGCCTTGGAGAGTCTGTCCCGCAGTGAGTGCCCGCTGCTCACCACGCTCCTTCCATATCAGAGCGATGTTTAATTCATCTTAACATACAGAACTTCAGAGTAGGCCTTTCTGTAAATGTCACTGTAAATCCTGCGAGGAAACCGGATCAGGCAGCTAATCTTACAAGCTTGTCGCTAAGCTCAGAAGCAGCCTAAGGAGGGATTTTGAACTGAATTAGATGCTTCTCTGTGCTTCAAACCATCATTTTTTTTCTCACTGCAGGCATCGCCATCTCTGATGAGCTTGATCAGGTAAACGCTAGCTTCACTAAAGCCTTTATTAAAACTCTACACATCAGTATCACTCATGCTGCATCACTTGAAAGACATGTTTCATGACTTCCACTTGGTTGTCAGAGCGGCACAGCTCGTTCTCTGACAATGATCCGCGATCTCATGAGTGATACGCCAGAGTGAGACTTCAGTAAGCATGTCCTCTGTCTCCCCGCCCCTCGCTGATTCACTGTGCAGTTGTACTTTGTCTGAGCTCTCGTCTTTGTCCTCACACGGCCCCGATTCTCTCCCCTCACAATGGTGCTGTGGCTGCCCGGGCTGGAGACGCGCAGAGCGATTTGTGAATGATGTGTCTGGCTGAGAGACGCAGCATATGTTTTGACAGAGACTTCACTTTCTGCTCAGTGCAGCAGCACATGTCAAACGACCTTGGCTCTCATCCTAGAGATTGTCTCTTTTGTTCTGTGGGATGGGGCCAGGATTGAATACCAAACAGCTGCTCTGATCATGCAGAGACAATAGTAGGTGATACTATCTGGGATTTAGACAAAGACAAGCAGACGTATCTATGGATTTTTATAGAGCGGGGTCGTAAATGTGTGCTGACTGGCTTTGGGAGGAGCAAAGTGTGTCGACAGACGGAGCTCAAACATCTCTGTGTTCCTTAAAGAGAAGAGATGTGGCAAAGTTTTACAAGAGTTTCATGACAGTTTGACTCAAATCTGGTCCTGTTTTCTTTTAAATCTACTCTTTTCTCTTCTTGTTCAGCCTCTAATCATTTCTCTAACACACTTTTAGAATCTGGGAGGCTTCAACTCAGTGCTGCGTCCCCGGGTGGTCGGAGAGTGGGTTGGTCGTGAAGAAGAGGATGCAGACCCGCTGGCTGCTGAGATGCTGCATCCCCCAGTCCCTCGGTCCAAAACTGAAGTGTGCTGGAGTGGAGAAAACAGCCCTGCAAGGAGGTCGGTGATTGACATTTCACATACAATCATGAAAAGGTGTGTGTGCTTTGAGAACTACTCAACTTCAGGTTAAAACAAAAATCAGTAGTTACTAGGGGAAGGAGAAAAAAAAAATCAAATATCGATTTATTATTTGACAATATCAAAATCAGGAATCTTTCTCAAACAACTGTTTTTTTTCAGTGGGGTGGGTGATACAGCCTCAAAACTATATTACAATATTTAAGGAAATTTGCAGTTTGCGATATTTATGACGATATGGTAACAAACAACTTACCAGTAGTGGTTGCTGCTTCTGAATAACAGCATTTTTGTTTCACACACAGTATGAAAGCCACTTTTCCAGACATTTACTACTACTACACACTCTTGAAATGTAAACATAGTAAGTTGGTCAGATCCAGAGGAAATCTGCAGTTTGGAGGAGGAAAAGTTCATCTTGCAGGTGAAAAACTTCATAATTCTATACGACACAACACATTCTTTCGATAAGGACACCAACAGAAAGGAGAAGACATGGACTGAAGTTCAGGGCTGGCCAGATGAGCTTAACATACTAATTAATAACCATGAGAGTTTTTTTTCATCGGTGGATTCCTGCAGGAACATGTGTTTCTCCTGTGATCTCGAGTATCCAGATGTTATGGGCGCTACCCTGAGCTGGGCTGAGCAGCACTTCAGAGAAGCTTTAAGTGTGAATTAGGGGTAAGGGTGAGATAGAGTTTGGATGTTCGGTTCAACCACATGTCCGTTGTTGAGGCAAAAAAATTGCACCGATACTAATGTATCTTTTGCATCCTCCTTGTGTGTCTTCATAGCCTGGTTGTATTTGGCCGTGCGTTTCAGCTTTAGGTGGTAGAACACGTTTGTGGTGTTGCCACCCATCGCAGTAATAGTTCTCCTGCACATTTGCTGCATGTCAAATCTTTGGTCAGTTAAACCGCCTTCACGTCACTGAGGTAGCTCCTCTTTTAGGCACTAAGGGCATGGTCACACTGGCCATCCAAACCACGCTGTGCTTTAGCACGATTGCCCCCCCCGCAGCGCTGTTCCCCAGAGTACAGCCAGCGGTCACACTACTCAAATATGAACCAGACTTGAGCAGGTATCACACACGCGCGTGGTCCGCCTACGTCATCGAAAAGCATCCGTTTACATGAAGTGTGATCTCATCAGAGTCAACACAATGAGACACAGAGAGCACTGCTACAACTTGAGAGACTTTTAGACTTATGGTAAGTTGTTTTGGCCCGACACAGCCCTCTAACACCCCTGCTTTGTTTAAATTGATTGTCGAGAGATGCGCTTGCAGTGATCATATGTCATGGATCACACGCGCTGTCTGCGAGCTTGTGCATGAATTAAACCGTGCCGAAGCCCACCTCTCTGAAGCGTGCCAAAGTAGAGAAGTGAATCGTGCTCAAGCACAGCAAGGTTACGGTCAAACCAGCCATTCGAAACATGCTTTAAGGCTGACGTGTACTTAGGCACGGCACGTTTTGCCAGTGTGACCGCGTCCTAAATCGTCATGTGAGGACAAAGTTGATGCTGCCTTGCCGCTTTCGCTCTCGGCCATTGTTGTTTTGTGCACAGTAGGGAGCGTCTTACGTCATTGCGCCTCTTCACTGTAAATATCACAAAATGACAAATATATATTGTCTAAAAAATTATACCGGCAACATTGTAGACGATACAATATGGCACACCCCAAGTCTGGTTTTAAAAAAGCAAACTAAAAATTGCAAAAGAGTCAGATATCAAGGAATTGCAAAGTAAATCAAATCGGCACCCCAAAAATGATAACAGAATTGAATCGCAAGAAAAGCACATCGTCCCAGCCCTAGTAGTTACAGTGGTCATGGCGTTCAAAGAGGTCGTTAATCTGACTCCCAACCTCAACCTTTGACTCATGTCTTTCTCTTCTCTCTCCTCCCCACGTTTTATGTCTGTCTTCAGCTGTCTTATCTAATAAAAGCAAAAAAAATCCCCAAAATGACTCAAAGAAATGTTTATAACCCAAAGTTCACCAGGCTATTGTTGGCTCCTCTAAAAGTAGGAGGTAGACTTCCGACTGTGGCCCCCGCTGCCTGAGGAATGCCCGTCTGAATGGGTTTGTTAATTCCATTTCAAAGGCGCGATCAAACTTGCCTGCCATGATACTGCTTCAACCCAGTTCTGAATTAAAGCTAACCTCATTTCTGGGCGCTCAAGGCCAGAGGAATTTTCTGCTTGGTACTTTAAAAAAATCTGACAATTTGCTGCTTCATGAGCTGTCATATCATTCCTCACCATCTCATTTGTCTGCTGAACTATCCAAAGTCCAAACAACCTGGACCCTCTTTGACCCGCTGCTTCTGTTACAGCGTGTGTGACTCTGTGTGAAGGAGTCACTTGCACTGCAGCAGCTGATGTGACTAATTAGAGGAGGATCGGATATAAAACCATAAATCATCTGCGAGCTTGAGCTGACATACCCGCAGTGTTAATCTCATTAAGTGACTGTATGGGTGGATTATGGGGAGAAATCACTTAGTTAGAAGCCTGAGCTAGGAGATAGGGGTGTCTATGTGTGTGTGTGTTTGTGTGTGGGCTTACTGATGAGCTCCGCTGTGCATGTGTGTGTGTCTGTAAATTAAGGGTTTGGTGTTTACCTATAAAAGGTGTAAAATAACTGCTGTGTGCTCAGTTTTGGTGCAGCATCCCAAAATAATTACAACCTCTTCTCTCATCAACTGAAGGAGTGTTTGGCTCATCAGAGAGTTCATTTATATTAACTCTGAATTACATTAAGTGGGAATTTGCTCCCACTTCAGATCCTGTTTGTGGATTGAGATCACTTTCACGTCCTCTGAGCCTCAAAGCCAAAAATAATAAGATCAGAAAAATGAAAGTTCTTTGTTGTCTTGTTTTGGGTTAGATGAGGAACTCTGTCTCTGAGGGATGGTGGAGAGTTCAGGGAGTTTGGGACAAAAGGCGGACGAACAAGAGGCAGTGTGTGTGAGGTGAAAGGGACATTTGCAATCCACTACACAAAAACAGGCTTTCATTATCATACTTAGATTATGAATCTGTTAAAGGGACAGCTCTGTTGTTTTAAATGGGGCAGTGTGAGGTATTTTTTGGTCTAGCTGGGTGTTTTTTTTTTTTACAAGCTGTCCTGCTCCACAGTTGAAAGGGACCCAGCTTTAAGATCTAGTCAGCCACTGCTCTGATAAAGTCACCCCCACTCTTTCTTTTCAGAAGCCCATGTTGGTACAAAACCCTACAAGGGCTTCACGTTTTGGTTTGCAAAATACAGCTCTACACACTCCTCTTATTGTGATGGCTGTTGTTAGAAGTGAAAGAGATTCATCATTCAAGCTTTGGTTTAAGTCCCTGTGAGGACTTTCTCAGTGAAAGAGGTCTGCCTGTTCGTAATCCAAACTGTAAAATGAGATTATCAGTGACAATATAGGTTATTTCCAAATGCTACTTCTCAGCTTCCCCATCGCAGGATCGGATCGATTTATGGCGCATTGTAGTCTATGACAACACCACACCTGCTGACAAAGTTTAGTACTGAGAAGAGAGATCTGTTTTTTTCTCTACTGACACTCACTGACATTACACTTTACGGACATGTCTTTGGGCACCAGAGTGTAAGTAGTGCTAAATATAGTCAGCTCCTAAACTGCGTACAAACTAAAAAAAAGTTTGTTTGTTGTCATGTTTTAAACAACAGCTTTGTGACTGTTGGTCAGTACCTTAAGTCTTTGTGTTGTATCCAGTAAAAAAGTTGTCTTGAACAAAAAAAGTTGTTTAAAATTCAAGACCAAGTCTATCTCTATTTATTGCTAAAACACACAGCCAGTTAAAAGTGACATCTTCACGACAGTGTGCGTGAGACTCCAGGCCAAAAGGTGGCGCTGCAGTGTAATTAAAACAGATCCTCCTCACAGTACAGTGTTTCTTTTCAACAGTGCAGCTAGCATCTTTATCTGCCCTCAGGGTGTTGCTGTGTACAGGACTTCTTCTTGCTGGTGAGGCTTGGGTTCCCGTTTTGTCTCTTTGACATAAGAAACAGTTGCACTGGTAACTCTACAGAAGAGGTGTAAATTTGTTTTATTTCATTTTTTAACACTACAGTGTTACTACAACAGTAGCCATACATTATATCTTGTTTGAATGTCTTTTTATATCTTAAAAACTCAAAATACACTCAGTGGTTATCTCATTAGGAACACCTACTCATCATGTCTATACTGCAAACATAAATTCATCCAATCAAGCACCTTGATGCATCCAGGCATGTACGCATGGGCAAGGAGACCCACTGAAGTCCAAACTAAGCATCAGAATAAAAAATATGGATTTAAGTGACTTTACTGTTACTATTAAGTGGCACTGACTCTGAAGCCAGACAGGCTGGTCTGAGTGTTTCAGAAACTGCTGATCTACTTGGTTTTCACACATTCCTAGGGCTTACAAAGAATGGTCCAAAAAAGAGCAAATAAAAAAGAGAGCTGCAGTGCAGCAGCTCAGACCAAATCACACATCTGCAGCAATTGTGTGAAGCTTTTATATCAATACGAACCAAATCTCTGAGTGTTTCCAGCACCTTGTCGGAAAGACGTTCAAAAAAGGTGAAGGTATGAGTACGGTGTATCTGATAAAGTGACTGGTGAGTGTATAGCCTGTTTGTACTTGTCAGCAGTAAGTGTGTTACACTCTGAAGTCATTTTAAGATTAGAGTCCGCACACTGTGTGTTGAAATCAGTTCGATTCCCTCTCTATCTTTCGGTTGTTGGACTTGATTTCTTTTTGGAACTTCTTGCTCCTGGCTCTTAACTAAGCACCCCACCTGTCACTGAGGACCATAAAAGGAGCTGACAGGTGGTGATAGCCTTCTGTGTGACTTGCTTCAAAGTGCAAGGGGCAGCAGGTGAATCAGATTCACCAGAAATGTTTTCAAGGAAATCCTTTATTTTGTCAGATTGTCCACTGGAATCGGTTTCCCTTTCCCCTGAGCTGTCAGGGCCATGAACTTTTCTCCTCCTCCTGACTCTAAAAGTTGTCCTGCTCACTCAACGTTTGACTCACAGTTTAAAAAGTTAACAGTCACAACCACCGGTAGTTTGGCAAAGACAAAAAGAACAGCTGTGAAAGTCAACACAGGCACAATCATATGAACCACCATGCCTTATGCAGATTTAATTATCACAGAAATGGCATAAAGAGGGTATGAAGAAATATCAGTCATCTTATAACCCTTCCTCATTATCTGTAAATAGAAGTCATTAAACTGAGATTAGCATCAAATGGCTCCTCGTCCTCCTCTCTGATCCTCGCCCTCAGCCTGCAGGATGTGGCAATCAATTTCACCAATGAAGAGGTGCTGCAGAAACATCACCTGTCTTTGTTTTAAACTGTACAGGATTTCTCCCTGTTCCACTTGCTCCAAAACAAAGGTAACTGGGAATTCTGGTAGAAAAAACAGATTGGTGTAATTTCTCTTATTGTAATTACCTGCAAGATCACTTTGATTGAATGTGAGAGTGTCCTCATATGTAGGGAAAGTTTTAGCAGAAAAAAAGTGAGCTTTTATAGCTGCATGCTGCTGCTAATGGATCTAACTGCTTCCTTATACAATGCTAATGCATTAGCCTTAAAGAACAAATAATTAATGAAGCATGGAGACCAATATTAGGCCCTGTTTACACGACAGCGTTTCATCTGGAAATGCTAAAATGCAGTGAAAAAATCTGAGTTAACACGGAAACGCTGATGGACTGAAAACGCTGTAGTAAGCATGCCAGGCCTGTAGGTGGTGCTGTAACTGTCTTGTGGAGAAGCTGCTTTTGAGAGATCTCCATCAAAGTAGAGTTGAGCCGGTCATCTGGTGTATCTGGGGAATACTAAATTAAAAAGTGGAGCAAAAGATGCACATTTTGTTGAAAGACAGTTAGCTGACACTGCAGATTGAGCAGCACAAGCACAACACGGTAGATCGCAACGATCGTAACAACGACACTGTCGTTCTGTTGTTTGCGCGCGCGAGCTGAAGTGTGACGTCAGCGTTTCCACTGAAAACAACGGCTTACTGTTTAAAACAGCAACGGTGTCGGGAGCATTTAAAAAAAATCCCACGTTTCAAAAGTTTGCGTTTTACGTTATAGGTCGGCTGAAATGCCGTTTCCGTGTAAATGCGAAGCTGAAACGCAACAAAACTTCTGCGTTTCACCCTAAAACCATTGTCGTGTAAACGGCCCCTAAGTTTCAAAAATGAAATGTTTTCTTCTCTGGTTGCCTCATAGCAATGATTAACAGATTTATCTCACTCCGACAGAAATATCTCACTTTAAGTATTTTTTTCGTTATTTAATACTTGTATTATTGGCTTACTGTTTGCTTAAAGTACAACAAATGCTTTCAAAACCCTACTCTTTTTCTTATTTTGTCCCTCTCTCACCCGACCCCCTGTGATGCTCCTCAGGTCGTGCTATGACTCCTCCGTTGCTTACCTCAGAGCAATTAACCCCCGTTTCCCCTGCCCTGCTAACCATTTATAGCAAGGTGTTCTGCACCTGCATACCACTTGATATTATTGTATGCTATTTAGTCCCTAGCAGGCGAGAAATAGCTGTCAACAGAAACTTTATATGTAGTCACACATCTGCAGCCCTGTGAGGAAAAGACAGCGGTGTGTGTTTGCTGGTAGGCTTCAGGTTTGACAGATTAGAGTGAGAGGATGTAATTAGTATAGGAGCGCAATCATTCTAAAAGGAGGCTATGGTTAGAGGATATGTGCTGTTATTTGAATACATAATGCTGAGGGGGAAGATAGTTTTATATTCATTACACTGTTAAGAGTTTTATCACAGTTTAGAAATGAGTTTGAAAAAGCAAAGAGTAAAATGTTTCAGATTTTGAAAAATGGAAGAGCGTAGTTTTGTTTTTTAACTTTGTTCTCACACCTCTTCTCTTCTTCCTCCTCAGCCTGAAGATGGAAACGAAAAGCAAAGGGCTCAGAGAGCAGCAGCAGCACCACAAGAAGCTCCTGGCAGCCATGTTATCCCAGGACTCCTTCGACTCAGTCCACAGCCCAGCCCCCTCCATCGCAGAGGAGGAGATGGAGGATGAGGATGATGCCATGGAGCTCCTCGGTAAGGTCCCATTTTTGCCTCAAACACACAAGCTGTAAACATGCAAGAAATGGAAATAATGAGCAGTTGCATACCATTATTTTTCTGAATCAGGACTTTGGTGAAAGCTCATAATCAAAGTCCTGACTCCCTTTGAAACCGATGCTCTGTAGGTGTAAGGCAGGCAAGCTGTTTGATTACATGTGTCGATGTGCGTGTGTAGAAGCCGGCAAAGTAAGCTGAGTCATGGTTTAACGATGCGTGTTCAAGGACTTCTTCTCACCACACCGCTAATTAGTGCTTCCACCTTCTTCCATGATCTTTTTTCCTGATAAATCAATCTGTTGTAATCACCAAGTTCAAAACATTTACATAACATTTTACGATTACCAAAAATATTTTTATCATCTCGCCTGAAAAGATCAAGAAGTCAGAAATGAATTAGAGATTGTAGCAGGAATGAATGTGTGCAAAAGAATCCTGACAGACTCTTTATCATGGAGTTTTCTTTTCTCTTTTGATAAAAGATCGAATATGCTCAGATTTCTGCTTCAGATGCAGTGTAGCATTGATTGTAGAAACATGAAATATCAAAAGGAGATGAATGATGGATTTCAGGTTGCAAGGTGTTCATCTCAGATGCATCAGAATGAACTGACGTGAGAGTTGGTGTAAGCTGATCAACAGCTGTCAGTGTGTGAGTGTGTAAAAGCAGGGCCACAGACTTCAGTATTAGATGTTTGTGAGCGCATTGAAGCCAAGAAGAATGATAGTATTTCAGTGCACTAAGAGTGGTGAGTGTCATTAAAGGCTCCTTTCCAAAACACCAGTGGCTGCAGCGTTAGGCCTGCACTAACAAAAAGTGGTCCTCTACCTTTACAAACTGCTGGTTGGAGACACAATATCACTCCACTCACTCCACAGCAAACACTGCTGTGAACAACAGAGACATTAAGAACACAGTCTGAGTTGTAACACGATTAAGTCAGTGAGACACAGAAGCACAGCATGCATAGCTGGAGCACTGACAAACAGACACATGCAAAGGAAGATGAGATCTGAGTGATTCCTTAATTTGAGTCAAGTGAATCACCTGTAAAAACAATATTTAAATAGCTCTTTTGAGTTAACTTTTAAAAAACGTTTTAACACAAAAAAAAAAAACATTTTGGATGATCTGAAAAAGGAGCCAGTCTGTGATTGGAACAGTGAGACCGTGCACCCTCAAGGCTTTTGTACACTGAGTCCAGTTTGTTCTCAAACAGCCCTAAATGTTTAAAAAGAAATTAAATCTCATTTTGTGTCAGTTCTGGTTGCACACTTACTTAAAAACTTTTCTCTGCCATTATTTTTTTTGCAACAGGTTTCTGTTGTTTTTGCATTCATCCTGTCCTGTTCATTTAAAGCAGGGGTCCAAACTCATCACCTGTGGGCTGAATACAGCCTGCATAACAGTGGCGGCTGCTGGTCAGTCAAGGAGGGGAAGCTCATTTTTTTCCGGCCTATATCATAACTTTGTTCATTTATTTAAACGTAAATTCTACCCTCAATTCCTTTTCAAAAAAATGATCTGTGACCCTGTCATACCAAACAGGTGTTTACCAACCATGCTTACCGATTTTAAGAAAGGTAAACTCGCTGGGGAGCGCTAAAACCCACGGATCAGTACAGAACAACTAACTGTAAAACTGAGAAGATGCTCCTGTGGAGAATTTATACTTCAAGATCGCTGACTGGCTCATTTCACTGTCAATCAAAAAGGGATTCGGCCTCAGACAGATCATCCAATCATCATGCAGAAGCTGAGCATCCAGGCCAGCCCACTGCCTCATAGACCCCCAGAGACGCTTAGCGTCCGAGGGAGGGACAAAGCCCAGCGTTTATCCAATGACCGTCCAGTTTCCACAATTGAACAACCCACTCTACGCTTCTCCGCTGAAGTCAGAAGACGCTCAGCGTCCAACTGTGTTAAAGCACTGAGACGCTGGGGGGATGAATGAGAAGGAGGTGGAGCCAGTTACCTGTGATAGGTAGCTGATTCTGCACAAAAGATGAAGGAATTCTGGCGTATATTTTATCAATGAAATGTACACACAGCAGTACATATCACCACTTTTTTGGGGGACATTTTAGGGGAAGCTGAGCTTCCCTTGCAGTCTTAGAGCAATCGCCACTGCCGCATAACCATTTTATACGGCCTTCCACTTGATACCTATTCATAGTGAAATCCTGTCCACCTGGCTTGCTCCTGGCCCAGTCTGCTGTTGGGACCAAGTTGACCCTGAACTCAGCATAATCACCACATGAAAGCAAACAGAAAAACAACTTGAGAAAGGTTGATCAGGTCAGGCACAGAATGTTTCAGGAGAAGTAAGAGAACGATTATTTCTGTAAAGTTTAAGTGGTACTACACCTTTCTTATATGCTAAGAGAAAGTTGTCATTCTAAAGTAGTATAAACCCACGCACCCAGGGAAATGAGCGGACACAATGAGCTGTGTAGCTAAAAGAAGATCTGTCAATCCCAAAAAGTTGTAATCTAGAAAGCAAGAAAGGAGGTAAATCAAAGAACAGGTCCAGATTTAGTGATGTCCATCTTCAAGACTTACTGACGGTTTCACCTGCCTCCTCCCTCAGAGCAAATGTGGCTCAACTGTCTGAAAAGAAATGCTCTCAGGTGTCTGGAGTGTGAGACTTCTGATTTAAAGGGTGCTGTGAGTGACTTCAGCTGAGGAAACATGGACAACCACTGACTAAACTTTATGTCTGGTTACACTTTTCTGATTTATCAGTTCTTTTGACAGTAGATTTTTATTTTTAACTGAGCATTACGCAATAAACAAGACCAGGACGATAAACACATCAGACTCAAGTGCAAAGTTTTTGTGTGTAATGTGTTATATATCCACAAAAGTACACAAAATAGACTGGATGAACCCCTAGTCACTGAACAGCTCAAAAAGTCAGACAATCCTGTTATGTAGATTATTTATTTGTTGTTACAATACTTTTTTGCAATATATCTTATGATATTGGAAAGTCTGTTTCTCTTATAAATGGTGCCACTTTTATAAGGAACATGCATTTGTGGGATGAGCAGCAGAGCTGAATACGTTGGTCGCATCCATGAAAAACTTGCCAAATCTTAACTGCCAATGCCAGACAGCTTACTGTGTTGTTGCTAGTGACTCTTAAGTTCACTGCTCAGCTGGTTGTATATCCTCAGATGCACCATGTTTCAACATCCTCTCTGGCAGTTGCAGGAAATCTCTTAATGAGCTCCTCCTTTATTAAAAGAACACAAACTATTTAAATAAACATGACAAAGTTATGTTAAAACAAAGGGACATCCTTCATCAGGGGAGACTGTGCTCCCTGAGAATGTGCAGTGTGGAAATGTAGATTAGCAGAGCAGCAGTGAGTGTTTGTGCTGCACTAAAGAGCACATTAGCAGGAGCTGTTGAGGAAGCTATGTTTCCTGTTTACATTGTGAGGCCAAATGTTGTGAAGTCAGTGAGTCTGGATATTTACTCTGACAAGTAGAGAATCCTAGAGGAGCACTTTTGTTTGTACTTCGTATGTTTGAGTGTGTGTGTATGTGTGTGTCACAACCTGTCATGCCACCATGTGCAGACGTGAGATGGATGAGTAGGTGACAGAGTGTTTGGAAACAGTGCTTGACGTGAGGTTTTGTTCTGGCTTCATTCAGCAGTCTCTACAGATACAGGAGAGTAAACGCCTCGTGCCAGATCGAATTTGCTGCCTGGAGTATTTTGTGTGTTAAAGCTCCCTCCCTCTCTCTGTCGTCTCTGTTTCACTTGTTCACCTCACTTACTGTGCATCTGCTGTGTGGGGATCTTTCCCTGCAGGGTTGGCTCTTTTGAATACAGTCTCTTACCACAGTGTCACAAAGGAAGGTCATACAGACAATTGCACATAAAAACAGCTTTCACAAAGAAGAAAGACTCAGAATATGACTCGCTGAAAGCCAAAGCTAATACTTGGAATACTGTCTTCTAGGTGCACCAAGAAACGCTTGACACACTGTACTTTCCATGAAATAACAACCCTCAACCTTTTCGCTTTCATATCCGCATCTACAACTTCAGGGCCAATTAAAGCTCTTCAGCATCTCTCTGGTCTTGTCAGAGCTGTTGCTCTGGGATGACACAAACTCTACGTATCTTTGCTCTCTGCTCCTCTGTCACTGCACGGAGGAGCTGCTGCTTGTTAGTAGCGTCTCTTCATCGGGGTCATCGAGAGGGATGTGTTTATATGTGACAGGGTGACTTCAACGTCTACACAGACTGGGGCTGACATAAAACCTCACTGTCATTCTTAAAGCTATGGATAGTTTTAAATTATTCATCATTAAGCAAACTAGTGGTAGCAGTTATGGAAGTTATTTTTCTGCCTGTGTTAACAATTTCTCCCTGCAGATGTTTTTAGCTTTTGCTTGTTAACATCCTTTCGCTTTTGTTCATAATATCTCTCTTACAAAAGCCACAAAAGTTCAAGTGTAGTTTTTGTGCTTTTTAACATTATTTTAGCAAATTAAACAGCTACTGCCTCGAACTTTAGAGTATTAGTAAATCAAAAGTGAATGAATACATATAGAGAGATGACCCACTTGTGAAAATCTGTTTTCTCCTGGTCAGCATCAGGTGCACCTTTGTGATATCAAAGAAATTTCAGTGGTATTCTTTAAAGTTTTGATGGCATGTATAGGGGCCCAGTTCAATATAATTTACACTTAAAACATCTGAAAGAGAAAAAAAAAGATCAGAAATCCCAAGGCATGGCAGCTTTTATTTTGCCATGTCGTGGACCCCCTGTCATATGTGTGTCTTAGAGTACTTTTTCAATTGAAGATTAAACATAAAGGACTAAACTGGTGACAAAAGAAACATGCTGGAAGCTCCACAGTTACTAACACAGAATCTGTAACATGACGCAACATTTTTGTTTTTTATATAATCACATCCACACCCTTATGAAAAAAAAATATGTATTTTTGGAAATTATTTGGTGGCCCAGTTGCAATAACTTTGCAGCCCATCAGGGGGCCATGGCCCACAGGTGCGAATCACTGGTGGAAGGCATTCAACTTTTATGAGAACAGGAAATTTGTTGTACAGTATCACATGCATCAGTGTCATATTGTATTATATCTCATTGTATCAGGTTGCTTCATACCATATGGCATTGTATCCCAGCGTAACGTATCGCAACGTATCATATCGCAACGTATGGTATCGCAACGTAACGTATGGCAACGCATCGTATCGCAACGCATCGTATCGCAACGCATAGTATCGCAACGCATGGTATCGCAACACATCGTATCACAACACATCGTATCACAACGCATCGTATCGCAAACGCATCGTATCGCAACGCATCGTATCGCAACGCATCGTATCGCAACGCATCGTATCGCAACGCATCGTATCGCAACGCATCGTATCGCAACGCATCGTATCGCATCGCATCGTATCGCAGCGTATCGTATCGCAAGGTATCGTATCGCAACGTATCGTATCGTATCGTATCGCAACGTATCGTATCGTATCGCAACGTATCGTATCGCAACGTATCGTATCGCAACGTATCGTATCGCAACGTATCGTATCGCAACGTATCGTATCGCAACGTATCGTATTGCAACGTATCTTATCCCAAAGTATTGTATCAGAAGGTATTGTTTCGCAAGGTATTGTATCCTACTGCTTCCTATTGCAACGTATCATATTGCAACATATCGTAACGCCACGTATTATATCGTATCGCAACGAATCACAATGTGTTGGACCCCAATATGTCCTATTGCGTCGTATCGCAAGGTATTTTGTGTATTGTATAGCAAGGTATTGTATCACAGTGTAGTGTATTGCAACATATCGCAACATATCGCAACATTTTGCATCGTATTGCATTGTATTGCAACGTATCGTATTGCAACATATGGTATTGCAACATATGGTATTGCAACATATGGTATTGCAACGTATTGTGACGCAATGTGTTGTAGCCCATCATGTTGTATCCCAACGTATTATATCACAATGTATTGTATTGCAACATATTGTATCATGCCAAAAAGTATCAAATTGCAAAGTTTTGTTTTGTTGCAATATATCGTGTAGCAATGCATCGTATTGCAATGTATTGAATTGCATCTTATGGTAAACCATCACGTCATGTCATATAATCTCACATCAAATTGTATACCATCCTATCTATTTACATCCTATCATATCCCAATGTACTGCATACTGTTAAGAAGTTTCTTCATCAATCAGATCCCATCCTAAATTAAAGAAGTCATGTTTACATCTGGAATACCTTCCATCATGTTTACTGGGACAGCAGTAAAGGTGAAAGATGCGTCCATAAAGCATGGTGTTGATGGTCTGTGATAGCCCTCTCTTATCATTATCTCAAACCAAACTCCACCAGTGGCTTTTACACCACAGCCCTGGGCAACAAATTACAGAAAATAACACAGCAAGGTCATTTCTTATCTCTGACGAAGCTGTCTCAGTCCTCTCTCAGCAGGGACATCACCTCATGTTGACTGTCACTCTGAGTGTCCCATCTCTCTGCTGTAGAGTTGATTAAAGCCCTTCTAGCATGCAGCATGTGGTGGCCTGGGCCACTTGGTGAAATGAGTGACACTCTGGAGAGTTTCTGAGCCCCGTTTGGAATGAGGGCACTGACGCATGATCTCTGGCAGCCGTGTTGGCTGTGTGATAGTGTATTGATCCCTGAAGAAGAAACTTATCTTTTATCATGCTGCTGTGGATGTGAAGGTTAAACATATGGTCAGGTGCTTAGCTGCACTCCTGCAGCTGGTAGGGATTCAATGGTCAGCTCAAGGTCTCTACTCTAAGGAGAGCAAACTTGTAGTTGTGGATTAACCACATGATCTCTGGATGCAAATTTTTCAGTTTTTCGGAAAAAATACTCAAGATGTGATGGTTTTTCATGCCTCACTTGAGTATTTTTTCTACAGCAATCTTCATCCCCAATTTGAAGAAACAAACAGTTTATTTCTCAATAAGCCTTTCTCAACAGTCCTTATGTTGCCTTGCAAAACAAAAAAGTTATTGATTGTTGGTTAAGATTAGATGCCCTGAATAAGTGGGAAGCTCATTTTTTTCCGGCCTCCATCATAAATTTGTTAATCTTTTTAAACGTAAATTCTACTCTCTGTTCCTTTTCAAGAAAATGATCTGTGACCCTGTCGTACCAACCAGGTGTTTTTTCCAGGGATTTTACCAGTGTTCTCTCAACACTCATCGTTTTTAAGAAAGGTAAACTTGCTGAGGATCGATAAAGCCTCCGGATCAGTCCAGAACAACTGAGAAGATGCTCTGGTGGAGGGTTATACTTCAAGATCGCTGACTGGTTCATTTCACTGTCAATCAAAAAGGGATTCAGCCTCAGACAGATCATCCAATCATCATGAAGAAGCCCAGCGTCCAGGCCAGCCCACTGCCTCATAGACCCCCAGAGATGCTGAGCGCCTGAGGGCGGGACAAAGCCCAGCGTTTATCCAATGATCGTCCAGTTTCCACAGTGGAACAACCCAATCTATGCTTCCCCGCTGAAGTCAGAAGACGCTAAGTGTCCGACTACGTTAAAGTGCTGAGACGCTGCGGGGATGAATGAGAAGGAGGTTGAGCCAGTTACCTGTGATAGGTAGCTGATTCTGAACAAAAGATGAAGGAATTCTAGCGCATATTTTGTCAATGAAATGTACACACAGCAGTATACATCACCACTTTTTTGGGGGACATTTTAGGGGAAGGTGAGCTTCCCTTGCAGTCTTAGAGCAATCACCACTGCCTTGAATGCATCTTGTTTTTTGCTTTCCATTCTTTGTTTTTTTTTTTTCCCTATTGTTAATTTTTGGGCTTTTATGCCTTTAATTGAAGGAGATAGGACAGTGGATATAGTAGGAAACAGGGTGAGAGTGGGGAATGACAAGTGGGAAACAGGCCACAGGCTGGGTACAAACCCGGGACACCCACTCAAGGGTGAATATATCATGGGGCGCAACCTCGACCACAAGGCCATTTGCGCCCCTTGGCTGTCTTTTTAGGAGTAGGTTTTATGCTGTATTTCCAATGGCTCAAATTAATCCCTCTATCTTTTCTGTTCTCATTTTCTTCACTCCTTTAGTTTAGATCAGGCATGTTGTCTAAAGGGGGTCAACATGCTCTTTCTCTAGCTGTGCAGCTTGTTGTGTCCGCTCATCTCCCTTGTACTCTGTAAGCTGCTTCTCATGTTCATTTGAGGTCATACTCCTTCAGGACAGGAACTTTCTCTTTGCCTACGACACCGGTGTAGTTTCCTTTAAACTCAACAGAAATAATCATTCTCCCACTTCTCCTGAAACACTCTCTGCCTGACATTAACCTTTCCTTTGGCCTTTGAGAGAGACTTCTTGATTAAACAGTGTTTTGAGGACATTGGAAAATATTTTTTTCCCGCTTGGTTTCACATGCTTTTTATACTGCGCTCAGGGCCAAATCAGATATTTCTTCCTTGTTCCTGACAGCCGACAGGGCCATGAATGCAGCGGGCTAAATTTCACCATGAAGTGGTATCACGGGCCTTGAGTTTGAGACTCCTGGTTTAGATGTTCTTAGAGCTGCAGCAGTGTCTGAAGTTCCTCAGGGACAGAATAAATATCGTGTTAGTGATGTCTCTTTTTGACTCTCTACATGCAGCATTGTAGTCACTTTAACACAAGACATTCTGGGAGCACGTTATCCATGTAAGGCTTTGCAAAGGGTGACCTCTAGTGGTTGAAACCTGATGCTACAGCTGCTGTGTGTGAAATCTGATTAAGATTGAGCCACATCACAGTAAATTGAGCAGTGGTGACCTATTAGTGTGCCAAGTTAGACCATTTTTGTAGCTTGAATTGTATATAGAAAAGAAATATAAAGTATGGCTCGATTTGAATACAGGTTTTAAATGAGCACAGGGGGTCTAAATCCTCTGTCTACATCCAGACAATACATTTACGAAAGCAACATGTCATCAGTTTTAATCCCTTCACTCTTGTTTTCTTATCATCCCACATCATTACACCTGTTTGTTCTCTTCCAGCCTTTGTGATGACTGCTGATGCAGACAAATCCACACCACCTAAGTAAAAGCAGTCATGTCACTAAGAAGGGTAGATCTCATGATGAATCAATTTCATTAGTCTAAACCCTTTGGGGACAATGAAGACTCCAGTGTGACTTCTAAAGATATTGAATTGTAAATAATGGGGCAGGGGAGGGGAGCACTTATTTGTCTTGCTGTGTAGCAACAAACACATCACCGCGGGAATAAGTTGCACAATAAAAACAGGTCTAAGGGATACAAAGACTGTTAATAACAAGTCTCTTTATTCATTCTGAGCAGAGGGGTTTTCCTCACTGGGTGTCTTTCTGCCAACACCTGTAAATGCAGCTCTTGAGAAATTAATACAATCCTCTTGGAATGGTTTAACATGACTACCAGCTGAGGTTTTCCAGATTGAATCCAATTATAAAAACCAAAGACACGGCTTAAAGCGGATTTGTTTTGTTCAGATTGCTCCAAAAGCAGAATCCAAAAATCAGCTCAGGGATTGAGTCTTATTGATTCTCTCACTGCTCTCAAAGTGGCACGGTGTGTTTGCCCAGTTGTTTTCATTAGCTCTGTGCTTAAAGCTAACCACTACCATTCTGAAAATGAATATGACTCACATGTTCTTATAAAGCCGTGGAAAGTATTAAGATTCCTTCTTCATCTGGGCGGTAAAGCCACAGTTTGCAGTGATCTGACATGAGGAAAGGGCTGAGTTCAGAGTGTGGGTAGAAACACCCTGTTTCTGGCCATGCGCTGTTGTTTTATGGTAACCTAATGAGACGAGTTAGCCAGTTTCTTGCTGTTAAGTTGTTGCTCGTCATCCTTGGTGGAAGTATTCCATTTCACAGACATATTCTTTTAGTTTTCATAATCTACTTTTGTTTACAGAGTAAGTATTATTTGCATGCCTGTGGGTGTATGGTAATAAAAGTTCGACTAGACAAATGAAGAGAGAATTTCCATTTTCAAAGTGCATCGTTATGTAACCCTGTTTTTTCAAGATACTGTACAAGTACAGAAAATTGGCAATTACTACTGTTCTACATATGACTTGCAAATAATTTGTTTAAAAATATCAAGACATCATCACTTACATGAAGTTTTTAAACTGGTTATGATTATGTCCTTTGAGGATTTGAGGAGCCATGTTCAGAACAGAAGGAATACTTTATAAGATAATCACAGTCACCATGTAGTTGGTTAATATCCCACTTTCCCTGCTCACACTTTTCTTCCTGCAGAGAAGAAACAAAGCCTCTCTCAGAGTTCAGGACTTCATGTATCAGACCCCCCTGCACGAGTCCACAGATCCTTTTTACAGTGTTGACCCTCTCTGGCATGACTCCCGAAACAGGAGAGCAGGACGTGAGAGTAGCTTTACCGGCTCTCACTGATTCACAGTGACAGTGAGGATCTGATGGGGACAGGATGAGGGCAGGATGAAGCTGTGTGGGATCTTTGATACACAGAATAAAGCAGCGTCTGGTAGATTTGTTACACGCTGTGTGTGGGGCTCTTTTGTTTGAGGGGTTTCATTTTTCTTTGAACAGGCATTGCATGTGGTATGATACAACAGCACAATTGTAAAAAAGAAGACAAAGTATATCAGTTTAAAAATCAAGGCTCACTGTCTCTTAAGTATTGTATCTCCAGCCTTTCTTACTCTAAAAGCCATAAATACATTTTCTTTGGTCGACCTTAAAGGCTACTAAATGTTTAATCCATCTGAACAACTCTGTGAGGTGTAAAAGCGAAACAGTTATTTTTCAGGTCACATGAGCTACAAATGACCGCTAGGAGCCAAATTAAAATCCGTCCTTTGCAGTTTCCTGTGAAAATCCTCAATTAGAAGTAATTTATTGAAAAAACTATGGAAGTTGTGGAAAAATACATGTCCAAGTGAGCTACATAACCAACAATGCCCCTCGTAGTTGCTTTAAGTTTTATTAGCTTCTGTCATTTCTTTGTTTGATTTTTTAAATTTGTGCTTATGAGCGGGAGAATGGATACACTCTATGAGCCAAATTATTTCAAATCATTCATAGGGTCTATTTTCACTTCTTTTCTGCCATATGACATCTTTTTCCAAACAGTGCAGCTCCCCCTGCTGACCAGATGAGCATGGCAAGTTCACAGCTGTCCTGCAGTGACTGCACAGACCAAAAACTAGGCAAAATCTATTACTCCATGGGGTGGAAAATTTCAGGTATATTTCAAACAAGTTTCCTAAAAATTTTAATTGGATTAGCTAGAGTATATTGGAAATTTTCAGAGTTTTGTTGCCGTCAACTTTGATGAATTAAAAAAAAATCAAGGGAAATTTTGTCTTTTTTGTCATTTTTATTAACTTGATTAAGAAATATTGCTTAAGACATATTTACATGCATGTCTGCTTATAAACAAAACTTTTTTTTACATTTATAAATGTATATGAACAGATAAATGCAATTAATATAAAGGATCTATAATATAAAGGATCAGGCTTAATCCAACCTGTACCAAACTGTATTGATCTATACCGGACTGCTTGGTGGAAATAGGGCTTTAAATTCCTGTTAATTTTCCAAAAATTCCCATATAAAGTTTCCAACTTTGAAAATTCCCAGGAATTTTGCAACCTTAGAAATAACTTTACTTTTTACATCCATTTTTTACCATTGTTTGTGGTAAGATAGTTTACATGGTCTTAATTTTCTCAGAGCTCTGACAAAACTTTTTTAATCTCTATGAAATATCTGTGCTACAACAGAAACGTAATACCAGAAATTACTCAACGCAGTGACTGAATTTCTGCAAAGCTAACAACATCCACCTCAGCGTTAGATGTGCTTTCCAAGAAATCCAGAGATGTTATTCACTTTACCTAAACATAGCATGTTAGCATTGCCATACTGACCATGTGAGGATGGAGGCATTGGACTTCAACCATCACATCGCTGCTCATACACATGATGCATAAACAACTGGTCCAGTGTCCTGGCTTGCAAAGAAAGACAGTTTTAAAAATTTAAGTTTTCTTTTAAGCTAAAATTGACGTAAAAAATGCGTTCCCATTTCTGAAATCCCAGTTACTGTTTGAGGATTTATTTGTTGGCGTGTAAAACTGTTGATTAGAAGTATCACAGCTAAAAATAGTGAGATACTTAACTTTAAGTCAGCACTTTATTCCACTGTCAACACTAAATACCATTTCCCTGTGTGACATAATGTTACCTGTGGTATGTGAACCTGCAGCCCTCTGTGTGTCTGATTGCAATACTAACATAGTTAAGAGCTTACAGTGTCAATCTCACTGATGGCCTGAGGCAGAGGATGGAGTTAGCAGACAAGTCACGCACGTCCCGACGCCAACAGTTGCAACAAACACACACAGTTACACACACTCTTCCATCGCCCTCATGGCTCAAACAACCAAAGACACAACAGTTACCCTGGAAACGATGTAAACCAACAACAACACAGCAGTATCATCATGGTGCATTGAAAGAGGAGGAGGATGAGAGCATGTATTTCAGTGGAGGGAGTTTCTCCAGCACTAAATCTTAAACTTGAAACACAAGCTTGAAAAGGGCTCCACGAGTTCAACTCCAAGTTTTGCCCGCCTGATAAGAAAAAACGTCCCCTGTAAAACTCTTAACAGCGTCCAATTTGACGCCTGTAAAAGTCTCTGTGGTGCACATGGATACATTCATCGAGCAGCAAATTGCTGCAGTCTTACGCTGGTATTACTGGAAACAATTATCAATAGTCAAGTCGACTGCTGTGATCATATCATTAAAATGGCAGAAGTCGTTATATAGAGCATGGCTTAGCACCAGCAGGCTTACGTATTCCTGGTCTATGTAAGCGCTGTAGATGAACTGAGGAGATTATCTGGATGTGATGGAGCTGATTGAGCTCAGGGAAGCTGTATTGTGGCTACTGTAGCCAGACAGAAGCAGAAGATTGCAGATAAGGCACACAAGGATGATAAAGAACTTGTGATGCGTTGTTTCGTCCAGCTTAAGGCCCCCAACGCTGTTCTACAGCTTTATCTAACACGTTCAAGTTAAACAGAAGGTTACATCATCTCTCTTTGGCTCCTGTCTGCTGCAGGATGAAGACGTAGAGCACAAAGAGACAAATGAATTAGAGGCTTGATGTCATTTTACGCTGTAATTGTTGTGTAATCAGTAGTCATTGTTTGTACCAGCGGCTGCAGTTGCAGAGCTACATCTCTGCCTGTGTCAGGTTGTGTGTGTTTGTGTGTGTTGCTGTATCCATGTGTTTATCACAAACAAACAGGAGAATAGTGATCTCTGCAATGTTCCACATGGATACATTAACCAATCACTCATTCAAACAGTGTTTGCTTTGTTTGAATTGCTCTCCTTTCATCAGCCTCTTAAAACACGTCACTTCTTTTTTTCTTCTTGTGCAGGCGTGTTCCTGCTTTATGGATTATTTAATCCATCCAAAACTGATTCAATCTTTGTACCAAGCTGTTGGTTGCAGCTTTGATCGTCGCTGTCTTTGATATTTATTACCTCCACCAACAAGGTTATGTTTTTGGTAGAGTTTGTCTGTTTGTCTGTCTGTGAACATCATTATTCAAAAAGTTTGGTTGGGATCTTGATGAAATTTTCAGGAAATGTTCAAAATGGGATAAGGAAGAAGTGGTTAACTTTTGGAGGTGATCCAGATCCCCATCTGGATCCAGGACTTTTTTAAAGGATTCTTTATCATTATCCATTTTCACCATGTGTGTATATCACTCTACGATAAATGGTCAGATTGCTTTGCAAAACAAAACAAGACAAGGTCACCATAATTTCTGACGGATGTAAAAGAACTATCCAGATCCTGGCAACATTATGGATACTAAGATCCAGAATATGAAATATGTACGGGTCATCGTAATCTTTAACTCTGTCAGGTAACAAATTATCGTACAAACCTGTAACAAGCTCCAAATTGTAGCAGACAGTCTGCTGAAATGGAGTATAACATTAAAGTAGGACTAAAGTGTTTTATGATAATCATAATATGCTGGATGAAGGTCTATGCTCTCTGAGTGCTTTTCCAGTTACCTAATATGTTAAAAATATTTATTCAGCAATAATGTGAAAACAAACCTTCCCTATCTTCCAAGGGACTGGTGTTGTAATGCATTGTTACATCAGCCTCAGCTGTGTCTCCAGTGACGTCCTAATCTCTGTGATATTTGTGGTGAAAGTGAGTTAAAATGAGGTTTGCTCTGAGGTCTGTGATAAGACTTTCCACGGGTCTCTGAGCTGTGATGTTCCCGCGCTCATGTGTGTCCCCATCTGATTCTGATCAGGCTCTGAGCAGCCGCACAGAGCTGCGGCTGCTCGGAGCCTAACAGACATATTTTTAGAGCAGGACTGGAGGAGGGCGCTGCTGAAAGCCGAGACGTAATTATGAAATGTTAGTTGGAATATTGTTTTTATTACAAAGCCAAACAAATGCGTCTCTGACGCGACTCACATCAAAGACGTCTGTGCGACGTCTAACCGCCGCGTGGAGGCTTTGTGCTCAGGAGTTTAATGAAAAACGAATGGCGGCGTGTACGTGTGAGGGCACAAAAAAGTGTGAGGTCTGCGAGTGTCACTGTATGTGTTGGATTGAGTATGTGCTATGCGCCTTTTTAATCTTTACCGTGTATGTTGCTCACACATGTGGGTCTCTGTGTGTGAGTGAGAGCAGCTCTCGACTGAGCGCCATCTATCACTTTTTAACAGGCGATTAATTAGAGGCCAGTGTTATGTGGCGAGACATCGTCACTGCTCATGAAAGAATGGAAAATTCAATTATTTCACTTAGAGACAGGAGGCACAATAACTCACAGCACTTGATGAAATTCTTGGGATTTGGTGCGAGAGATGATGAAGTGTGTGTGTGTGTGTGTGTGTGTGTGTGTGTGTGTGTGTGTGTGTGTGTGTGTGTGTGTGTGTGTATGTGTGTGTGTGTATGTGTGTGTTTGTGTGTGTATGTGTGTGTTTGTGTGTGTGTGTGTGTGTGTGTGTGTGTGTGTGCCCCTTTTTTCACATGTGGGGTAGCACCACAGATGATTCCTGCCCATACATCTGTCAACACATCATGTTAGAGGGTGTATATTAAGCTATTCCTGCAGCTGATTATGACTTCAGCTTTGTGCTCAGTCCAATGAAGAGCAGCAAAGAGCCAGCCAGGCGGCCGCTATCTAAACAACATTAAATTACACGGAAACTTCTGGAGAGAAGCGCACTAACACTTTATCTGTGCTCTCCTTTATGGCTTTATTTTGAATGAGTGATTGCGGCACGGAATTCCTCGTTGCTCAGGCTCTTTTGTCAGGATTGCATCGCTGGAATAGTTTCCATTCACCTCCCCTCCCCAGCGTACCCCCCTCAGTGCCGAGCCGTTTCATTTATCTCCCGTGTCTCATCGTTAGACAGCGGAGCGCACGCATGGCTGCCCCGGTGCCCGGAGAGTGGAAATGTGTGACGGGGCTGACGAACAAGTGAGTGTGGACGGACGGTTTGTTGTGTCTAGACAGCGGCCTGTGAGGCTGTCAGGGTAAACTGGTCTCACAGGAGACACTGTAAACCTCTCATGGTGGTTTTGTGTTGGAGGCATGCTGGGATCTATTGTGAACCTGGAGAGTATGCATTCATCTGAGAGGACATGGAAAAGGAAAGAACACGCCAAATCGATTGAGATAATTGCACAGGAGGAGACAGTTAGGTGTCTGAGTTACAGTTAGTCATTTTATCCGTCTAACTTCCACTTATGATGCACATCAAACCAAAGTACATTTATATAAAGCAGGCTAAACGACAACAAGACCAAAACAAAACAAAATACTAGTCATTTTTATCCCTCAAGTCATCAGGACACAGTTTGAACACATGCGTCAGAGCGCTCGTGTGCGTGTAAAAGTAGCCATTTACAATGTTGCCACCCTGACACCAACCAGTAAAACACACATTCATCTCTTTAGTAACCCAAGCGGGGCCTTCCTCTGACACAGCGTGGTGTCAACACACACATCTGTCACCTCTCCCTCCCCCTGCAGAAAGTTCAGAGTGTGATGACATGGCTGAGATTCAGACTGCTGTTTGCCAGATGAAGGACACACTCAGCTCCTGAAGCTTGTTTAAAAAGAGCGTAAGAGGTTTAAACTTACAAAAACAACCTTTAGCTCTTTGCACATTTACTCAACATTTACTGACAACAGTTGCTTAAATGTCAAGAATACAAATCTGTAAAAGCTGTAGAAGTTGCTCCCGACTGTTTGGTGCTCTTGGGAGGAATCTGTTTCTGTTGCACCAACACTGAGACCTTTTTATGGCGTTTTATCTTCTGTACAATTTCATTCAAGCACTAACCTGTTTCTCACAAGATGTGCGCCTCCAACAAAGTCTTTTTTTTTTTTTTTTCCTCATTGACCTTTTTAATGTCTGTAATCTCTTCCCTCCAGCTCTGAGGTCTTTCGTACCATAATTGTCTCATTTTATCCTGACCTGAAGGAAACGAGCCCGAGCAGGATTTGAGGTGACAAGCAGCTGCATACAGAGGTCACTCTCTCGTGCAGGATCCGTGCCTTTTTTCTGTTTTTCTTTTGGTGTTTGATGAAAGCTACAGCCTAGCAAGTGAATGTTTCCAAGTGTCGAGTAATGATTTGTATCACAGGCTGTGAACCGGAGAAAATCTGGCATGCCACATTAGTCAGCCGCCAACAGAAGGGAGAGTGGTTAGAAGGGGCTGAAGTGGGAATGGACGGAGAGAAAATAGGAAAAGGTGAAGGCCCAAACTTGAGCGGCGTTCCCACGACCAGCAATAACCCAAATCACTAGAAGCTTCCTCTGTTCCCTCTGAAGGATACTGAGATGAATGGGACATTGAATATCAAGCTGCTTGAGGGTATCACTGGAATGCATCTGTTCTCTTTCAAACACTGAAACATCACTTCTTCTGTGACAGCCTGGACACAGTGTGAACAAGAGGACTGATGTGACAGTCAGTCATCAAAATGCAAGAAAATATAGAAACTGCTGGACTCTTAAATGTCATGAAAGGGGAATGAAATGTGATCTTTTTTCAACAATATTGATTATTAGAACTGCATATGACTGAAGGATGATATCATACAGATAACCACTAATGCAGTATTTGCTGTAATTGCTCAGTACTTGAATATCTTTGGATAATATTACAATATCATGAAAAAAAAAGAAAACTGTTGGCCTGAAAATGATTTTTTGGTTAAGTAAACAAAAAATGTACTAATGTGTAGAAAACTACTTGGCAACTACCTTTGTTGCACAAAGTTAGTCTCATTTCATAAGTTAAGTTGGCAGAACTTCAAGTTATAGGTTTGAGGTTATGATTAAATTCTTTGAGTATGCTTCAGCAAAGAACAGGGTCTCTAACTCAAATCCACATTTTCAGTTTCCCAAACGTGCCACCATCTCCACTGTTCTCATGAGGAAAACGACTCAGAATTGAATTTTATTAAACATACAGGCAAACATTTTTACTTTTATAAACTTATTCGTTCACAAAAGTTAGTTAGATTTGGTTCAAATGCAATATTTTAGTTCGCCCCAAAACTTAAATCCAGCACTGACAGTTGCCTTAAAATTTGAGTTAACACAATTTTTCATTTTTTTCAGTGAGTGTTTGAATTGAGACCACTGTTTGATCAGTTGTTCAGGCACCCCATGTACCGAGTATATAGTGGTTGGTTTGATTCCCACCAAAGATCCTTTGCTTGTCACTGTAACTTGCTAAACTCTGAAAAGTGCTGTACTCTTGGTGGGTTAAGATGATACAAGACTTCTTTTCTTGTCTCGATGTTGGGTTTCTGCTAATAAAATTATATTAACGTTAGTGGGTATAGACCTGTTAATGTTTATGGAAAGTGTCTTGAGGTATCGTTTGTAATGATTTGGCGTTGAGCGTTCCTGTCATAACGGTAAAACTCTCCAAAAATATAACTTAAAAAAAAAAGTGTGAATTGACAAATCATCAAAAGCTGATAAGAAGTTTCACTTACAGCTACAAAAGTAAACTAATTCTGCTGTTAACATAGAAAAGTAACACAAAGTCTTGTTCAGTTTAACCTCTGAGGATCGTGACTCTTGGTACAAACCTGAATTGTAAACTTGCTGCAAGTGTTAAAATATTTCCAGGGTTAAAAATGTTTATATCAAATTGAGTATAATTCATCCTCTGAGGTAGGGCTGGGTATTGCTAAGAACCTCATGATTGGATTTGATATTGATTTAAAAGCTTCGATTTTCGATTTTCATGCCCATGTGAACATATGTGGCATATCACCTCAGGTTTTGGAGCAATAAAACAACCCAAACATCAGACTTCAAAGCTGAAGGAGCTGGCTTTAAGCTGCTGCTGCAGCTTTGGCCGCCGTTTCATTGTACTTTGGTCTTGTCCGGCCCTCGTCTATACAACGTGAATAAGACGCACAGCACCCCCCTCTGGCCGGGAGGTGAATCAGTTCAGAGAATTTGCTAAATCAATATTGAATTGGGCAAGGAAATATTGCGATGCATCGATTCATCAATATTTTTACCCTGCCCTACTCTGAGGGCCATGAATATTGGTACAAAATGTAAGCTAAGTGTGATCTTTCCGAAAGACGTCGAGAGTCTCACCTTAAAACCACGAGTGAGTCCATGGCAGTGTAAGATTTCAGCCATGATATGAAAACTGTTTACCAGATGTATAATTATTCATCTTCTGAGGACAGTGAATGTTTAGTCAAATATAACCCAAGAACTTTCAAAAATTATCCTGAAATTTCTATGAGAAAACACTAGAGTGTTAGCGTAGGGAGTTAGCTTTTAGCATCCAAACCTGAGCAAAACATACCAAACATTCATTTTCTGCACTAACCAACAGGTGGCTCTCCACTGCAGCCTCAGATTCTTTCCTTAGAAAGTTTATTTTTTAAAATTAGAGTGATGATGACTCTGATTCAGATTGTGCTTGAGGGTGTGGCCACCATTTGGTTCACATGCAGTCACTGTTCTGCCTCAAGAATCCAGGCAGAGACGTTACTAAATGAAAACAAACCTGTCCTGCAAATATGGACAGAAACAGTCAGCAGGGCCAAACGTGCTGAACTCCACCGTGCATCAGTTTTATGTCTTCTTAATACATTTTCTGAGACCCAGAGGAGACAGTTGAGCTTTTCTGTTTCTGTGCCGCACCAATGGACAGAGGGTGAAAGAGTTCATGAGCAGTTGTCATCTTATCTAATCCAGGTGCTTAGTCATGCTTTCTCCTCTTTCAAGGTGTGAGGCCTGTTTTCTGCCCCCAAAGCAGGACACAGGTAAAGAGAAAAGTATCAGTGTTGGTCTCGAATGACTCCTCACACACAGCGACAAACACAAAGTGCTCTGAATTGTGTGTGCCAGAGCAACAATGGCAGAAAGAAGCGAGAGAATATTCCACATGTCCTGAAGGCGACCCTCATCGCTGGCAAAGCTCCTGAATTCTTCTCGTCTGATGGGAAGAATGGGACAAATTTTGTTATGGTGACCGGTCAAAATGCTCAGTGTGTTTAAAAAGTGAGTGGGTGTCTGGAGCTCACTTGGTTTGGTGTACTGGTTGAGTTTTTACTCTCATAACATGAAAAGTCCTGCAGTTTGTTTTATCTCCTGAGGATGCACTCGAAAACCAAAATTGCTTGGCTGTTTCAGACTCTCCTCTTTGATCCTCAGTTGAACTTAATGAACTGTTGCAATCCTCCAGTTCACTCCAGAAAACACTGACTTCATGTTATTACATTTCTCTGCTCTGCTTTCATAAATCTCCTTACTGGCTTGATTTACGCTTAATTTCCTGAGTCCATTAAGGAAACTCGTGCTGTGTTAATGAAAATTTATAACTCTGATATGATAGCTGATGACCCTGTTTAGTCTTGTATCACATCCAAACCTTAAACCTGAATTCCTCCATGTGGAGAGGATTTAGGCCAAATGGGAAACAGCTGTATTTTAAGATAGAGCAGATATCCTGATAAAGACAGAAAGAACATTTATGTAATGTACTTCACCTGCACCTGTTGTCTTTGTTTGTGCATATTTTTACATCTTCAGCTGTGCTTGAAGAAAGAGAAGCAGGAGTTCCACTTGCGTGTCTGAAACATGTGGACTTCTTTAAGGAGTCAGAGTGAAGAAGGTCTTTGTGTGTTTGCTCTTAAGGACACAGGGAGAGATCAGAGGAAACCCGTCTTCTCCAGCTTACCGCTCATTTTTTACTCCCAAACTTCATTGTTCTTCGCCCTTTGCTTGCGACGTGTCCTTCCTGTTTCTGTGCTGCCTGCCATAACGTTGTGGTGTCATCAACTCCTCCACATCTATTGAGTCAAAGATGCAAGAGTTTTTTTCCATTTCAGTTTTTTGTGGATGTAAGAGAGGGTAGCAGTGAGGATGTTTCTTTACTGTGACGTCCTTTCTCGCTTCTTTGCCTCTCAGCAGATTGTCATCACTGTGCATCACATGGACAACACAGCGACCAAAGTGTGATTAATGACGGTCTTTTTCTCTCTCCCTCTTCCTCGGTTTCTCTCTCCTTCCTATGTCCGCCCTGCTGTCTCTTTGTCTCCCTCAGAGGACCTGGATGACCTGCGGATGGAGGGTGTGACAAGCTTGGCTCCATCCGGCAGTAAGTTCAGTCAGGGACGCAGCTCCTATCAGCCTGAACCACAGGCCAAAGTTACACTCAACATCTGCTCGAGGTGTGCCAGGTAAATGCTTTCACCTTCTTTCATCTGGTGGCATAAAAAAAAGATTAATCTAGAGCGATTTCTTTTCATAACATTTTCACATTTTTCAATTCTGCTGTCCTGCTGAGAGTTAATGGAGTAGATCATTTCAAATTCCTTATCTGTCACCAGAAGAGATCACTGCCAAAGAATATCCCCACACAGAGATTCCTGATGAAACTTTGACTCTTTGTTGTTGTGTGCATATAAAAAAAAAAAAAAATACCATGAAAATCCATGAGCCATAGTGGTCATGTCAAACTGACTCTGTACACAGGTAAAACTTAAAGTCTAGGATCAGAAAGGTTAAAGTCTTTAAGTCTCACCTACAACTGATCCCCTTGTGAGCATGTTCTCGTTACCTTCGCCAAGGAGGTTATGTTTTTGGGAGAGTTTTTTTGTCTGTCTGTGAACAACATAACTCAAAAAGTAACCAACAGATCTTGATGAAATTTTCAGGAAATCTTCAAAATGGGATAAGGAAGAAGTGATTAAATCTTGGAGGAGATCCAGATCACCGTCTGGAACCAGGATGTTTTTAAATAATTCTTCATCATTGTGAGATAGGGCCATTTTCATCATACTTGTATATAACTCCACCATGGAGTTGTCGGACTGCTTTGCAAAACAATACAAGACAAGGTCACCATAATTTTTGACAGATGTTAAAGTAAGATCCAGATCTTGGCAATAATCTGGATACTAAGATCTGGAATATGAAATATGTACTGGGTCATCATCATTTTAACACTGTCAGGTAACACATTATCATACAGACCTGCAACTAACACCAAATTGTAGCAGACAGTCTGCTGAAAGGGAGTATAACATTAAAGTAGGACCAAAGTGTTGGTGACAACCACAATATGCTTGGCGGAGGTCTGCGCTCTCCGAGTGCTTTTCTAGGTTTTAAGTAGAATATTAAGGGGGCAATTAGGTGAGAGAGCCGTTAGCCGCAGCTATTGTAACCGTCCATAGACGGTTATTATGGTGCCGGTGGACCATAGTCCATAGACCGGTAGACGAGAACAGTTTTGATTGAAAAGTATTTTTGTGTTTCGGCCTTGCGTTTAAACGGAAACAGCATTTTAGCTGACCTAAACACAAACTTTAAAAAACGGCCACCTTCCATGTAAACAGCAAGTTGGCATTTTCAGTGGAAATGCTGATGTCACGCTCAGCTTCACAAGCCCATACAACAGTCCAACAGTACCATTGTTACGATCGTTAAGGGCTACCGTGTTGTGCTTGTGCTGCTGAATCTGCTGGTTGTCTTTCAACAAAATGTACATCTGTTGCTCCACTTCTACACTTAGTATTTGCTAATACACCAGATGATCGACCCAACTCTACTTAGGTGGAGATCTCCCAAAAGTGGCCTCTGGAAAAGACAGTTATTGCGCCAACTACAGGCCTGGCATACTTACCACAGCGTTTTCAGTCCCATGGCGTTTCCGTGTAAACTCAGATTTTTTTTAAAAGCGTTTTAGCGTTTTCTGATGAAATGTTGCCGTGTTAACAGGGCCTGAGAAAGAGATTAGGATTTCTCAATTACTCTTCATCTGTACCCGAGTCGACAAACCACAGCAGTCATTGAAGAAGAAAATATATCTGAAGCGCATTCCAGTGTTGCTTGTTTTCACAGATCAGCCCACATGCTGATAATCGTCTATCACCCTCTCTCACTTTATCACTGTTTTCTCTTGTGACACATTTCCTGTCCCCGCTGACCCCCAGCCTCAGCCTGTTGCTCACATTTCTGAGCGTAAGGTGTGATACCACAGACAGGTGTGGGCAGGACCTGGTCTTTGATGCCAGTCTGAGATAAACTGGTATCAGTTCGATGAGACGCCAGGCTTCCATCTGCCTGCACAGCCTCCTCTGTTTAGGCTGTGGAATTTGTTTGTTTCCCTCTCTTCTTTCATTCATGCTGCTTATCAGCTTTCTTTCCACACACCGGCTGTGGGACGTCGTCAGGACTCCTGCAGGAGGATGAATAGTATCATTGGATATTTGTTTGCAGTTTATCACTTTGGTGTTTGGGGGCAGATAATTTGCATCTTTGATTTTTTGTTAAGTCTCAAGGTCAGTGGCAAGGAAAAGCAAAATTTGTAGTTAATAATTTGTAGCAGTGATTTTTGGCTCCTGAGTATTTTGCGTGACTGAACTGTCAGACATCTGTTCTCTTCTCCAACTCCTCTCCTCTTCTTCTTCTTCAGGCTAAATTCCTGCTTTGTCCTCTTTAACCTGACCACTTCCCAAGTCTTACTGGCAAAGGAGTCATGGTCATTTGTCATCTTTTTCGCTGAGTGTAAGAGCCATAAATGGGCTGCACCCATGTTCTTTTTTGATTCTGAATCAGGAGTTTACACAGGAGTTCATACCCATGAATCCACACACATTCACTGCAAACAGGAGATAGCTGAGACAGAGGTCAGGAAATCCTTACAAAGCCTTCATACTTTGAGCATTAACACTGAGTCTTGATGGGATCACCAGAAACACATTTCAAACCTGGTTCAATGAGGCCAAGCCCTAAACTGACTCCTCATATCGTTTACATATGTGGCCTAGTTACTGCCCTCATGTTTCACACCTGCAGACAGTTTTACTGTACAGATGTGACCCTGGACTAACACTGTTGTTTTAACTAAAACATATCTCTTTCCGTTAAATGTCCAGCCCCCGGTGCCAAAACAAATGGAAAGATGTTTTGAATGTTGAAAAAAAATTGATTTTGATTGTTTTCTCATAATAGCTATGAAATTGAAAATAGTGCCAAGAAAACATGTCAAGTGTTGAAACCAAAATTTTACTCATCAGTAGAATGTTTCTGAGCTGAAGTTATTAAAAGACACACAGTATCTAAAGAAAGCTCTGTACTGCAGGGAAAAAACTGATGGCCATGATGTTTTTGCCCTCAGAGTCCATGTTATATAGTCAATAAAACCAATGAAAGAATGAAAATGAGAGGTGGAAAAATACTTTTGTTAACCAATATATAAACAAAAGCAAGGCTTTACATTAAAAAGATAAAAAACTTAAACTGTGCTGTGAATTTGCTTAACTAGAATCAACTAAAACCACAGAGAAAGTGTCTTAAGCTTTTGTCTTTTTTAAAGTTGTATCACTTTTTTGTGTCAATGCATGACACATTGTTTTGATGACAAACTGTCCTTGGTGAATGCATTTTTGGAAACATTTTGATGTTTTGAGCTCTAACTACACAATACTATTTCTGACATTTTTGAATCTTCCCCCTGACAGCTATCCCATTTAACAAAAAAGACCAAACCTACTATACTGAAACTAATAAAAACTTAGCATTAGGGGGCATTTGTGGCCTAGCGGTCTAGGTCATGCCCTATGAAGTTCGCCTTCGAGCAGATGACCTGGGTTCAAGTCCTGTTACCTGCATGTCATTCCCCTCTCTCAACGTGTTTCCTTCTTCTTCTGGGAAAACCCTCTTTGAAAAAGGTTGAAATTGAAATATAACACAAAACAAAAGCAAAAAAGCTACAAAAAAATAAAAATAGTTACCTAAGAAATATGAAAAAAATATAATAACCTCACTTAGGGAGCACAGCAGTAACAGCAGACTCTGTGGTGTAAATCACTGCATGGGCTCATAATCCCTTCCTTTCATCATTGCATGTAAACACAGTTTGTAGCTTCATTCACAGACTCAGGTCAAAACAGTCTCATGTAAAGAGGAAACCACATATAACCAGAAATACAGTTCCTGGGCTGTTTTCTGAACCTGGAGATAATGAGACATTGAACATTCTTTTTGGAAATCATGGAAGCTGCATCCTCTGCTCCAAAGGGGACTCCAAATTTTTCTAGTTCCTGCATTTTCATGTGTTGGCCTTACACTATTTCCATTTAGATAGAAAGCTGAAATGGTTTGAAAACCAACAAATGAATTTTATTAACATCCAAGGTACAAACTTATTTGGAATTACAGTCGTAAGCCAAGACCTCCACTTCTTGATATTACATTACCTCCCAAAAAAGACAGGAGAGCAATCCTCGGCCATGTGTGAAACCCCGAACAGCAACCAGCATTCCTCACATACCCGTCACCCCACAGGCGAACACATCAGAACCTCTTCTTTTTTTTGTATGTGAGCTCTAATGGGTCAGTGAGGTCCAGCATTCTCCACATTACACAGCTCTTCCAAAGCATGCAGACTTTATTCACCCCCCGTCTGCTTGTCTGGGTGGTTGAATGAGACTGAATCATTTGGCTTTACACTGTGCCACCCAAAGCCAAAGAGTGGTGACACCTACTTTCACGCCCACAGTGTGAAGGCGACAACTCAATTCTTTCAACAAGAGCAATTGTAAATTTCCGGCCGTACTTTGTTTTGTAGTCAACAGTCCACCTGTGACTTTAAAGGCCAGAGACAAAAGGCAAAAAATCATAATGGTAAATGTAGACAATACATCAGAGTAAAATGGAAATGTCTTCAGATTGCTACTTTGCTATTTCAATTGCATTTTTAGACTCCGGGTTTTGGATAACTTTATTATATACAGACTTGCTAGTAAAACTTTTATAATAGAAAAGCTGGAGTTTGAAAGAAGACAAAGTAAGCATCATTTGTTTATACCTCTACTTTTGAACTAGATGACCCCAAAGTAAATTTTCCCAGCCTTGAGACCTCTTCTTCTTCCACCACTGTCTTTTCCCTCCCTTTTGACCGGACACCATCTTCCCCTCCCGTCCGCCTGTGTGTCTCCTAACCAGCAGCAGCAGGTCAGGAAACACGCTGCTTCCTCTGGCTCTCTGCTGGTTGGTTGAAGTGTAAAGTGCCGTGTGGCCTGTGTGTTGTGGGCATGTCTCTGTCTCTCAGGCTACAGCTGCGGTCACACCAGCATTTCATCCACCTCCTTTTATTCACCAGATCAACTCTTAACGGCTGTGTGCTCCTGCCACAGAACCTCCCGTGTGCAAACGCATCCCAGATCTTGGGCACAGTCCGAATGAGTAGGTGGTGCATCCCGAGGAAATGGATAGATGTCCACAAACCTCACTTGGGGTTGTAGTTCTCATTCAATAAATTGTTTTCATATCAGGAATGCACTGAGGGAATTTAAGTCAGGCTTGTGGCTATGAGTCGCTTTTGTTCAGATGATGGTAAGGCCCTGTCAGAGTCTTCTTGGATTCTTTTTAACTGCCTTTTTAAAAAAGATAAATAAAAGAGGAAGAAGAATCCATGGTAATATTTAAAGATGCTATCAGCAGGATATGTTTTAATTGGACTGCCTCACCACCTTCTGACAAATTTTTACTGCATACAGCATGCCGGGGTAAAGTATTTATCAGTACAGCTACGTAGCGCTAGAGGTGTCCCAGTCCGATATTAATATCGGACCAGATATCGGTCCGATATCAGCAAAAAAACAAATATCGGTATTGTATCGGAATGCATCTAAAATCTCCAATATAAGCACTCCGATATAAGCAGTCCATTCCAGACTCTGCTCCTGCTGTTTTTATTTGATTTACTTTTTTTTAATTTTTCTGGGTCTTCTAATTAATTATTTACTTATTCAATCACTAGTGTCTTTTATGTTTAATGTTAACATTTCTGCTACCCAATGGTTAATAATAAATGGGTCAGTTTTTCCTCATACCCACTGTTGCTGACTACTGTTCTTTGTTTGAATAATATCACTTAATCAAGCCTTTTCCAACATGACAGACAAACTACAAAATAAGTAATAAAAGTATGCAAGTTTAATGCTGATATCGTATCGGATTAATATCGGTATCGGCCAATACTCAATGCTGCAGTATCGGTATCGTATCGGAAGTGAAAATGTAATATCGGGACATCCCTAAGCGCTACAGTTTGAAACGTGACATCAAGCAAGCGTAGTAGCCTGCTATATACAGTGCCGTGTGACAGCCCGGTGCTTTAAAACATGTCTGTAATGTGTAACGTTAGTAAATCCTGGTTAGCTATGTCCTGCCAGTTATCTACCAAGCAGAGGTAACGTTACCTCACTTTTCATTTTATTGATAGACTCAAGTTTGAACAGACCACTGCAGAATAACTGCTCTCACGTTTAGCTTTCGTCTGCTCTTCTGTCCTTTTTCTGTCTGACAGTTCAGCTCCTCTGTCCACCATCATTACAAAATTAATCACAGAAATTGTTTTTAGCAGAGAAAAACACAGATCTGTCTCCACACCACCAAACCTCATCAGCCAGCGTGGTGTTGTCATAGTTACCTAGACGTGCCGTAAATCCCTGGTCCTGCTCAACCTGATCGGAAAACTAAGAGGTAGCATTTTGAAATAGCCTGTAGCCTGTAATATTGGCGCTGATAATCTCATTTTAAAGTGTGGATTACAACCAGGCATATATCTGGAAGGGAGACTTTTGCAGATCACTTAGAAACTCTTCACAGCCCCTTGATTTATCTTAGACATATAATACACTTGGGGCAAATTATGAAGAGAGCTCATCATTAAAAGGACATATGACATGGAAATAACATGCAGTGGTGTTTAATTACAGTTAATATGTGGTGTGATTAACAGTAATGAAAACAAGCCAAGAAAATGAAAGTGTTGGATTTATTCCACGCTCATGTCAGAGCAGTGAAGACAGTGAAGACAGAGTCTCCTCTGTCTTCACTGTCTTCACTGCCAAATCTGTCAAATCTTCTTCCAGGACAGTCCAATCAGTGGTCTTTAAGCTGTATTTACACATTGCATAAAACTCCAGAGGTTTTCTGTAATGAATTGATTAAGTAAGGTGGGAATGGATCCCTGCTATTCCTCTTTCCTACTTGCTGCTAGAAGTCAAGGTGCGTTAATGTGAGAATTAAGCAGGAGAGACTCACAGCTCTGAACAAATGAATACAGTCATCTGAGGCTAAACCTAGACCAGATGTCTAACCTGCTCCTCAAACCGTGCTGTACTCGACCACCCCTCCATGTTGAGTCGATTTGGTCTGACACAGCCCTCTAACACCCCAAGGATGGCTTGAATGTTTGTTGAGAGGAGCAGTCACATCGATCATATGCCATGGATCATATGCCATGGATCATACCTCATGGCCGCGTGCTTGTGCTCGTGCACATAAAGTGAATCACACTGAAGCCCACCTCTCTGAAGCGTGCCAAAGCAGGGAGAAGAAACGTGCTTGAGCATGGCACGCTTGCGGTCACACTGGCCAAACGAACTGGACTTCAGGGTTGAAGCGTGCTTAAGCACAGTATGGTTTGTCAGTGTAATCACGCCCTGAAACTCATCTCCTGCTCACTGCAAGACTTTGTGCTGAGGGTCATGTGTGCAAACGCACATTTAGAAATTTTTCAAACTGAACATGCAGCAAGTTTCAAGATACTTTCAGGAGCTCTGCCCCTCGAGATTTTGTAAAGTGCATGTGGAAGACAGCAACATTAGGGATAGAAGCAGCTTAATGTAAAGAATAGTATCGTGATGGTTTAAAGGAAAGCAAAATTTATGTGCCAGTTTGTCATTTGTGTACAGTTTTATCTATACAGCACATGTGCATGAAATAACAGGTTAGCTCATTTACAGCAGGAAAAAGGAAGAAATATTTTTGCTCTGAAACCAACCCTCATGTTCTTTTTCTTCCCACCATGCCAGGTTTTGCAGAAGAGATCATAAACTCTCTAAACACTTCCTCTTTGTCTCATCACCTCAGGCTGATACAGACATGTTTGTCTTATTGTAATCTGGGATTTGATTTCCAAACACGCATTTCAGTGTTGTTGCTGGAAATCCTGATTTAAGAGATTATTCAGGTGAAGGAGATAGCTATAGTGTACACTGGTGTTTGTGTTATGTGTTGTCTCCAGGCTGCAGGGGGACAGTTTATCAGACAGCAGATCTGAAGAGGAGCACAGGACCCACGTATCTGAACAAGCCGTACCTGACATCTCCTGTAAGTTCCACCAAACACTTTAATATCAAGGGTAGATACAGTGTTCATGGCTCTGTCATCATGCGTTTGTGGTCTCACGCTCTGCACTGTCCTTATTGTTCTGTTTGCGTGCTTTGTATGGAGCAGCTCCATTGCCCGGGGTGGACATGGTGGCATCACGGCTGCAGGAATGCGAGGCCCTGTCTCAAGTGTCGTCCTCTGTAAGTTTCCATCCTCTATCCATCACCAGACAATCAAGATCAATTTACAACCATAAATTCTCATGTCCTCAGCTTCTATTGTCCCAAAGAGAGCCAAACAGCCTCCTCAAGCTTCATGTTTATAGAACAAGACCCCCCCAAAAACTGATCCATCTTTATGAGAGAATTTCAGCTTACACAACAGACAAAGTGATATCCCAATCAGAAAATCTCCCTGTATCGCTTCGCTCCCTTCTCAGGGCTCTTGTGTGGGATCCGGTGAGTATAAATGAAAAGAATATCAAGTGACACAACAACAGTCGAGGCTGATTTAGAAGTTTTATACAAAAGAGCTAAATATTTATTGGTTATGGGGCTTTTGTTCGACAGTGGAGGCTTGCGTGATAACTACACATGCTTCAAGGGAGAAATCTATAGAGAGCTAATGTGCTACACACCAGCCTCACACGCAGGCAGACACTCACATGCTGTTCATAAAATAGTCAGCTTAGACGCCGCCGCTACCTTTCTGCGTAATTAGCCTCAGAAAGAAAAGCTAAAACTGTCTTGAATAATTGCCCAATCTAAGTGTTGGACGAGACTTTTTATGGCGATTCTTAAAGAAAGAAAGAAAGAGGTTTGGAGCCAAGGCATTGCTGCGCATGTGGAGCAGATGCAGAGCGGCTCCACGCTAACTGGGAGCAGACTTTGAGAGACCCAAAACCTTAAAGTGGCTGTCTGATGCCAAATAAAAAATCCAGAAATAAGTGAGTCAGTGCACTTTTTAACACCAACCTGTGATTCTTGGACTCATTTTTATACCTACACACTGTGTCCAGAGCATCAATCTGTCCATCATGTCCTGTAGAAAGCAATATCTCATGGACACCATCAGGGAGTATCTTTGAATTAGTTGCAAACGTAAATGAGAATAATCTGTTGGTTGAGACCCTCATTACCTTTCTGGTGTTAATCATCTTGTTTTGCCCAGGGTTTAATGAATATAATGAAGTTTTGACAATAATGAGTTTTGTCTTATCCAAAAAGTAAGGTGTGAACTTCTCTGCTATTTCTAACTGTCCTCACAAAACACATCAATGACCATGTTTTTTCTGTCCCTTGCCAATGCTGGAAGAAAAGCTAGCCAGATGTAATCCTTTGAGAAATTGTTTCCTCCTTATTTTTTTCAGTTCTCTTCCCAAAAGCTACAACAACTAATAAACATACAGAGCATTTAAAGCAGACTAATAAGTTAACTCCAACAGTTTAACACAGCTTTCCAGTTTTAGCAGTTGAAGGTGAAAAGTGAAGGGAGCTGCTCTCCTTTGTGCCTACATCTCTACATCACCAAACCTGAAGTCTTAACCGTGCCTATTAATGAAAGTTGTGATGTAATTATACAAATTTTGTAGCCAGAAGTAATAAGAGCCAATGAAGAGCACTGTAAACTTGAGATTGTGGGATTTGCAATGTGTGGATACAGGCCCTAAATCGACCAAAAACCTCTGCAATGTCACAAGATTTATTTCCATCCAGTGTTGCATGAATTTTTCTCCAAGATCTTGCATTGATGGTAGTTTATGGCTGATGTCAGTCAGCAGTCAGTGAGGCTAACTGGAAAAAAAGGCTTCAATTTGCCAATTTAGGAGCATAAAGATTAGACTCTGGAGCAATGGAAGAAGGTCATGTGGTCTGATGAGTCCAGATTGACCCTGTTCTAGAGTGATGGGCCATCAGGGTAAGAAGAGAGGCAGATGAAGTGATCACCCATCATGCCTAGTGCCTAATGTCCAACCCTGTGGGGGCAGTCTATGATCTGGGGTTGCTGCAGGTCCAGGTTCAGTAACAGTCTGTGCTCAAAGAATGAGGTCAGCTGACTACATGAATAAACTGAATGAGCAGGTTATTCCATCAATGGATTTTTTTCTTTCGGATGCCACAACCATATTCCAAGAAGCTAATGCCAGGATTCATCGGGTTTCATCTTGTGACGTTGCAGAAGCTTATCCAAACAATGCTACAGCAAATGCGTGCTGTAATCAAAGCTAAAGGCAGTCCAACAAAATGGAAAAGAGTGTGTGACCCTTTTTTTTTGGTGGGGACTTTTTTTTTGGGCCGGTCAGTGTATTTGACTAGTATAGTCCTGTAAATGATTCAAAATGCTTTATCTAACTTATGGATTCAAACTGCTCTTGTACCAGTTTGTGGATGCCTACCTCAGCAAGATGATATCTACAGTTGAATAACTTGTACTTTTTCAGGTAACAACAATTTAAGGTAACAACAATTAGAAATCCCACCTGATGATATAAAGTGATTGATTAAGTTTCCTTTTAAATAAATGTCACTTTGACAAACTTTCACATGCATGTTCCTATGTCTGACCACTTGTTCCCTAACGTGTCTTTCAAATTTGAGATACACATGTACTCCCTTTGGAAACCCAGGGTACAAATGTTTACTTTCATCTATTTCTAGAAAATTATATTAGGGTGTCTTTAATTATTTTTGTTTTCCTGTTTTTTTTGGTATAGTCACACAGTTAAAGAGACTTGACTGAATTTTATGAAACCATTATTTCATAATTCCCGCAAAACAGCGCTTTTTTAAAGGTGAACTCTGTATTAACAGAAAAGTGTCTAATTGTATGTATTAAAGAGAGGATTCATGTAAGTTTCTCCTTATTTCATCATGCACTGCTGCCGTTAAATGGTGTGCGCTTTTTATTGGACATTGCCCTGGTTTGGGCTGTAAAAGCTGGCGATGTTGGAAAGTAAACACTGTTAATGGTTATCATTATTAGTCCGAAAGGCCCGTGCCTCTGCCAGCTCCTTTAGGTGATAATTGCCTCATAAAGACAAATTCTTTCCTAAAGCAATCCCCAGAGCAAACCCTGCGAGCATTTCTCCCACAATTTCCCTTGTAAGGGTTCAGTGATTCGATTTAATCAAATTTAGCTCTGAGTTATTTGGGTGTTACCATCATCAAAATCAGCCAGAGGAAACTGTTCATTTGTACCATGGAAATAAGATGATTAGCGTGATGCCATGTCATGTGCACAGTACAATTTGAGGCAGAGTCATGGTGTGTTTAATTTTCCAGAGGAATGTTGGCACAGTTTTCTCTGATACACTCTATAGCTCTTACTTTTGGCACCAGTTTACCTTCCAAACCTTCACAGTGGTTCACAGAAATACTCTAAGTAGCTCCCTGTGATTTCAAAGCCTTTCCCTGTGTAGCGCTATCCTCCAGAATTTTCACATCAGTTGTTTTTCCTCCTTACGTCATCTGCGTGCTTTGCCCTTTGTTATTGTTAGAAAATTTGTTGTCATTGTTTTAAACAAATGACTTGTGTGTTTATTCAGTTTGTTATAAGTATGAAATTTCAGTTAAGGTGTTTTTCTCAAGAAAGAAATGCCTCAGCATTCTTTAGTCAAGTTACAAATGTGTCCTCTGATTTCCATCCACCCCTTATATTTCTCAACTTTTTGAACACCTTATCTGGTTGGAAAAAGTAGGTTAACCTAAAGAGTATCACAAATACATCAAAATGAGGGGGGAAAATGAAAAAATATGGCTTTTGGCTTTTTGAAAGAAAGGTCAAACGGGGGAGTATTTCAATAACTTAGTTATTTTGAACAACATTCAAGTGAAATGCCGGTAAAGGAGGTTTGAAAACTTTTCTGTTTTTTAATAAATGCATTTCAATTTAAAACAGTGATTAAATGTTGAAGCAAAAGCTGACACTGCTTTGGACAGAGCATGCATTTTGATTCAGCAGAGCAGAAAAGACTATTCACACCAATACAGACTCCACTGTAAGAAAGTGTAATTATCTAGACAGGGCAAAAACTAACTTTAAAGTCAGCATGATCCATGTGGAGAACCATCAAAAGTCGAAGACCCTGCAGGTTTTGATGGTCCTACTTGATATTGAAACTGTCCAGATTGCTAAACAAAAAAAGAATCTGCTTTTTTTTGTCCAGCAGCAGCTTTGTCCCGTTTGAACTCCTGTTGTTGCAAAATGTCTCCAAATATCTCTGTTTGTTGTTCCTCTATGACAGAGCGTTAGACACTGTGTCATACAACCTGCCTGAGTAATGCTTGGATACAAGTCAAACTACGTTATTGTGAATATCCTGTTTGCTTTGGGCTGAGCTATCTCATAGGTTAGGCCTGTGAGCCTGTGAGCTCTGAATACAGTTCATAGAGTCCAATAGGTGATGCTGCTGGGAGCCAAAACAACAGGAACTCATTCAAAATAAGGTGTTTCTGCTTGTGTTTCATAGACTCCCATTGCTGTCAAAGCAACTGAAGAAAAGGCTACTACAGCACAACCTGTTAAAAAGCAAAGTATCTTTTTTTGTAACCTTTCATTTGATTCACTAAACTCTCTTTGATTCTTAATGAAAATCCGACTCATCTCTGTGCAGCTGACCCCACTGACTTCTCTAGCATCTTTATCTTAACCTGCCCAACATTTCATCATGTTATAAATAATCCCAGCTGCCCATGCTCATGTGTTGTTAGGAGACATGACTTCCCCTTGTATGTTTGAAGTGTTAGTAATCAGTTAAATCAAAAACGTTGCTGTTTGATTAGAACAAAAATAACCCAGCACTTCAATCCAGCGTTCCCTCTCACACATGTGCAGATCAAATCCTCATGCTGAACACTGCCGGAATGCTCTTTCATAAATCGACTCGTCCTGCTCATCAGTTTTGTTCTTTCTGCAGTCTTTGCTTCAGATCTTATTTAAACGTTTGATGCTTTCAAGATTCACAATATGGACTCAATGCAATGAAATGCTAAAATGGCAATGGAAAAACTCACATTTGTATGATCAAACTAATCAATCTTCATTTTAAACCATAGACATTATTATATCAAAGCCTCTTACATTAGGTTTATTGAAGTCTTAGAAGCAGAGACAGGATTAAGCTGAAAGATGTAGAATGTAGTGACATTTCCTGTTTGTTTTCGAAGGGCCCTAAAAAGTTCAAAGATGACAGTCACCATATTGGAAATGCTAAGTCTAAAAAAAACTTTAGTCCAAAAACGGGAAGCGTTATATTTGAGATTATATTGAAAAAACAACAATCTGTTTGTCTCAGATCAGTCTGATTCAAAGTACAACCCCTGATTGAGGACTCTACTCTGGCTCAATCCTCAGTTTTGTTGCTGCTGGATAAACCACAGGAGTACCTCAAGAGTCAGTGCTTGGTCCTCTTCACAGCCAAATAAAATGCCTGTCATCAGGCCGCACCTGTCAATGAATCAAGCTGCATATTGTTTTTTGTATGTGTTTCAGTCTTATACTACGGGGGCTGGGGGGTGTCAGATTTATAAAAGCAACAACACAAATGCAAAAAGAAAAACATGAATGCAAGAAGCAAAAGCATGAATGCAAAAGCAACAACACAAATACAAAAAGTTAAAACACAAATGCAAGAGCAAAAACATGAATTCAGAAGATTCAACACAAATGCAAATGCTACAACATGAATGCAAAAACAAAAACATGAATGCAAAAGCTAGAACACAATTACAAAAGCAAAAACATGAATGCAGAAGCAAAAAACACGAATGCAAAAGCAAAATCATGAATGCAAAAGCAAAAACATGAATGCAAAAGCTACAACACAAATGCAAAAGTTACAACACAAATGCAAGAGCAAAAACATGAATGCAAAAGCTAAAACACAAATGCAAAAGTTACAACACATGCAAAAGCAAAAACATGAGTTCAAAAGCAAAAACATGAATGCAAAAGCAAAAAACATGAATGCAAAAGCTAGAAAACAAATACAAAAGCAAAAACATGAATGCAAAAGCAAAAACATGAATGCAAGATCAAAAACATGAATGCAAAAGCAAAAACATGAATGCAAAAGCAAAAACATGAATGCAAGATCAAAAACATGAATGCAAAAGCTACAACAGGAATGCAAAAGCTACAACAGGAATGCAAGAGCAAAAAAACATAAATTCAACTGCGACAACACAATGAAAGCTAAAAGAGGTTACTTATCCAAACAGACACAGAAAAGTTGTAAAACTAAGTAAAAGGTTAACCCCATCTATGATATATGTAGCTTTGTAGGGGTATTACCTTCATGTCCTTCATAGTACTTGTGTTTCTTTATTTACATTAGCATTAGAGCTATATTTATCATAGCTTAAGTTATAAAAGAAAACATTCATGAACATACTTTTATAACTTTTCTATGTCCTTTAGGAAAACTGTCCTCTTAACTTCCGTTGTGTTGTGGCTTTTGCATTTGTGTTGTCATGTTTGCATTCGCGTTGTTGCTTTTGCAAATTGGCTGACACCTATCAGCCACCGTATAATACAATGAAAACGAGGAGGTTTAAAAAAACAATCCACCATAAAATCCACCTCTCTGAGGAAGTTCTCTGGCCAAAACCAGTGCTTTTTTGTACCACTGTGTATAAACATGTTTGACTCTGGCATTTTCAAATGGACACAGGGGGTTCTTTGGTCAGATTTGTAAACTTACATACCAGATTAAAACCTTTTGATCTGTGTATCCGTATTTTGTTGTATATCTGTACATGGTCTTGTGTCCGTGTATGTTTTAGTCTGCATGATTCTTCTCCTGACCACAGAAAGAAAGTCCATCAATCGTACTCGGTGAAGCCAAATGTAACCTCAGACCTCCAGCTCAGCCCAGCCATGTCTGAGGTCTGTGACTGTATGCTCACATCCCCAACAGCTCTTGCAGTATGGAGGGCAATGTTGGATCAAACCCCAGATTGTGGTGATTATTACTGCTGACCACACACATATAGCTGCACACATGCGGGCTATAAAATATTGAACTCCAGACTTTCATCTTCCCTCTCTCTGTCTTGTTTGCTCTCAACATGGAATCAATTTGGGCAAAAAGCAAGACCCTTGTTTGTTAGTCGGGCAGAAGCATCGCCAGAGGGTTTTTCCCCTCTACGCTCTCTCTCTGCTCTTTTTTGTTTTGTCATTCTGGGAGGAAGATTATACAGCGAGGGTTTTGAGCCACTGACATTAATATACTCATAAGTCATTGCAGAGTCATAGCAGCTCTTTAGTTTGGAGATGAAACAGCATTCCTTCTCATCTCTGTCTGTGTAGATTAAAGCGTTTGATTTAAGGATGCAAACAAAGGAAAAACGTTTGGCTCATCTGGACTCATGTTTTATGTTGTTAAAGACTAACTGTCTTAAACTGTGTGATATGAGTATATCTCACAGTAAAGACAGTTATAGGGTCCTGACTGTAGTTCGGGCTTTACTTCAGCAGACAGGCGAGCTAAAGGGCAGGCTCAGTACAAATCTAAAGCAGTGAATCTTCATTTACTTTATTAACTTTTTCCAAAAAGACCACAACAGAAGTTTTCACCCCCCAAGACTTTAATATAATGTAATGCTTTATAATGCACTGACTCAGAGCATGATAAAGATAATTAGTATGCATATGGAAAACTTTTACTGTGAATCTGTTGGTGGCCTTACTCTCAAAGCTGAGAAGATCCAGAGAGAGCGACGGACAGGATGATGTCATGCTGCTGGATTTAGGGGGAGACACCAACAAAGAGAGAGAAATAAAACTGGGGAGGGGGCTCAGCAGTAATGTTCAGCCCTTCTTTCTGCTTTATGAGAGCTGTAATTAAGGACTGGCTTGTGGTACAGAGGTTCTGCCGCCACAGAACGCCTCAGACAAGCCTGAAGATCAATGATATAGACCCAGGGAATCATGTTCCATCATTTATCAGAATACAGCAACCGTGCTTGTTTTTCATCCTACATCTTGTGCAGAAACAGCCTCTTAAAACCACTTTGAGTCCAGAAAAGCATAAAATAAGTATCCTGTTATACCCCAGGTTTATCTTTAAGTGCTGTTGGAAGACTGTACTGCATGTATATCACCACATCTCCTGGAGCCGTACTCTGTGTCAGCACTTTGTTAAGTGAACTCTGTCTCTCATTAAGTGCTTAGCACATCGCATGATGTCACTGCTGGCATCAGAGGCATCATAACTTATCTAGTGTAAACCAAACGTACAGGATGTGGAATTACGGCTGACAGGTTTTATTTCTCACCTGTGCTTGAGGCTCATGTGAGCGCGATCTGTTGGCTTAGCAGCTCCTCTGGCCACTTGTGTGCCATCAAAGGAATAAATGGGAGGATTAGGCCGGCTGCCATCACAGGACTTGGCAACCTGAGTCTGCCTAACAGGTCTCTCTCCAAATTATTAACTGTGCCAGGAAAAGGTAGAAACGGCTTCGAAGAAGTGATCCAATCTGCCTTTTTAAAGTATTTTTTTTCTTATCTCATCCTGGTTTTTTGTGTAGCGATGATATCACAGCCATTTGTCCAAACAACAGGTTTATTGTCCTCACTTCTGGGTAATATTTGCTGCTGTCAGGCTTATCACCAACACAATTTTGGTGCATTCAAGCTCCTATGGATTTACTGATGGTTTACAAAAAAAAAACCCTGAACCACTACTGACAGTCTAACATGCAGCATTCATTCAACGGAGCTCAGTGCACGCTCTCTCTGCTTTCATCTACACTTGCTGTGGTTTCTTGTGTTTTTCTAAAGCCCATAAAAATAATAATTGCCCCTTTTTTCCAGCAGATATGGCTCAAATATTTCCAGCAATAGCAGAAAATTATATAAAGAGTTAATTGAAGGGTCTGTCGTCTAATGTGCCTCTCTTTCTCTCTTCTGTTCTCCACGCTAACTAGCGTCAGGCTGTCTGGGAGTCTGATCTGAAGGCTGTGAGAGGTGGGAGCTCTGTCGGGCAGACGGGCCTGCTACTGGGTGACTCCCTCTTTTCCAAAGAGCTGGAGAACATGGGCAAACAGCTCGCTGGTAGGAAGAACTGTTTGGTGTGCATGTATGTGTTATTTGTGTGAACTAGTGGCTTTTATGATTAAAAACTTTCTTTGGAAAAAGAAACATTCCTGCCTTAAACACAGACACTCAAACACACTTTGACTAATCCAACACTCATGGTTTGACAGAGCTCTTATAAAGCCTAGGAGGCTGCTGGTCTCAGGATTTTTTCTTTAAGCTTAAATCTGATCATCCTTGTGAAAATGTGTGAAAACATCCAAGAAAACTCTAAAAAAAATAATTCCAACATGCCAGAGATTTGCCTCAAACTCAGATTTGACAGCTCTAATCAATAACCCCAGCCCCGCTGACTCATTTGGACACAATCAGGGCTTTAGTCACTTTTTGGCTGACAACTAGGAATTTTTGTGGCCTTTTGAAATACTGTATTTCTCATGTAGCTCATGCTTGTCTTTGATATCTATGACGTTTGGATGATTCAGAGACTGCTTTTGTTGTCACGAGGATCAAATGATATCCATTAATGACAGATGAAAGCACAGGGTGGAGGGAATGTCACCATTTACTATCATGTGTCGCCCACTTGTTTGCTTATGCTCTGTTTTAAGACCCTTGAAGCTCTTTTGCATACCAGACTGATTCTCCACATATTGATCGTACTTACTGAAACCTCGAACTGTCACCCAACAGTGTTCCCAGCTGCTCCCATCATCCAAACTCATCTGTTGGTGCTTGAGAGCCGTAACAGGGGGATATTTGTGTTAACAACACATTCAGTTTAGGCCTAGAGGTCCTCAGATGGCATTAATTTCTGGCTGAGTTACTGAATATTAAGAGGAATGGCTCCCACCAGGCGATTCAGTGAAGCTGTTCAACGAGCTAATTTGACTCTTTGAAGCCTTTATTAGCTGCTAATGCTTTCCATGTTTGGAGCAGGGGTGTAGCTTTTCATCTTACACTGTTGCTCCAAATATGTAGTGGGGAAATCAGCCTTAGTGTTCAGAAAAACATTTTCTTTTTTATCATACACAAATTGTGTTGTAAAATTTTCTGTACAATTTCAGAATTTAAGACATCAGTTTGGGAAATTAGAAGAAATCCAGACCCCATTTCTCCATTCAACAAAACATGCCAAACTTTTCAGTGCACCAGTATTGACTTAAAGTGATACTCCGGGATGGAACAAGTCGGGTCCTATCACAAGGTTTAGGGCAGAAATTACCCCTACAGCAGTGTTTTTGTGCAGCAGAAGCCCAGGGCGCTCGCACCAAACACCCCCTCCCTGCTCGTCAGCGGGTTTCCTCTGCACTCAGACGGGACCAATTTTGACTTGACCAAAAACACAAATAAATAGACTCCCACCAAAAAAATCTGATATCGGTCTGCATTCACGCTTTATTTAGAGAATTTTCGAATTTTTGCTTTCACACAAAAACACCGCTAAATAAGGCTCTAGTTCTCATCGTGACGTAAAACGGCGGTACCTCCGCTGCAGAGCCACAGTTGGCAACAAGACGCTCGCCGCTTGGTGATCAGTCCGTGCACAGCGTGCCAGATACAAACAAACGCAGGTAGTCTGCCAGGACGAAGAGACACAATGAGAACTAGAGCCTTATTAAGCGTTTTTTTTGTGTGAAAGTAACGCGCTGAAAATTCTCTAAATAAAGCGTGAATGCAGACCGATATCAGATTTTTTCGGTGGGAGTCCGTTTATTTGTGTTTTTGGTCAAGTAAAATATGGCCCAGTCAGAATGCAGAGGAAACCGGCAGAGGAGCAGGGAGGGGGTGTTTGGTGCGTGTGCCCTGGGCTTCTGCTGCACAAAAACACTGCTGTAGGGGTAATTTCTGCCCTAAACCTTGTGATAGGACCCAACTTGTTCCATCCCGGAGTATCACTTTAAGGCTTTGTCCCATGTAAAACAAAGTCCTGGAGATATAAAAGTTTGCCAGGAGTCATAAGCCCACAAAGCTGAGTTAATTTTTCTACCCAACAAATGTGCTCAGCGTGAACATTTCTGAACGCAGACAGTATATTTTATTGCTGTGAGCCTGAAAATCAAACGCAGACAAACGATATGTCATTAGCGCTTTTGTTTATTTTCAGAGGAGGGGCCTATCAACATTCACATGAGCTCTGAATAGTTGCATAGCGTGCAGTGGCTCTGCACTCTCCCCCCACGTGCAACTGCTGCTTGATCAAAGCCTCTAATAGATGAGATCTGTTTCTATTTCTCCTCATTTTCTCCCTGTCTTTCCTTTTCCCAGCTCCTATTATTCAGAGATTGGATCAAAACTTATCAAAGGTTTAGACCATATGGATTTTGCTAGCTCTTTGAACTGGAGGGACTGTCATTTGACATCAGTGTCTGTGAGATGGCTCAAAGTTTTTTTTTTTTTTAAGCAGTCATCCGCGGTAATAGGCTCCTCATAAATGGCAGGAAGATGGGGGAGGACTTGTTTACAATAAAATCATGAGTGGAGCAGACATTTACGTAAAGGAGAAGGAGTTTCACAACAGAAAACATGTGGTGTTTACCATTTTACAGGTAAATAACTTGAGAAATATCAACTTTATGGGAGCAGATCACTAATGAACATATCCTGTTTATGTTGTCATGATAACATTAGCTGATGTGTGGGAGGTAAGAGGCTGAAAATGGAAAATCATCATCCTTCTAAGTTTGGTTTGCACCATTTTTTCCACTGTATGACTTTTTCATCCCCCCCTCAGCTGGTCGTATGGTCACCATATACTGTAGCTCTTCATGCAGGCTATCAATCGAACAACTGCAGTCCTGACATATTTAGCTGATGTCATGATATACTCTGGACAAGCAAAGTTAATTTTCCTTTAGCTTTTAGTTAAGAAAGTCCAAGATATGTCTTTAGTTTTCCTTCCTTTCATTCAGAGAAGTAATGTGCAGAAAGTAGAGGGGTTAAAGCAACACAGACACAATGTCATGCAGAGCACATGCAGGTTATTGAGCACATTTACGAGCAACTCAACAATACGAGCTCTGTGTTGTGTCTCTCCATAAAGGTTCACCTTCGTGCACTCCGAGTTGATTGAGCACAGAGACAGCAATCTAATTATGCATGTCAGAAAATTAAATGCATTTGATCCCTGAAGGATTGCATACAAAACAGTCTGGAATAGATTACAAACCCACTGTCCCATAGCTTTCGTCAGAGCCGAGTTGCAGACTTTTATACTTGGAGGATATTTGTCAGAGAATTGAAGCATGTGCTGCATTTTTTTAATGTGGAAACAATGTTGTTTGTGTAGGATGAGAGTGCCTCGAACTCAAAAACAAGTAAGTCAAGCATTGTGAAACACTTGTCGTGCTTCCTGTTATTTATTGAACGTCACAAATATACAGTTTTCCAGTAGTACTCACAGCTGATGAGTCATCCCTGAAATCATCCCCCTCAGATGATAACTCCCAGGCTGGTTTGTTGAATCCCAAACTGCCAGGATCCTCAACAAAAGCATGAAACATGGAAAAAATGAGCCAGATGTTGATTGCAAGCGTTGGCACCATCACTCCTTTCACAAACAGAAATGTTTTCAAGAGTACCAGTGGGGCAAACAAAAGTGTTATTGTTAGGAGGAGGAGACATTGTCTTCTTCTCCTTTTTTTTTTTTTTTTAATAAATCCGTCCGTGCTCACTGTACATCAACTTGGACTATTTACAGACACAGGAAGCTGGATGCACCACACTTTACAGGCCTATAAATAATGTCATCATTGCCCAGAAAAGGGATTTAATCAAGCAGGCTCGCACACTTTAATGCTCTGTAAAGTTTGTGAATCATCAGTCTTGTATGACATATGTTAACCTCATAGCACAATGTATGAATGTGCATAAGCCTGGGTTTAACTTGAAAGCTCCCCTATATGCAAGAGTTAACCTAGATTGTGTAATAGACATGTTGAGATGAAACATTTAACATTTGTAGATGTGTGGATAAAAACTCAGCTGATTATTTCCTGGATATCTGAATGGTGTTTTGAATCATCTTCCTTCTTTTCTCTCCAGAGGTTGAGAAGGACCTGGCCAAGCTGGCAGAAGTCGGGAAGATGACCACTCGCAGCACCAACAATCCGCACAGCAGTCTGCTCCACTCCCCTCTGCGCCACAGAACACTTCCCGACACACTCCCTCTCCAGAGCCTGCTGTCTAGACCCCAGTCACCAGCCAGCAGTCTGTCAGGCAAGCCCTGTGGAGTGGGCCTCCCTTTGCTTAGCCCCAAACCCACCTCTCTGGTCATGGGTCGGACTCAATCCCCCAGCAACCCCAGCAGTCGGACTCAAACCCCCAGAACGCCCAGCAGGCCCCTGACCCCAAATAGTTTACTGACACGCTCCACCTTTAACCCTGGGTCTCATAAAGAGGTGACCTTCAGGAGGTCCCGGAGCCGTCCGGTGACGCCCACAAGTCAGCCCGTGCTACCCCGCCCGCTGCTCACCCCGCCTGGACTAAGCACTACAGACACCCTTGGTGCCAGCCTACGAGCCTATCTGTCTGAGGTAAAACCTAAAACCGAGAGATCTAGCTTTGATTGAGAGTGTTCAATAATCCTAAACGAGGTGTCCTAATGAAACAAGAGCAAGCACTGCTGCTGTGACTCATTGTCAAAAAGACTCAATGCCTGCACAGAGCCCGCTGTAGAACGCGAGACCCTTTACACAGAAACTCTATCACTGTGGGCACGAGAACACTCAGTGTCACACATGTACCCACAAACACACACACGCTTCGTGTGGGGCTTAGCAGAGAGTCATGGAGGTCTGTTCAGTAGTTTGTGATTTCATTGTGGAAAAGTAAGTCTGGCATAAAAGGCAAACGTTCATTGGGATTTCTTTCTTATAGTCCTTTCATGATTTACTGAACAGGGACGCTGTTAAATATGAGACCTTTTTGAAGGCCTTATTAACGGTAGGTAGAAGTTTTGCAGTCCCTCTTTGACAATTATGGTAGTTGACACCTAGTGAGATTATCCCCAACACTGGTGCACCCAGTCGGCATTTATCAAGTCCAGCTGCTCCCATGTAGACGCTCTACAGACCCTGTAGAAGGCCTGTTCAGAGAGACTCAGGAACGTAGAGTTTTTTTATATTTAACTTCACCAAGAAGGTTATGTTTCTGGAAGAGTTTGTCCGTCTGTGAACAACACAACTCAAAAAGTAATAAACAGATCTTGATGAAATTTTCAGGAAATGTTCAAAATGGGATCAGGAAAAGGTGATTACATTTAAGAGGTGATCCAGATCACCGTCTGAATCCAGGACTATTTTAAAGGGTTCTTCATCATTGTGAGATTAGGCCCTTTTCACCATATGTGTATATAACTCAATGATAAATGGTTGGATTGCTTTGCAAAGCAATACAAGACATGGTCACAATAATTTCTTACAGAACTAAAAGTATGATTCAGATCCTAGTAATATTCTGGATACTAAGATTTAAAATATGAAATGTGCACTGGGTCATTATCATTTGATCACTGTCAGGTAACAAACTTGCAACTAACACCAAGTGGTAGCAGACAGTCTGCTGAAAGGGAGTATAACATTAAAGTAATCACAATATGCTTGGCGGAGGTCTGTGCTGAGTGCTTTTCTAGTTTATGCTTGTTTTCTAGTGATTCTAACCTCCTTGTGTTGCCGTGTTAGGGACTCTGTGAATACAGTCCTCAAACACAATAGAGCAAAATTTCAAATAGAAAACTGATTGACTTAAAGGTTTTTATTTTGATCAACTTTGTAGAGGTAGTGTATTGTCACATCTTTGGTGTGTGTTGTTGGTTAAAAGGTGTGGTGCCATTAAAAGACTAAAACCATCAGAGTGGAAGTTTGATGGAGAAAACATTTAGGAACAAGCTGATATTTATTTTCTGAAATTGAAGCTCTGCTGGAAAAGCTGAAACTAACCTTGTTTTCCATGACTGTGTTGTTTCTTCACAGAGTAACAGTGAACAGTCTTCTTTCTGCTCTCATGTTGTTTTTTTTTCCATTCCAGGATGAGTTTTACCAGCAGTTACAGGCCATCAGACAGCCTTGGCATATCCCCAGTGACACAGACAGTGACATCTTGGAGCCTCCTGAACAGGATAAGAGTGAGTGGTCCCTCCCTTCCATACACCTATGATTGTTTTAAAACCTTACACTTGTTGCCTTCATCTCTCTGTTCACTTTACTGGAAAGGAAAAACCTTCACTGTTAGCTCAGTTGCTGCTGGAGCCTCCCAGTGTCATTTACTGCTCACAAATTTGACAAATTGCCCTCTAATGTTTTCACCCTCTTGTCTTTTTTTTCTTTTTAAGACATGAGGCTGATTTTGTTGTTGTAACGTCAGTGTACTACACTGAGTCACTAATGCATTTAATGGCTTTAGATCTATTAAAAAGTGAAGATTAATGTGCAAGTATTCCCTGTAAAATGTTGGAAGGAGCTCAGAGGCTGACGCATAAACATTTCCACATCTCACAGTTGGGTAAAGTCTGTGGGGGTTTTGTGGGGGAGACTTGTGTAAGATTTTCTTCCTGGCATCATGTTGAAGATATATCTCTATCAAGATGTAGTCAATAGACATGAACAGCCCTCTGAAACCTTATAAATCCGGTCATAGCAGTGGTCTGGCTGGGATTCAACAGCATGTTATTCTAGCTTTGAACAGGACAAAGTTGAATCAGACCTTCTTGACTCTTCGGTAAATACACATCAATAAATCACATCAATGTTTGAGGCACTACAGTCTGATTATGAAAGACATATCTTCCTCAGTTGACCAAAACTGTCTGATTTTCTGCCTTTGGGATATATCCTGAAACTCCCCCTGGGTATGACTACTGAATTAATCAAACATGTTAATAATGGTTTGCAGTAAGGACGTGGGACAAAACAAACATTACACTGAAAATTCCCAATTCGGCCCAATGCTAGGACAGGAAATTAAAGTTTCACAGTTTCCTGATGGGAGCACTGTCAGGGGAAAAACTGAATAACTGAAAATCAGTCTTATTTTTCTCCTGGGAGCAAGAATGTGCGCTGAAAATCTAATGTAACCATCGTAACGTTATGATTTCATAATATGAAGACATGTTCTTCAAAATGTTGATATTTTTGATTAAATCTGATTTAGTGGAAGACATTGCAAGACATCTTTAATCATCTATCATAATTTGCAAGTCCTTGATAGTCTGGGAGGGGATTGGGGACTATCCACTGGGGAACATGAATGTGCTCTGTGATGTACTGGCCTCTTACTGCCCTGTACAAATGGTGACGATGATAGATTTCAGTTTGTAAAAGGTCTTAATGGCACCAAAAACACAGTGATTTATCAGTGATTTATCCCCATGGGACCCAGAATATGTTCAGACCTTTAGGAGAAGCTCCTCATATCCAGGACAGCTTACATTTAAATGTCCTACCACAATGACTGGTGATGCTATTCTTAGTTCCCACTGGTAATGCTGGGACAGAAATGCCAGCTGTGACATTTATTTATGATCCAGCCCAAATATGATGAATGCTTTGAACCCAGAAATGTTCACAAATTAACTAAGCTCTGTTTTGTCAGTAAACAAAGCATCAGCACCAGCTACTCAAACAGAAAATCAAGCACATGTGGGACTTAGAAGTCAGCTTTTATTGACGTTATGACACAAGAATTCTACTAAAAACAAAAGATCAAAATGGAAAATGGTTGTCACATGGAAATATAACCCGCCTGACAAGTTCCTCTAGAGGGTCGTTTTGCCAAATGTGTATCTTGCAAAATAAATGGATACAATTTCCTAATAGCCCCTGGGGGGCTGCTCTGAAGCCTGGCAGTGGTAATGGCATGTTGTGAAAGGATAAGAGGCACACATTGAATTAGAGGTGGCTCAGATACAGGGAGAGAAACAATGACAGGGAGAGAAAAAAAAGATCCAAAAGACACAAGATGTGACAAAGCACTTTCTGGCGTGAGAGAGGGCCCACAGGACTGTGGGCTGAATCTGGTTTGTATGTCTTCGTGCATGTGGGAGTGTGTGTATCAAATGTGAGAGTGATTGTATTGAGTATTGTTTTCAGAGTGCTTTTACCTCCTTAATCCAATTTTTCAGGCTTTTATAGGGCAATATTTTGACCCTTAGAATTCTGAAATTGAATTACATGCTGGAGGCTGAACACTCAACATTTGTTCTTTGTGAAAACTTTGATATATACACAGAAAAAAATGAGTAACAACCAGAGAACTCATCCGCCTCCACACTGGAAAAAAACATTTTTCAATTTATTCTGGGAAAGTTAAAAAGAGCCTTCACTTTTTTAATCATTTACAGTTTTTTTTACAACTTCTTCTGTTTTCAAAACCATCAAGACCAGAAAGGACAACATGCTTGAGTTTAAGGTGATCATGTACCTGTGCTAACATGTGCGTCTCAGATCATGGATTCAGGGCTCACTTCATGACACCCTCGTCCCAGTGTCACAGCAGATGTGTCAGAGCAGGCGCCAAGTGTGTGCTGAAAGCTGAATAATGGGGGAAAAAGTACATCGCTATTTCCTGTTATTCAATAAACTTCCACAGTGGGACAACCACATTTACCACAGCGGAGATGAAAGACGCCTGTCCTTTTTCTCACTCCTAACCCATTTGATTGTAGTAGCTTCAGTTTCCCTCTCAGCACAATAATGAATCCAGCATTAAAATTTGTTTTTTGATAAAAAATTTACAAGGTTAGTTTGTTTGGTTTAACTTAGAAACTAGATTACTATCCGCAAAACAGTAAAAATCTGTTTATTTCTAATGAGTTTGAATTTTATATTCTCTCTTTCTTTTCCCAGGTGGTGCTCGAGACGCCAATAAGAGATCCGTGTTTTCAGGTGAGAGTCTGAAACTAAAGAGCCTTCACAGCTAAAACCTGAAGAGACAGAATATTACCTCAGAATGTAAAGTAGCATTTGAGTCACCAGACACCAGTTTAGCCTTTTCGAGTAAGTTCAGAGAGCTGTAATGTCTGTCATTGACCTCATGAGTCGAGACACGACACGCAACCCAAATAATTATCAATGGGTGACTTGCTTCAGGGCCTCCACCTTAATTTATGGTCCATTCAATTACACTCACAGGCTAAACGGAGGGCAAAGCAGCTCTTAAATGTGATTGGTTGAGGCTAGCCTTGTGTGGAGACTGGAGCACTGGTGCCCAGTTCCATGAAGTCACTCTGGGTTCTGAGTTTACACGCAGCAGACAGCGTCAGCTCTCAAGCGTCAACATTTGGGAGCAGGAGAAAGTCTGTCTGGTTTGAGGTCGTCTGCGGCTGTCCTTCTTGTGGTTCTGGAGGTGCCCACAGTTCCCAGCGTCAGCGTGCCAGTCTGGAGAGAGATCTAAGAGCAGGCTGCTGCTGTTTGGCTATCAGAGAAGCCAGACCATTGCCACGGCAACCAAACTCTAAGCTTGTAGCTTTAATCACCTCGATCACTGGTCTCCTAGAAGTTATTGAGGAATACGGTGGTTGGAACCTGAACTGGGCTGCACATTTTCCCCCTCATGTTTGTCCATGACATGTTTGAATATTAAATGGCTGTTTCAAAGTGATTGCTCCATTTATTTTTCTTATTAGCGGTTGAATGTGTCTGATTCTGGTTTCTAGGAGACTAATGTTTTGTCTTTCATTTTTCACAGGCTTATAGTGACGAAGACCAGAGACACCGATCCAATCAAACTATTATGCAAACCACTGGACATTTTGAATATGTGTACGGAGAGGATTATTTTTATACTTCATATGAATGAAACAAGAAAAAGATTGTATACTTTTTTCACAGATATTTCATACACATTTACTGTAAACGATATGACAAAGTCTAAAAGATTACATCAGAGTATGAAATACAACATTTATTTTTGTTTGCTCTATAGCATGCTATTGAACTTCCATGAGGGGTCCAGACACAGATGCACTCTGTTGTTGACAGGCTCTTTTTCCAGACCAGGTGCATATTCACAGTAAGAGCAGTTATTGGTATGCACTGTTAGATGATGTAGTGTTTTCAAATAGAAGATCAGCAAGTTGAGGAGGGAAAACAAGGAATGCATTATAATAATAAAAGAATTGATGCACATGTCTGTCTTTAACCTTTTGTCCTGTTTTAAAAATGTGAAGTGTTATGTGGGAGTGTTAAAAACAAAGTTCATCAAGCATCCACTTGAGGCTGTCGGCAGAAGCCATGGTCAGTACATACACACCCATTCAAACAAAATAATCAAATAAGAAAAATAAACATGTTTACCGCCTAGATCAAGAGACAGTTTTGGTCTGAAATAGCTCATTTCTATATCAGTACACACTTTACAGAGTCCAAATTTTTTGAACACATTATTTGATTAGTATGTAAGTTTTGCCTATGTAAGGGCATCCTGTAGCTGTGTGTGACAAGACTTAAACCTGCCTCAATACCACCTCTTCACCTAAACTTAACTTGAACAAAGTTAAGTTTCTGATAGGAATCAAAACTCTGCATAGGAAACCAATGGGTGATGTCACCAACACTGCATCCATAAATTATACAGCCTATGATCTCAACTTCATGTATCCTTCATTTAAGTACATATACTTGGAAATTATAAAAGGCAAAAACCTGAAGTACTTATTTATAGACCTGAAGCTCTCATACAGCTGCAACACGTTGCCGTTCAATCCAGTCTCTGTATTACTCTCGGTGTATGCCCTGCACACACTGGTTTGAACTGCGGTCGTCTGAGTGTTACATGACAACGTCAGCTCACACTCGAGAAACACCCTCTAGTCTGACGCTGTCTAATCTCTCCATTTCAACCCAACTTTGCTTTGTGGTACAGTAAACGCCAAGCCTTCAGTCTGTCTCGCGGGATGTGGTCAACAAACTACTCAGCCCTACAGTTTTATTCTTCTGAGGCTGGTTCCTGTAAAAGGATGTGTGAGAGGACTAATCACTGGAAACCTCATCCTATAAAACATGCTACGTGGATTAATGTCCTGTGTATTTCAGCACATCATAAGCATTTGGGGAAAGGAAGTGGTTTTTCAAAAATGTTTGGAAGAAGTTGAGGAGTCGCAGCGGTGCCTTGATTTAATCTTGATATCACTATAAACAATATTTTCCTATGAGAGACGGAAATTACAGTTGACATTATTCATTTTCTGTTTTCACTTTGTACGTGAGGAATCTGACTGCCATGTGTTCTTGTTCCACATCACCTGCACATTCACTCCATTTGTACTATCAACATTTCCTCTGAGTTTGTATGTCTTCTTCAGGCTTTCATTTCTTGTGTCAGCAAAATATCAAGGCACAAGGAGTTTTTGAGTTTGACAGTTAGTGTGGTGGAGGCTTGAATTACTGCCACAGATGTCACACAAAGACTGGGCTCTGATGCCTTCTGTCTCTCTCTGTATCTGTGAATGTCTCAGCATGTCACGGCTCATGAAGATGACATCTGTACTGATACCTCCTCAGACAATACTTTATCAGATTAAAGCATTTTTTTATTTAATATGTCTCATGAAGTCAATACTGAGCCTTTAGCATAAGCAGTGTATTATATCTTCTGTAGGTATGCTGCAGGTCTCCATGCAAGCATTTCTAGGGGCCACCCAGGAATTGCAGCAGACATCACTGTACATACTGGGAGATCTGGACCACCATCAATGACCAGCAGACTGACCCAGGTCTTAATTTACAACTGAACAGACTGAGATTTACCCTGACGTGGTGCACAAATAAACCTATGCTAGAAGAGAAGTATGCTTTGAAGGCATAGAAAGTCAACATCGCTCTCTGCATGAAATGAAAAATCCAAAATTTGCATTCAAAACAAAGCAATGTGAGTACATGGCTACAACCACTATACTCTGTGTAAGAGGAAGGAGAGGCTCCATAATAAACCATCTTTGTGAGAACAACTCTGCAAAGGCAACCAGGGAGGTTTGTGTGGCTGCTTTTTCATGGTAATCTAAAACATAATCAACAATCTGGATTGAGTTTTTCAGAGTCTATTGAATTCCTTCAGTGAAGTGAACTTCCCGTTCCACTCTCTCTTCTTTGGCTGTGAACTTCATCAAGTCTGTCATCAACATGAATGTTTAAGTGTTTCTCTGTTCTGGTATTTGAAGTAGCTCACTCTGGAGAGTTAAACAACAGTAGATGCATAGATGCAGTTAAAGCAATAAATAAATGGAAGGAAGGAGTCCTACTTATAGTAGGCACCGAACTGTTTTTCAGCTGGCAGGTAATGGATGTACTATTATTACAAACAAAAGCCTGTCTTTTTTTAACCCACTAGGACATGGAGAACTGATGATTCATAAAAAAAAATGTCAAAGCTGCTAATTGAATACCACATGCCTGTTTTTTAAAGCTAAATGATGGTAAAATATCTTTAAAGTTATGTCCAGCCATTGCCATTCACCATTTACATTACTGTCCCTTAATTTTTCTGTCATACCTGTATTTGATCAAATAGGTTAATTAACACCAATTGTTCAGCAGTGTATTTCAGTAACTCTCCCAGGCAACTAACATGACAATACAACACAGTCATCTCTCTTTGAAAAACTGGGCGTATATTCATGTGAGGAGTTTCCAATAAACCAAGCATTTGATTTCATTCTGTGTTGATTCAGAAACTGTCATTTGTTTGTACTTGTACTGGGATAGTCTCAAATTTGAAGGGCTTTAATAGCTCTCCAACTGTCAGTGATGATGTTCTGGGTGATGATTAAAGGGACCAGGGTGCCTGATATATCTTTTCTGAACCTCTTTTTGATGTACAAATATGTTAGATATATTCCATCTGCTGCAAAGCACATATCCAAAGCTGCGACTCTTTAAAAAAAAATAAACATGACAGCAGGGACTTTTGATTTTTACAACAAAATTTAAAACAAAGATATGTTAATTTAGTTTTAGTTTCCCGCTTCAACCTGTAGCTCTCAGCGGTTCAACTGGGTTCAGTTAATTTCAGCCACTTCCGGTTTCCATGGAAGCGAGAGACCTGCGCTCATGTAAGAGCGCAGGTCCAGGAAACGCTAACAGACTAGGTAACAAACTACAGCATAACACCCGTCAATGCTGTGAAGTTTAGCTATCGCTAGTTTTGTTGACAGCAAACAATGTGGACTAATTAAGACTTTTGCCTCCAGATATCTTTTGTGGAAAGGGCAGGAACAGTGACTCTTGTCAAATGTTTTATCAGTGGAAAAAAACGGCACATATTTGCGACGCTCAACACCACGGCCACAGACACGTCCGAATGGCTAGCTAGCAAAGATGCTGGAGGTAAGCTATAGCTTAAAGGAATATTCTCTTTTAAATTTATTTGATGAACAGCAACATTCCCCCGGTCATTAAGTTTTGTAGAGCATGTTACTGCCTCTTTTTTAGCGACAAATACACAGGTTTTCAGTATGTTGATGCACACCACCAGCTTTGTCTGGTTGCCTTATTCTTAGAAATTGACACACAGGAGTGAAGTTTTCACGAGTTTATAGTGTTTTTATTCATTTATTTATTTTTATCTTCTTGTCTTTTTTTATTTATATATGTATTTGTATTTTCAGAGGAGAACTAGCATGTCTTTGGGATATTGAAAGTAATAAGCAATAGAGTCTCAAAACACTAAGATTAATGAGGGTTACGCTCAAACTTTACTGAACAGCCAGTGCAGCTCAGCTCAAGTCAGGCTTTCTCTAAAAGTTAGCAAGCTTCATTTATGGTTTTGTTTGTTGTTTGTTTTGCTGCTGTATAGTTTGATGTATTTCATGATAAACTGAACTTTTTAAACCGTTCCCAGAGCCATGTTCGAGTACAAAGTTCTGGTAGCACTTAGGCCCTACCAAAGTTTAAAATTGATTGATGGTTTTGGATAAGGGTCAATTTTGTATGAAATATCTATACAAATGCAGTTTATGGTCTTTATTTGAGGCCTGTTAAAGCCTGATTTTTAACAATGACCCGATTTCATAATTAAAATAAAGTATAATAAATCCTAAAATAAAATAAAATAAAATAAAATAAGTAACCCAAAAGAGGCAAAAAATAAAAATAAAAATACATTTTGGGCTCAGTAATTTGTTACATTTTGGGTCTGTTATTACATTTTCTGATTTTATTACATTTCTTTTAATTACATTTTGGGTTGTAACATATTAGGCTTTAACAAGGCTATTTTTCCACTCCAGAGCTCACCAGTACAAAGGATATGAAAAGCTGAGCTAACTTCAAACATGTTTTGTTGACATTGTAAACTGTTCTTATTAAGCGACTGCGTCACTGTATTAGCTTCTTTTTCTGTTGCATTGCCATCATTAGCAACAAACATACTAGTGGGATCTATAAAAAGAAGCATGTCATAAGATAAAGTTATTATCTGTAAAGATTTTATTACTGTATGTTTCAACATTTATTGGCTTTTATTATAAAAGCATTTCACAAAATGTCTCAAAACATCTATTCATAATGTTACATGTTTAACTCCTTGATGTGGGATTATATTTTTTTTCATAATGAGCGAGATTAAATATGTTTTAGGTTTGGAAATACATCTTAACTCTATTTCTTCTTCAAGACAAACTGTTTAAACCTCAGGCAGCACAATGAAAATAGTCTTTGACCATCCTCACCCCAACATTGTAAACCAGAAGATATCCATCATTGTTGTGTGGATAGTTGAGCCTGTTAGGTTTGGCAGGACTTGTGAAGTGTTGAGGGACATACTGTCTGTATTAAACAAGTGCTATGTTGTTTCTAGATGGATAGTTTTCCTAACATTTTCAGCTGTTTGCTGTGGCAGTTTATTGGCTTTTCATTTTTACAACTTGACATGATATAGTAGTGCAGCCATTATTCGTTTAAAGTGTTTTCCATATGGATTACCGTGCCAATCTCAAGTTTGCATGATAAATGACACGGAAATGCTTATCCCCTTTGGTGTGTTGTGTTTGAAAGAAAAAGAACACTCCTGGGATTAGCAAACGCTTGTACGATCCTTTGGAACATGGTGTATTTAATGTTGTTCCAAAGGGTTGTTCAGGAAATCCAGGAGGATTACAGACTGGATGGATAAACAGGAGCCATATTGTGATCTCTGGCTGATTGTGAAGCTTTTCTGTGAAATCTCAGGAAAACTCACAGAAGGTGGGGGACTCTCTAGAATACTTTAAAGTTCGGTTGTGAGACCTCTGCGTGGGAGAACGGTAGTCTGATATGTCTTGAATGTATCTTGCTTGTCTCTCACAGACTAATTCCTGCTTCTTCTCTCTGACCACGATGTGGTTACTGTTCCAGACGCATGGGGACCTTTTCAAATACTGGTCTGTATGTTTGTTACACACTGGCGGGCCTTGTGGTGGGTAAGGCTTAGACCTGGGTCAGATGACTCATCCAGACTCAATACTTGTCTCTTGGTTCAGGGAATCTTTGTGCTGGGATTAGTTTTGTTATTGTATCGAATTTGAGGATGTAATCTTGAACTGGCGGTGTACCGTGCTTTGGAAATGTTGGCTTTTATTTGTGCGGATGTGCTTTTTTTCCAGTCTGAAATTGATCAAAACATAATATTGTGGCACGCAAAAGAAAGCACATTACTTCAACCTGATTGTCAAAGTGCCTCCTGCTCAGCAGTCGTGTTTTCAATGATTCAGAGCTGCTTTTCTACACTTTCAGGAACATTTTGAGATGAAGTAAAGTTCTAAAGATTGCACGTGGCTTTGTACTCAAGCTGTTTTCTATGGCACACTTTCAGGCTGCTTCAATCATATTGTCTGCAGGCATATTTTTGGTACGTCTGCCAGCATATCAAAGCTTTCTTCCTGCAGAGTGATGGCTGCATAACATGTATCTGTGGAGCCTCTGTCCTGTCAGTTGTCATGCCAAATCTCAAGTTGATAACTGATTTCTTTCGAGAAAGTTATCTCAATCCAGATGTTGCACAGACCACGTGTTTACTCATCTGTGTGAGTCGCCTTCAAACATGATCAGAGAACATTAAACTGACACCAGTTCTCCAACCAGATGCTAATTGGATTCATATTCTGGTGAAAGCATTGTCTTGTCACTGTCTCTCTTTGATGAAGTGAGGAGATTCACATTTAGGGGATGTCAGGAGAAGCCAGATGAAAACAAAATGTCAGGTTTGCTTAGCAAGATTACACAAAGTGATGTTGACGTATACAATGGCTGGGTGTGAGTAATGAGGTTTGATTATCTTTGCTGAACTTTGAGCATCTGCTGATAACTCTCGACACATTTTGTGGCTTGAGAATGTTTGCCTCTCAAAACGAAACAACCGCCATAAAAAAAGCTCATTTAAAGCAACCTCTAAACATTACATTCATTAAAGGGGACATATCATGCTGATGCCTGATTTAATACTTACATATAATATGATAAATTTGAAAACAAGACCTTTCACCCCCTGAATTTTCCAAAAATGAGATATTGTATTTTTTCTGATATCCTAGAACAAGATTTGATGCCTCTGAAAATAGGTCATTGACATATGGCCGCGAGATTTCGACCTTCGTGACGACACGAGGATACTTTCTTTTTATTGGAGTAATCTGATAAAGCAGCTCCTCCTCTGTGATGTCAGTGAGTCACACAACCGCCACCGAGGGATACACCCACCTAGAGCTGAGTATAAACGTATAAACTATACATGTTACAGTACCTGTTTGACTCACCACACTGAAGCGTCCTGAGATGAACTGTGTCCAGGTGGATTTTCTTCCTCCTGAGCTGCAGAACCGTCCGGGTCTGACTCAGGGTCCAATACAAAAGGATGTATCCTACACTCTGCCATTTTATTAGTGCTATCAACGCCTTACGGTGAAGTTTTGGCAAACAGCAAACTCGCTCGGTCTGCTCCATTCAATATGGTGATTTTGTAAATGCTGCCATGCTGCAAAAACCACCCCCTGGCTCTAGCCCCTCCACCCCTCTGATAGAACTGACCAATCAGAGCACAAAGGGCTGTGACGTTGGAGGTCATTCTCGAAACGTTCGTTTCAACAAGATCTTCAGAATGGCCTAAAATGAGGATATTGAGAACGCTATTGTGGGGCAATGAAGGAACTAAATGACTTGTACTGAGGGCAGAAATGCTTTACAGGCATCCTAGTCTGGCATAGTGAAAAGGAGAAACAAGCATGATATGTCCCCTTTAAAGGTAGGGTCTGCTGGAATTTTCATTTCATGTAAGTAAACACAACATTCCAACACTTCCTTCTTGGCTCAGTGCCAGCAGCAGCACACACCTACTGCCTCCAATCGTGACTACATGAAAACACTCACTAGCCCATCAACCACCTGCAGTATCATGTTTCTACGTGGGTGAGACTCGAGAGCCATGCACCAGACTTGGCATGTTAGCACAAGCTAATCACCGGGTTATCTGACAGATATCTGCTCAGCAGGAAGCCAACTTGCGTCACTCTTCATCCCGTGCTGCTTTTCAAGTGCCCGAAAGTGAGTGAAAGTCGAGCAAAACTTCACCCTGGTTTAGTAAAAAGCTCCGTCTCTTGGCTGTGTTTTTCTTGCTCCATGCTACGTCTACTGTCGTCGCTGCTCAGGATAGCTTCTTCCCCTTGCTTATCAACACTCATAGCTCCTTGGTCTCTGGGTGCTCTGTGATTAACCGATGTAACATCGCTTACTCTCTGCCCAGAAATGTCCTGATACAACCAAAACATCAACATACAGGCTGAGGAGAGGGTTTGAGGCAGACACAGACTCTGACACACATGTATAAAGGTAGAAGTGACGATTGAGCAGGATTATTCCTCTAAAAGTTGACATTTTATTTTTTAGGGAAATCCTGCAGACTCTACTTTTAAATGCAGTAACTTACATTTCCCATGAAACTTGTAGAACAATAACTGCCCACCCGCATTTGATATCTCATTGAATCATTTGATTTGGCAGTATATGACCCTTTGGTTGTGGCTTTGTTTCATCAGTGCTCCAGGGGACAGCACTCAGGAAGAGGGTGGAGGAAGACTGACAGAGGATGATGCTGTAACTGTCCAGCAGGGAGGGGAGGTTCTGCTTGAAGGACTCAGTTCAATAACCCTCATGTGGATCTCTGTCCACAGGAGACAGGAGAGCGTCTGTACTTCTGCCAGAGGAAGTTTGAGTCTTGTAAGCTGCTTCACACCTGCTGTGTCCTTTCTTTTTCTGCCCTAAACATTGTCTGTGATATATCCTTTTGCAGGCCTTCCTTTTGCACATCATCATCTTTAGCTCCAGTCTGTGGATGATGATTAAGGGCCACTGGCTTGTCGGGCAGAGCAGAGGAAATGGTAGAGGACAGATTAATAGACGCAGTGTGAGTAACATTGGAAGTGTTTAGTTCTCATCTTTCCCAATCACCAGCATGACGCTGTTTCCCCTCTTCAAAGCGTCATGCTGCCAGAAGTCTGATCTCAGTTTCCCAGCAATGTGATGCGGAAAAGGATTGTTCAAGGGTCACAATACTTCAGCCGCTGCCAGGTTGAACCAACCAGAACATCAACAAGTTATATTTGTTGTTGTGACCGAGTTTGTCATGGTTTGCTTGAGACAAATCAGATGAATTCCCCTGCATTTCTTTTCTCTAACAGCACAGCTTGAGTGAAATCCTGTCTGTGAGTCATCAGAGTGTTTTTGAACTGGCTGAACAAAATGCTTTCCATTTTCAGGGCTTCAGTTTTATGATTCTGAACAAAGACTGATTGGATGTCTCTAGCAGCTGTCCCAGATAGGTTTTTTACTAACTTAATCCACCCAAAGAATAGTTTAAAATGTGTTTTTTTTATTGAAGGTTCTTTCAATCAAAAGGTTGTAAATGTAGTGTTTATCCAGACTGAGTACCTCTGAGACCTCAGCAGGTTGTTCGCACCACAGGAATAAAGTTGAATGAAAAGAAAATGTTGTGTCAGAAGGTTACACAGCAGGGAGGCTACCACAACTGCCAGCTATGGAACATTATTTGATTTTTTTTTCAACTCTACTGTGTTTTGACTGTTAAGTAGGAACCACAAAGATTTAAAGAGGATTTAAACAGTGCTGCTTTTACATTTCTGTAACTCAGAGCTTTGAGTCTGTAGATGTACGCTGGAGGTTAGACAGACTTTACAGGACATGATCTCATTGATTTCAGCACAAGGAGTGAACATGAGAATAAAACAGATTTATTGGATAAGAGGAAAAAATAGTTTTTGGTTTTAAAAGCAGGTGTGTGCTTAAACTTAATGAACATCATCATAAATGTATTTAAAGTATAATGACATTGGTAACGAGCATTTATAGAAACCATACCCCTTTGTTTCTAGTAGAATTGTCATAGTACCAGAAGTTTAAAACTTGGTACGACGCTGGCACTAACAGGAAAAGTAATGAAGCATATGCTTTTTATGAGAACTCTAATGTTGAGAGCCATATCACCTTATGTCCGGTTATGTTATTGAAAGGAATTCTCGGGTTGCCAGAAAAACTATGTCTGAACTAAAAAGTCTACAGAGTAAGGACTCTTGAAACATACACTGAAAACTTAAAAGAGACGGTTATCCAGTCTTTAAAGGGCTGTGGAGACTATGGTGAAAAGTTGGTGTTTTTCAGGGATATGGACTCTGTTTCCCATGAGCACTTGCACCCACTGTCATGAGGAGTGCATGTGTTTTGAAGAAAATGAAAGCAGAACAGGTCTTCTATTTAAAACTACTTTTCTTTGTTTAGGGCAACTTTTCCCAGGATGCAAAGTGACAAGGTAATGTGCGCTGTGGATAAAAACGTGACAAGTAAACTCAGTTTATACCATTGTTTAGTAGCTGTCCATATTCAGCGCTACTCACAGCCTGGTGCCCTGAGACATGTCTGTAACATGTAACATTAGTGAATCCTGGTTATGTCCTGTCTGTCTACCAAGCAGAGCTAACGCAACCTCACTCTTCATTTTATTGATAGACTCTCACGTTTGAACATACCACTGCAGAATAACTGCTGCTTGTGGGTTGAAATGAATGTTATCCCAAACATCTTAGCCCATGTTTTAGCCTTTAGCCCGTGCTTAATCACTCTCACATTTAGCTTTCTTCTGTTTTTCTGTTCTTTTTCTTTTTGACAGTTCAGCTCCAGCGTTCACCATTACTACAAAATAAAAACAAGACATCCTTTTCAGCAGAGAACAGAGATCTCTCACTGCTTAACATTGTCAACTTCTATGTGTTGTTAATCAAGCCAGTCCTGGACAACCTGGACAGGGAAACTCAGAAATAACATTTAGAAGTAACATATTTTAAAGATGATAATCTCATTTTAAAGTGTGGATTACAATCACACATATCATATCTATCAGTGAGACTTTTTCAAGATCACTTCCAAACTCCTCACAACCTCTTTCAGTAGGAACCGACTATGAACCACAAACTGTGTTTTATTACAAGAAAACTGTTTCAAGATCACAGCCATAAACTTTTTTTTTATCTTCTAGTTCCATCTAATAGTTTCTTTTATCCTGATGTTTATGTCACACTTTGGCTAATCCCGTGAAAGCAGTGCACGAAATCATTGAAATCCATGCTGTTTTAGTGCTCCTCTACCATTCCAGTGACAGTTTAGATCATGGTTGGACTTAGTCTGCTTAAGTTTCAGAGTCTTTTAAGTCCAAGCCAAGCAATGAGAGGTTTGAGGCTGATGCTAGTTTCTCTGATACATTTCCATGAAGCTGAGAAGTGTGTTGGACCTGCCAACAGTTTTGAGGGAGAAAAGAAAGACGAGGAGCACAAGAACAGAGAAGGTCAGGATGGCTGTTGAAAAAGTGTGTAAACATCTGTGGTCTTCTTTTGGCCCAGCTCAAACAGGGAGGTTGAACTGTGGCAGCCGTCCACAAGAGGGCACAGATGATGTTGCTGAAGGAGGCCAACTTGGTCTCGTCCTGGAGTGTTTCTAATGACATGAGTGTTTGGAAGGAGCCTTCATGTTGAGTCCTGGTTTGGCTCCAGTCATTAGTCTCTTGTTGTTATAAATCACATGTCTAGTTTCTGCTGACAGACTGAACAAACCCAGGTTATAGAGCATGCTGCTGTGATGTCCAGTGAAAAACACTGATTTAACTTTTGACTCGATTAAATGCAGGTTAACTTTATGTTTTCTTTTTGGGTGATTACATCTAAACTCAGTTTTTGGAAATCCTGAAATGAAAGTACAACTCCACAGTGTGTACTTTCAAAGACATCTCAGTTTAAACCCTTACATGTGAAATAAAAGGTAAGGAACATCTCTAATGCTTTCTTTTTCTGCTACCGGTCAGATTTATAACATCTGTCTGTGTTTTGCTGAGCAGGTCGTGTAGCTGAGCAATGAAGCGATCATAATGGCATCACCTGCCTGTTAGTGCTGGATGTCAGACGCTGACGCAGAGAAGCAGTCAAGGTTTGATTTACAGAAACATGTGGTCCAGGCTGCTGTTTGTCCTTGCAGTTGGTGTGCTGTTACAGAGTTACCCAGTCTGCAGAAAGGCCCCATATGTTGTGAAAGACAACTGAAGTTGTCTCAGTGGAGGTTAAGTTTTTGGAATGATAAGATGATTGTTTGAAGTATGGACATTTTTGAGTGAATTTCCTTTAAAGAAAACATTAACCCACATTTTGTTCCTTAATCTTTAATAAAATCACTCCAGTGTTTCAAGTTTAAACTCGTGAAAACATGGTGTTAAACTTAGTTTTATCTTTTGACACTGCCATCATGTCTGCAGTGTGTTCTTTCATTACAGGGTGTCCGCGGGGTCTTAAAAAGTATTAACAGTTGATAAATCAATTTTGGGAAAATTAAGACCCTTAAAAAGTATTAAAAGTCTTAATTGTGGTTTTATGAGGTATTAAGTTTCATATGTATTCAAGCTTTGACCCAGAAAATATCCATGAATATTTATTTTCCTCCTTGCAACTGTCTCCTGATTGGGACGTTCAACATTCAGCCGATAAAGTTCTAAAATAGAATAGAATAGAAAAGAATAGAGTTACTTTATTGATCCCAAACTGGAAAATTGTTGTGTTAATAGCAGAAATCGATCGAGTCAGTAGAAAAATACAAAAATAAAAAAAAATAAAATGAAAAAAAAATACATAGAGACTCTAGTTACAATAAAATACAACAATAAGGATTGTGAACGGTATAAACACCAGCTATACTTAATGTCATTTTTTTAGTTTCATAAAGAGAAATTAGATACAACATTAAAGCAAATCACACAATCTCCAGCACATGTCTTAAATTTTAAAAATGATTGAATAATTTCTCATTTTCTTCAGCAAGTTGGCCTTGAATAACTCCTTCATCTTGTTGTGGGAGTGTCGATAAACCTGCCTTTAGTTTCATTTGTTCTTTCAAGCTTTATTCCTCCTTAGCTTACATCATTTATGTAAAAATGTAAACTACAACTGTTAAAAAGTGGATGCCAACAACAACTGAAAGTTGCGATTAAGTCTTAAAACTTTTTTAAAGGTTTTTGAAAAAGTCTTAAAAAGGTATTGAAATCAACCTCAGGATTTTAGCATATACCCTGCATGAGGTGAAAGACGTTTCCTACCCAAAAGAAGTGAGAAATCTGTATTCTGACAGTGCTATGCTATTAGCCTCCTTTCCCCCATAAACCTAATTGATACCTAAGGCTAGCGGCGAAGTGTAAACAGACTTCAGGCAGCTGGTGAGACAGCCATGTGTCTCAGACGGAGCAGCCACCCAGCCCATAATATAGTGCAGTGTGGATTGTTCACTCCCTCTTCTGTGGCTGTCAAGGCCGAACAGAGACAAGGAGACGACCACACAAAAGAAATATTTGTCCAATCTGTCCAAGCAAACTCCCCAATTGAGGACCCAACTTTCCCATCGCATTTCTCTGTGTCTGTGTGACACGTAATTGAGAGAGGAATTATGCTTTGAACTAAGAAGGAGGCAGCTTTTGCATCCAAAAACAGCTGTGACGTATTAAGACCACTGAAAAATGTGCACTTGTTCCATTAAATTTGACCTGGTCAGATTCAACCTTTGCAAATGTGTTCAGGTTTTACATGGAAGTATTTTGTACTAAATCAGCAATAGCTTGGAAGAGTTACCAATCCTCTTTTTTCTTTAAGCAAAACATTTACAGAAGAACACAGATTAAAAGAGACTGGTTTTAGACCACATCTCTTGCATTAATTCTTATCAGCAGATCTTAAGTATCATTAGAATACTCCACATGAAAGAGCTTTTAAAGTTCTTTAAAACAAAGCTTGGACAATGATTACCACATGCAAACATCAAATATATCCCCGTTCTGCTGTGCTCAAAGGTTTGCCATTTCAACAGTGTTTTTTTCTCCAAAGGCACCGTGGTCAATAGATTTCCCCACTGTTAAGAAAAAAGAGTTTCCTCCCGTCTGCTTCCACAGGCTTCTTAGACAGCTTTGCAGCCAGCTCCACAATGAACCAGGAAGTTCTGTGTGCGACTACTAAAACTTTTATCTCTCTCAATTCATGATGGGCTGTTGGGTCTATAGTCAAGGACCTTGTTTCAGTCCGTGTGTGCATAGAGTCAAATGGTTTGCCAGTGTGGAGAGAAAAGGGTTGCCCAGGCGGTGAAAGCAAGCTGTTTGCTCATGTCCAGACCCGCAGAATGGATGAGGACACAGATGGGATTTCTCTCTAGTGGACTTTTCTTCTGACCTCGCCTCTGTGTGTTTGGAGAGACATGGAAACCTCAGCTGGAATGGACAGGCATCTTATTGAATGAGCGAAGACTTAAGGCTTTACCCAACAGGGGCTGAATAGGATGTGGGAGACAGGCGGTGAAAGTAGGGAGGGTTTGTTGAGATGAGGTCAGTATAGTGTGAATGGCCCATGCTGTCACTTTTTGCTCTGTTTGTGACTTTGGGAATGAAAACATTTTGTTAATACTCAAACTTAACAACACTTATAACCTATAACCCCTCCCTGCTCGTCTGCCAGTTTCCTCTGCACTCAGACGGGGCCATATTTTACTTGACCAAAAACACAAATAAACGGACTCCCACTGAATAAATTTGATATCGGTCTGCATTCACGCTTTATTTCGAGAATTTTCAGCGCGTGACTTTCACACAAAAACACCGCTAAGTAAGGCTGTGGTTCTCATCGTGTCTCTTTGTCCTGGCAGACTACCTGCATTTGTTTATATCGGGTACGCCGCGCACGGACTGATACACTAAGCGGCGAGCGCCTCGTAGCCAGCTGTGGCTCTGCAGTGGAGGTAGGGCCGTTTTACGACACGATGAGAACTAGAGCCTTATTTAGCGGTGTTTTTGTGTGAAAGTAACGCGCTGAAAATTCTCGAAATAAAGCGTGAATGCAGACCGATATCAGATTTTTTCGGTGGGAGTCTGTTTATTTGTGTTTTTAGTCAAGTAAAATATGGCCCCGTCTGAATGCAGAGGAAACCAGCAGAGGAGCAGGGAGGGGGTGTTTGGTGCGAGCGCCCTGGGCTTCTGCTGCACAAAAACACTGCTGTAGGGGTAATTTCTGCCCTAAACCTTGTGATAGGACCCAACTTGTTCCATCCCGGAGTATCACTTTAAAGCCCACCTTATTTCCATTATGGCTTCTACCAACAACAGACGTTAAAACTCTATATTAGAAAGAGATGAGTGACATCATAGATACTGTCCATTAGGGATGGAACGGTTTATGAAAAAAATCTGAAACAATTCGTGCATATACGTTAGGCTGCTGCAAATGGTGGTCTAATGCGACTCAGGCGTGCCCAGGCCTTGCCCTCTAAGGCTCCATCGAGCTGCACTTCCATAAAACTTCAAAGCTTGAACCAAAGAAATCATCTGGGTTTGTTTCTCTCCACACTGACTAGTTCTGCTTTTCTCTTGTGAAGCATGAGGGGATCTGCAGAACAGCAGCACATTTTAAAAGGGAAACAAATTCAGAGTCCAAGAAGTGCATCCAAGAAACAGCTCCTGGATGAATGCAGCAGTGCAATGTCAATTCATATCAAATTGATATGATGTAATAGAGAGAAAGTGCTTCTTATTCCTTTTCCTTGGTTTAACAGTGGTTTACAGATCAACTTAAAGGTGCTTACCTTCAAAAATAATGCCTTTTAGTTTGATTAGCAGAAAGAACCATGTTTACAGCCTGATACAAAAATGACTCTAGTCTGAATAGCTCATTTGTTTAATAGCACACACTGTATAGGGGTTGAAGTTTTTCAACCTTGAAGATGTTAAGACTACGTGTTTGCTCAACCAAAGGTACAGCTCAGCTGATTGAAAGGCAGGTACTTTATAACTGTTAGTGTGGAGGCTCAAAGCCCACCTTATTTCCATTATGACTTCCACCAACAACAGGCGTTAAAACTCTGTATTAGAAAGAGATGAGTGACATCATAGGTACTGTCCATTAGGAATGGAACAGTTTTTGAAAAAAAAAAAGTTTTTTCTCACTGGGTTTGCGGCGCGTGTGCTTCGTTCAGTCCATGTTTTTCTTTTTTTCTCGTTTTACAACTCAGTTTGGAGCAAGTATGTAGCTCTGATTATACGCATCACAATGCGAGTACAGCGGAACAGTTGTGGAGAAGTGTGTGTGTTGTTTACATGGCGAGGAGAGAAGACAGAATCAGAGGGTGCACCTGTGGCGCTGTGTCGTTCTGCTGACTGGAAGCAGTTCAGATTCAGTTGAGCTCTGATGACGGCAGTAAGAAAATGGGAGGTAAAACCGCGACTGAGTGTTGCCAACTTAGAGCCTTTCTTGTCATATTAATGACTTTTCAGACCTCTCTGGTGAGTTTTTTTTTAAATTTGCCATAAAAAAAAACAGAATTGACAGAAGAAAGTTAATTTGTAGTTCTAAACATATCTATGATGTTGTGTTTTAACTGATTTGTGTCTCTCCCACATTATTTTTCTCTCCCACAGAGTCCATGACAAGTAAATGCAAATGGATACATTTGCAAATTAGACAGCAGCGTCATTTAGTGGCTTTGAGTGACTTCTGAGACAGCCATTAGTGATTTTCCTTTACTGAGGAGTTGGCATGTTGAAACTAGCAATGTCTACCCCGACTTTAATGATGTTTCAAATGGGAAACAGCCTCATTCTTTCTGGTTTTTCATGACTACACATGGCATAATTGATTAAAAATGATCTCTTAATGGTGGCTTATCCATGGTATTTCTCAATACCAAGTACTGTTCAAACACAAGTGCAGTGCTATAAATACATATTACAATTTTTAAAGGCTGTTTATCTAAAGTATAAGTAATATTGAAGATTAGTATCTTCAGATTTAGTTGGGCGGAGCACCAAGCACTATTTTAGAGTGCGATGTTAAGATGAGATGAGGGTGGCAGAGGAGGGGGATGGTACTAATTGCTTAACAGTGTGGCTACTCTGTAATGTTTAACTTTTTGAAATGGATAGTATGAACAACAAGAAGCAAATATTGTGCTGTTGGTTTCCCATTCAGTTTAAATAGTATGGCTGTGGGTAGCTGTTTTTGAAAGACAAAGAACTACTCATTTTTGTGAAGAAGGTTTTTTTCATAGCCTGTAAGTTGAGAAATAAGGTCAGCATACTCTGTCCTCTTCTATTTAAGGCTGTATCAAAGGTGTCTCTGACTCTTGTGATGTAGCTGGAATAATACTCTTTAGCAGCCCTCAAAAGTTTGGCTTCTGAAGAATCAGGTCTGTTGAGATCGTTTTTGTTTTGAAGTAGTAAATTTTGATGTTATACATTAGAGACACCAACTTTAGTGAAGGAAGCTTGCTATTTGGTGTTTGCTGAGTACAGATTTGCTGCTTTTGTGATTCATAAATCCTCACAGAGTGAAGATGTTGAGTCAAGTATTTAAGTATTTCAGGATCTTGTTCAAGAGTTCAAAATGGGGAGGGGTGGTTATCCCATGGTGCAGTTGTGACTTGCTGACAGGTGTAGCTTGACCCAGGGTTAGGGGTCAACATAGTTTCCATGGAAATACAGGTCTGAAACTGCCTCTGGTAACATACTTGGACGGAGCAAGTAATCAGCAGTGGTCTTGGTAGTACATCTTTTGTTTATTATCTATATTAAAGATTACTAAAAATTCATTAGTAGACATGTTAGATGAATTTAAATCAAGAGAAAGAGAGTGATTGATATCAGGTTGATCCTGATTATTAAAAGTAATCTTTTATTTGTCCTTTTCAGTTTTCATGTGGTAAAAGTGTGTACTTTTACCCAAATTGGAATGTGAGGCCGTGTGTTTTGGCAAGAGATTACATTTTTGAATTATAGTACTTGCAGTTATAAAAAGAGACCAAAGATTTCAAGAAGTATCAGCATTCATTTATGTTTTTTTTCAGCTTGGTGGGGCATCAATGATGTGGTCTACACACACGTCTTGCCTGCTTGACAAGCAATAACATACACTTTAAGGGCCGAATGAATGCGTTACTTCTCATTTATGATAGTGCTACTTTAAAACCACAGCTGACAGCAGAGGTGACGGAGGCTAGATGTGTGCTGGTCCAGGAGGAACAGAACTTTATTTCAGAAGAGCAGAGTGGCCACATTAACATCAGGTTAAACCAACATTGGGAATGGGAGTGACGCCAACATCATTAGAGAGGGAGAGAATGATTTCTAGGCAGGGTCAGGTTACATGTTGGCGACCCCCAGACCTGCTCTGAACCTGCCTGTCGGAGGAGAGGAGAAGAAAGAGGAGGAGGAGTTGAAAAAACTCTGATGACGGACACAATTTGACACACAGTTTTTGCTCACTGGCACCCATTCAGCTGCACGCTGTTGCTTACTTCAGTGTTAGAGAGGAGTCTACCCAGATTTGATGCTTGTATCAGAGTCATCAAGTCACATGATTGTTAAATACAAACACTCTTCCTTATTGGACCAAGATTTTATAAAGCACAGAATGAAGTGTTTTTCAGAATACCAGATCTAACTTCTTTGTGAGTATGTTGTTGGTTGTTTTTATCCAATGATACCAACATGATACTGCAGTCTGGTTCAGTATTATGTCACAGACTTGTCAGAGTCCTCTACATTCAACACTGGGGTGCCTGTGGCCTGGATGTGACATCATACAGGGAGGTGAACCGAGCACTGGGTCAGGCCCTAATGAGACCCGCAGAGGAGTCATTACAGGCAGTGGGAGAAAGTTAGACTGTTGAGAGGAGCAAACCGCCGGGTGGAGCTGGCCCCCTCCCCTCTCGCTCCATTCCTACTCCAACCCGACCCTCCCATCCTCCCCCTTCCACCAGCTGGCTAACAGATGGAAGGACCTGTTGGCCAAGAAAGTGAAGGAGAAGACGGGAATGCGGGCGAAGAGGGGAGAAAAAAAGACTAAATGACAGATATATCGAATGATAAGCAAATTTTGTGGATGTTTGAATCAGAGCTCTGGGACTACTTACATATTTTGTTTCTCTCATTGCGGACAAGTGTGTGACAGAATGTAGAAATGACATTTGGCTCAACTTGCCAGCTGGGTTACGCAATGTTAGCGTTTGGTGCATTTGTTTACACGGCTCGTGAAATGTAGGAAGTCAGATTGTGCGGGGGAAGGTGATGAGAATGTCAAGAGGATAGGAGACCGCGTGGGTAGAGACCATACAACTTGGGTTTGATTTCTGTGTGTGTGTGTGTGTGTGTGTGTGTGTGTGTGTGTGTGTGTGTGTGTGTGTGTGTGTGTGTGTGTGTGTGTGTGTGTGTGTGTGTGTGTGTGTGTGTGTGTGTGTGTGTGAGGCTGCCTGAGTGTGAGTGTTTGCGTTTGTGGTCAAGGAGCGCTGCAGTCAGAATGATCTCTGTCCTGCTGTTATTTACCTTCCAGGCCCTTCAGAGAGGAAACCAGTGGGTGTGGTGGTATCAACAGGGACTTGTCCTCTTAGATTTGAACAAACAACACCTCCTAAGATGGGCTGAGGGCTCGCTGCGTCCGTGTGGTATTGAGCACAACATTTTGAAGCTGTGTGCACAGGTGGTGGCAATGAATACTGAAGTTAGGTCCAAGTTTAACTGATGTCTTTGTTGGTTTTCCTTTTAGCCAATGTCATTCCTGTTTTAAGATGACTGATGAATTCTTAATAACTTAAATTTGTGCTTTCATAAGTTTTCTCCCAAAAAATTATTTTGGTTTATTATAAACAAGCCAACACAGATAAGTGACTTCATATCCGTGTTTAAGACCAAAATATGTAGGATGAGGTGTATTTTTTGATGTGAAGAAACATTTTCACGCTGGTGCGTCAAAGGTTTCATCTGAGATTATTCTCCCTTTTTGTGTCTTCTAACCCTTTGCATTGTTTCTACACCCACTAATGACTGGTCAGCAGTTGACTATAAACCTGTAGTTTTAAGCCCCATGAATGACTTCAAAGAAGTGAAAGCAGAGGTGAAATGCGCTGGACTTACTGTGGTGGATTTGTGATCACTTCCTCCCTGGACACGCTTAATGGAGGTATTAAAACACTATTTATGCAACTTTTTGACCAACTACAAGCATTTCACACTAAAATAATGTGGATACTAAAATAAAACAAAAGCTGTTATCATCCCTCTAAGAAACAAACTCTCATTTGCCATAAGACCAAGTTTAAACATTAGTGTATTTTCAAGAAGAAAAAAACAGAAGTGATGGGGAGAATTCTTTCCACCCCCAATGACAAAAACAATATTTTGGTATGTCTTTTGAGTTTTGCACATTTAAAACAATTTTTTGTAAAACCTCAAAGAGAAGTTCTCTTCAAAGTTTTAACGCTCTTATCAACATAAATTGTCTATGGAGTTAGTGTAAGTTCATGCAGGACACAGAAGTTACATGCCCAGCTGACAGACTGATCTTCAATCTCTAACCCCTCTCAACCAATCACAGCGTGTGTCTAACAAGGTGGCGTATGAATTCACGACATCACTCTGTCTTATGCCTGCTACCTTTTTGCTACCCAGCTGCTGCTGTCTTAATAATTCCTCCTCCACCCCAGCCTCCTATTAAGACGTACGTATGGGGGTTTTGCTGTGCACTCCCTGAAAAGCTCGAGCAGGCTGCTCAGCTACTCCAGGCAGTACTCTGAAAAGCAGAACAATAAATGGTTCAGTGTATGATGAGAGTTTTTCTGACTGAATTGTAATAATCCAAAACTGCGGCAAATACTACTTGGAAAATCCTTAAAGGTATATCATAATCACAAATAAACCAAAAGCACAACACAGGAAAAAGAAGCAGTGTCACTTTCTCAATATGTTGAGATACCAACACCATGTAGTGCCCAGCTTCACACTTGTAAAGGTTGGTTCAGCATCTCCTGGTTTTATGAGCAACTTAACACAGATCTATAGACTTCATGCAAAACAACTGACATCTTGCTGTTGCAAGATGTCAGTTGTTGTTCTGAGAAACACTTCCGTCACTCAAAAATTGTTCCCTAAGTTTTTCAAATTTGAAGCAAAAAATCTCACACAATGTCACTGCATCTGACCTCACAAGGGTGAAAACAAAGACGATGCTGGATAGTTTATGGCGAAGGTAACCGGACAACTTTGGAGTCCTCTCTGAATCAGCTTTGTGCTCGGTTTCAAGTAGAATTTGTTGACGCAGTCACACTGGCCAGCCGTACCGCGCTTAAGCACGCTTCAACCCTGAAGCCCAGTTCTTTTGGCCAGTGTGACCACAAGTGTGCTGTGCTTAAACACAATTTATGTCCCTGCTTTAGCATACTTTGGAGAGGTGGGCTTCAGCAAAATTCACTTCATGCACAAGCACAAGCATGCGGACAGCACATGTGACCCATGATGTATGACCGCTGTGACCACACTCCCAACAGTCATTTTTAACAGTAGTAGGGTGTTAGAGGGCTATGTCGTAAGACAAAACGTCTCTAAAGTTCCAGTACTACAACCCGTTAAGTCTGGCTGCCTACCTGTCAACTGAGCTGTCCTAGTGCCCCTAGTGTACAGCTGGCCATGCATGAACGGGGACAGAGAGAAAACAGCGTTTTTTTTTTTTTAAACTTTTCTCCGGTGATCTTGGAGCCTCCGAGCACCAACAAGGCGCTAGATTTGTCGCTAGTCGCTTTTCTCTAATTTTCTCGCTTGGGGGGTCCAGAAAGTCGCTAAAAATAGCAACAAAATCACTAAGTTGGCAACACTGGACTGCTGGGGGGGGGGTTATAAGAGGTTATAATCTCAGAGGGTGCTCATGAAAATGAGGCGTTAAAAAAGGGTTGTTGTTTAAAGCAGTTTGTATAATGTGTTAAAATTGACAGCCCAAGTGATATCATTGTATCATACTTTTGGTGATTTTCATTTTACCCCAGCTAACAAAACGCAACAGACCTAATGTATTAAATTTCAAGGTCTTTTTCATGGATACTTGATTTGTAATTGTTTAGATCAACTTTATTCTTCAAGATGTAGTTATACAAGACTAGTCTGGTTTTATTAGGAAGACAATGGCTCAGTCTGGCCTAATGACTTAACACTTGTGTTATTGTTATTTCAGTTCCTTTCTTAGAATACTCTAGTTTCTTTTCACGGCTGCATGCACAAGCTCATAAGCTTAACATCTAGCACACACTTTGTGTCATGTCATTTTGCATAATCTTTAAAATGAAAGCTTGTTGGAGACACTCCACTCCCTTGAAGAACTTCAGACATGACCTACTGTAATACTTTGAAACATCTTTGCATGCTCTGCTCATCTTAACGGGATTCTTCGGGGAAATCCTGCCATGAAGAAGCTTTTCCTCCCTAGCTCAACCCACTTTCTTTCCCACAGCTCTCTAGGTATTTTGGCCGTTAGTCAAGCTCAGCAGGAGCACGCTGTATATATTGCTGTAAGGTGGTTTTCTTTGATTTGGCTTGGACTGGCGGTTGCGATACATTCCTGCTCTTATAGCTCTGGTGCTGCAGTATGTTGGTGTCTGTTGGGTTCAGAATGAAATGAAATACGTCATTAAATATTTCCTGGCCTCACTTATTTGAAATACCTTTCATGCCTGTTGCATCTCAAAACTTGGCGTCTTTGGCAGCCTACAAATGAGCCTCAGCAGCACTGTTCTTAACTTCTTTTCCCGTTTTTTTAAGCTCTGTTTTTTGACATTAACTTGACACTTTGATGGTCAGTGTCGGCACCCTTTTTGGAATGACTCCTTTAGTATCCTTTTAAGATGCGTTACACTCTGCTACACTTTTACAACAGTGTGAAGGACAATCACTGTCATTACTGTATCTCACTTCCTCTCACCCACCCTCCTCTCCACCTCCTACCTTGTCCTCTGTTGTACTGTCCTTACAACCCAACCCACAGCTATAAAATGCTAATTTGCCCAACAGTTGTTTCAAGGTTTTGTTTTTTGGGTGACTCAGAGCAGACCTGACCTGGCTGGGACAGCTGCTTGACTGTGTGAGAAAATGGTAATCTCAGGCCTCTCCTCAGGGCTTTACAGTCCTCTTACACCCCCTGTTTTATCCTACTGCGGAGAACAAGCCCCGCATCCCTGCCACAGGCCCAACAGAGCCTCTGCTGTTGTCTGCTTTCAGAGAGTTTGTCCCAAAAACTCCACGTCACCTGGCCTTTCTGGAACACTCATTTAAGCCTGACTGAATATAGCTCTGTGTTTTAAGAGCCAGGCTATTCTGCATCTTTCTTTACTGCTGTCTGCATGACAGGCTTTTTTGGTAAAAGACTTCATTTAATAATGTGAGAAACATGCCCGACCTGAAGTAGTGAATACCTTGTTGAACAGGCAGGAACATTTGAGTGAGTGTGCTTTTGTTCTGTGTAAACTCGGAGCATAAAGATAGATGGCATCCTGGGGGCCCATTGACTCCCTGACGTGTGGCACCTATTTAACTTGTGCTTAATGTGTTTGCTTTTTGATCAGCTCAGACTAAAAATAGGTTTATGTCTGTCTGAGCAGTAGTTTAGAAGTCATTCCCTTGTGAATGTGTTAAAATAAACTGTTATGCCCCTTTGGATCCCTGGGGAGTTCTCATAAACCCAGATCCCTCTCGCTACTGAAATCCCCTTGTCTCTTGTAGGGAAAATGCAAATGGAAAATTGCAGGATATTCATCCACTACTCAAGGGTTGTTTTTGTAAGGTGTGAAGTCCTAACACTTCATGACTTACAAACACTGTCTGCACAGAGTGGGGTTTAATTTGTGCTTATAAATAGTTGGTTTAAGATCATTAGGAAGTTCTGTGTACGTGTTAAGCTTTCATCACCTCTATCCATCAACAGCTAAAAACCTCTATGCAGCTAGTACGTCTCGAGCACCATGAAACTTTTTTTATGAAGTCTGAGTTAGTACATTGCTGAAAGTGTGAGCGGAAAATACCTCACTACACACAACTGCTGTTTGTGCCTCTGATGATGATGGCTTGAGGAAATGCTCTGTAACACATAAAGTGGCCAGACAGAATGTATAAAATCCTTAAAACGTGCTGGTCTTAGCTTTGTTTGAAAGATAGGAAGAGAAACACCTTGGTGAATGTGTGTCTTTGCATGTTTGAATGTTTACTGTGGCTGATGACACAGGCCAGGTAGGCAGAGCGTCTGAAAGCTGCTGATAAGATCTGGAGATGCCTGGAGTTATAGGAGTTTCTCTCTGCAGACTGTAATTTCCTTTTTTACGTGTGTCTGTTTAAAGACGTAATTGAATAACCTTTATTAGCCTGTTAGTCTTCAGACTAGACGACCTGTGCTTGCATGTATTTGTTGCTGTTTAGTCTGTTATTATACTGTTGAGAGATGCACACCTTTAGTTAAAGTTAGTTTTCTATGTAGATACAGGCATATTCCCTTTTTTTAAGCAATGGATGTGCTAACACCTGGGCTCACAAAGCTGAGTCAAAAAAGGGAAAAAATGTCTTCAGACACTGCAGGCAGTCTTGTCAGTGTGGATGCAGTCGAGCAATGTTTACGTTTCAATAAGTGATAATAGAGTTTTCCCATCCTCAACAACAGCATATTAAATCTGAAACAGTTACTGGCTGTTGTTTCATACATATTCTTGTACAGAATAAGTAAGGGATGATTTATGGTTAGCTGGTAGTTATAGGAATTAGAACTTAGTACTTCCCTTACTGTACATTTTCTCGCTTCTACTCAAGATACTGTAACTTCAGATGCAGACACCATCCTGAGGAGTACTGTAGAGGATCCAGTGTGAAAATATTTGTTGTCTAGCCTGCTGAAGTACCATGCTAACCGAAGCTACTATTTTAGCAACATTATTACATATAAGATGCTAACACAAGCTAACAGGTTTACCTCACCTTTTGGTCTATGGCAGGGGTGGCCAACCAGTCAGAGACCAAGAGCCACAAAAGCTGTGTTTTCACCAAGCAGACCAGTTCGGTTTGTCTCATTTTGTGGCATTTCCTCTGACTTATTCCGGGACAGATCCTCAAAAACCGAGACGAGCTGGACTACTTTTTTGGGACCCTTCCATATGGGTGCCAGACTAAACCGATCCGTAGTCAGAAGGTGAAGCAACACACAACAGACCGTTGATTGGTCAAAGAATTACCCCGACAGCGGCTGCATTTTTCCTGGCGGTGCACAGTCTTCTCTGAAACGAAGCTTGATAGCACTTTGTATCAAAGAGCTACATGTCAGTCACAAACAGGACAAAATGCTGCATGTCTTCCATCTTTGCTCTTTGTTTACTGTGTTGTGCTTTTCTTCTTTGTTGGATTTATTAGCGAGGTACACTGCATTGCACTGCTATGGTGTCACACTATGGTTTACCAGCTGGGGCTTGCGGCTTCCAGCTAACACGCCGCCTACCATGAGAGGGCACAGTGTGCTGTGGCAACGCAAATGGGATCAGGCTTAGCTGTACCAAACCGAAACCAAACCATACTGAACCATCCCGGACTGACTGTCTTACAAACACACTTCCTCTCACACATAAATGAAATGACATAGAATGAAAATCAATACATTTCCAATTTTTAAAGCGAGATTTATTGTGTTTGTTAGTGTGTTTAAATTTGTACTAGAGAAGAGAAACTGAAACTTAAGTATCAATGTGTACACCCAAACATTGATCAACACTGATCCCAACATTGGCATCAGTATATCATTATTTTAGATTAATCGGCACACCACTACTCTTAACTATATATATTTCTATAAATGGATCGAAGAGTCGCACGCTGAAAGGCAAAGAGCCACATGTGGCTCCTGAGCCGCTGGTTGGCCACCCCTGGTCTATAGTGTCAAAAAGCAAAGGCATAGTGTGCAGGAACTGTTTTTAGCAGATTCATTGGGCATATTGAGTCATCAGGGGTTAGACCAATCAGATTCAAGCATCTTACACAGCCAGAAGAACTGTAAGAAAGCCAGGTAACATGTAGTTTAATATTGCTTCTGATGCAAACGTCAGTCATGTTCTGAAACAATAACTGTGTATGTTGGATTTGCATTCGCCTGGAATAATGGTTGTTGTGTTACAATATTTCAAACTTCTTTTGGGATACTTCAGCATTAGTTTTTCAGAATTTGTAAGTTTATCTTTGTATGCATTTATGTGGCTGGAGTTATGCCAGGACTTAATAAAAGGCACAACAGATTTCACTGGAGAATTAAAGACTTCCTTATATAAAAAAGGCCTCTGTGTTTACAGAATCTAAGAACAGAAAATTCCTATAACAGTAACCAGTCTTTAATGCAAAAGTTCTTCCTCTCCTAATGTAGCGCTATCATCACTCAATTAACTGCTGAATACTTGGATATGAACCAGAATATCATCCTGGTTCTCTTCAGTGGACAAGTTTTTTTTTTTAATATTGAAACAAGTCCAACACCTAAGTGCAAGTATAAGTCATCAGCAGACTGTTTTAAAACTCTGGATAGAGATTACTGGAATTCTTCTTGTACACACAGATGTTTTCCCACAGACATACTTTCCTGTGTTTGACAATTATGAGGAGCTAGACTAGACTTAAAGGGCCATTGACAGTTTATTTAAGTGGAGAAATTAATGAAGTTAAGAGCATGGTGACTCTCCTGTTTTGGGAAAAAAAAAAAATTTAAAACCACAACATGCCTTACTGCTTGATTCCACAGTTAGCATAAGCGTAGTGCACTCCAGAGCTGATTCATGCTCAGTCAGGGCTCCTGTTTCCATAGCACAGGCTGCAGCACGTCTCAGATCCATCCCAAAAGTGTCTTTCCACTATGCCAAAGATACTTTTCAAGTCAATTTTTAAATAAGCCTGCATCCAGTTTGCATTTACCTGCAGCAAGAAGATTGAAATCAGACCAGAAGTCCAGTGAACGTATAGAGAATTTGGCTTATCAAAACACTGGGAGATGAGATGAGCTAACAGTCACATGAACTATTTGAATTTTTAAAAATCTGTAACTATAATCTTTTAACGATCACTCAAATATTCAAAATAACAACTCATGCCTAGTGGCCGTGCTAGCCTAGCTGTTTCATCCACCTTCAGGAGGCAGAGGGTCTCACATCTTTCTTCTATTAATCAAAGAAATAGCTTTTTAAAAATCTCTTGCTTTAGATGTTGCCAACATCCAAATAAATGACTAAATTGTGAATATTTTTTCATTTACAATGACAAGAATAAGAAAAGAGCGCACTCTCACATATGAAAAACAGTGATTTTCAGAGCATCCTTAGAAAATAAGGAAATCCCACATAAACCTTGGAGGATTCAGATTCTCTCTTAAATAGAAACTAAATGTTTCAATTTTCTTTTTTTTTTATTGAGAAAATATACAGAAATATGAAAACACTTGATCCATATCTGACAAGCATGTTCATCATTTCTTAAATGGCCCCACCAGCACCAAGTGATCAGTATCTTTTCCTTTCTTTTCAAGCCAGTGGTGGCTCTAAATAGGTCCTGCAGCCATGGCCTGTCTGGCCTTTCTCTCAGCCACACTAATCAGGGACCTTTGTGTACGCCTGTCTGTCTCACTCACAGCCAGCCTGGAAGCTCCCGTAATTTATGAGTCATTTCCCAAAGAAAACACAGCGCCTCAGCAAATCCTGATACGGGGATGTGGGACAGTTTAAAGTAAGGTTAGGTCACAAAAAAAGAAGGAAGAGTTGTGAGAGGAAAGTAAATGGAGTGATGTCTGACCAGGAAAAGAAAAGGATTTATGAAGCCCCAGTGACATCACTCAACATCTGGAATGATGGCAGATGGGAGAAATATAAATGAGGTGAGAGAAAGATTGATGATAACAAGGAAAATGGGAAGTGAGAGGGCTGGGAAAAAGTGAAGGTGGTTATCAAGTGGTGCTAAAGGATTAGTGGTCAGTCTAAAACTACACCATGGGTACCAAAAGACACTGTAACCATTTGTCCCAAAGTGTTGGCCAAGCCAGTTTTTAAATGCTGAGAGTTTTGGCTGGATTGGTTAAAAAAATCGCTTGCTTTGATGAAAGACTCTGGTGACAACCAAAAATATTACTACACTTACTACACCATGCTCTAGGCCAAAGCAGTGGAAAGGTTTGCATTTCCTGATTTGTTTTACACATGAAAACACTCTTCTTGCACCAATAATCAATGAACCTAAATGACATGGTTACGTGTAATCTTCAAGGATGATTTGTGTTGTTCTGCAAGGAAGCAGTGAATAGCAAAAACTAAAGTCTAAGCAAGCATTTTATTAGACTTGATATGACCCAGGTTTACCTGACAAATCCCAAAAATACCTTATTCTAAAGGTACTATATTGTGCTCCTTTTCTGCAGTTAGATGTTTTGGTCCAAAAAGCCAATAAATCAAGCACAGCAGCATTGTCTCCAGGCTCTCATAGCCCCTCTGTTCAGAACGGTCTGATTTAGTGGGCGTGACCTTCATATGTAAATGAGCCACTGCTGATACCGCCCTGCTCTATGTGTCACTGAGAGCGGCGCCACGAGATCCAAGTGCACAATGTTCAGAAAACAGCAAAGCTTGTTTACCGTAACATTACAGACTAAAACAACAGGCTAACCGCAGCTAAAGTTAGCATCCTGAAGCTAACACAGAGACAGGGGGTCATTGAGGAAAAGCTCTTACATCTGCTCCACAGCACACAGCATTTAAAATACTCACATTTCCAGGGTCAGAGGTTTGTTGGCGGATGGTTGGTAATGCCCCTGGATTCAGGACCAGTCTATTCACTAGCCCTCTGTTGTACTGTCCAAAGTTGGAAAAGCAGTCGGCCGGAGTGACTAGCACATACATGTACAGTTTTACTGAGTGTAGCTGGCACATTTCCTTGATAAATGAACTCTAGCCACTTAGTCTTGTCTTCTTCCGAGATGGGAAGCTTGTGCATGGAACTATGTGGCTGTTTACAGCCAAAAACAGAGCAGTGATGGCTCTTCAACTAGTGGGAAGCAGGGTTAGGGGTTAGGGGGTATCTGCTCCGGTGGACCGATCATGTCAGACTTGCTCCTGATTGGTCAAAAAAGGAAATCGCTGACGTCAGCAAATCCCCACAATCCAAACAGCTCGTTTTAGGTCAGGATTTTACATTCACAAGCACTACTTAGTTCAGGTTTTGTCATTAAATACCACATTTTGTGGGCTGGGAGGAAAGCCAAAGACCCACAAATTTAACTGAAAGACTTAAAGTGATTTTTGCATAATATGGGAGCTTTAGGATGTTAAAAATTATGCCCGAAGTGCTTGTAAAAAAAACGTGCTGATTCAGCGAGAAAAAAAAAACGTGACATTTTTCTTACCCATTTTGCAGATTTTTTAGTCTTTACAACCAACTTGGGCACCCTATTTGTCTTTTAATATCTTGAAATAAGACAGTTTTCTGGACTTGTAATGTGATTAAGTCACAGTTTTACTAAAATAAGACAGTCACTTGCTTAGGTTTTATTTTTTGCTGTGCGCTAGGAGCACTCATTTGTAAGAGTGCTTTAAACAATCTTAAGGGCTCTCTGTCCGTCATCACTTTACTGGATTCAAAATTTCATCAGCTCACTTTACCAAAAAGAAAAATGCTCTCTTTACTGTAATTATTTGGCTGATTTTACTTTCACCGAGGAAGTCGTTACCCATTAATGTTGGTCCACTCTTGAATAACTATATGGTGTTAGTTCAATAGTTTTAAACACTTTAATTGTGAAAGATTTCCAATTTTACTACAATATAACACAAATCCACACACAGAGACATTGACAGGTAACAAAGTTAATCCAAGAGTTCGTTTTCAAGCAGAGAAAAACACAGATATATCTTTTCACTTCTAAACTTTATCAACTGGCACGGTGTTGCCATAGACTTAGACTTGCCATAAATCAATCCAGCCATGCTTGACCCAATGGGGAAGCTAAGAAGTTGCAGTTCAAAATAACATGTAACCTGTCATATTGGCGCTGATAATCCTATTTTATTGTGGGAATTATGATGAAGCATTTATCTATAAGGGAGACTTTTTCAAGATCACTTTGAAACTACCCACAGCCCCCTTAATATTTTTAGATAAGCAAACACTGGACAAGCGAAAGCCCTCAAACTGTCTGTATGACTTCAGTTTGAAGAGTTTGATAAGAAAACTCTTCTTTTCTTGTGACTTGGAATCTCAGCCCATTGTCTGTCAGAACCTCTCACACTGCCCGTAAATCTGTACCTCTTCACCCAGGCAGCCCTCTTCCTGCAGCTTTTTTGTTCCCTAAGGCTACATAAATAAACATTTCAAAGTGCAAATACCAGCGCCTGTTCTCCGTTACACAGGAATTATGCATGGGATATTTGAGGCTGAGCCACATTAACTGTCAGGGTGGAGAGGGGATATATTTAGCAGGTGTGTTCAATTTCCATCCCTTTTATTTATTTGTCAGATTATCATGCTTCTTTTGGTGCAGCATGGTCCAAATAAATGGAGGAACTGCATGCCATGCTCCAGTGGGGTGTTCTGAGTTTAACCGATTTATTGGCGGCCTTTGCTGAGTGTTTGCTGTGTTTGTTTGATTTTTGGTTGGCTGGTTCGGTCTCCTTATGGGAAGTCTCGAACGACAGCCAACATGTTCTGATAAACTCCAGGTTTGAAGAGTTATGACCAGTTTTACAGGGTCTCCGATTGCCACAAACTTTAATACTTAAAAGTGATTCACTTATCGAATCATTTTCGCTTAATGAGTCTTCTCCCCTTATTGCTGGCTGTTATGAGAGGTTTCTCTGCCATTGTGTAGGTAGGTGTGGTTTAGGGTGAGTGACAGGGCCAGACGCACATGCAAACGTGAGGGGGGGCGTGGTGTGCAAACTCAAGGACTAATTATCAAGGGGTTGCACCTGAGGAGGAGAGCTCGGACTTCTGAGGTTTTTGGCTCTGTTTTGGAGAGGAGACGCGACGGCAGAAGAGACAAACTGGAGAAGAAAGCACAGTTGGTCACCCCACAGAATGAAAACTGTAAATACACCTTTTAAAATCTGAACAAGAACACAAGAGAGCGGGCTGGCCGGTGAATGGACCGACGTAGCTGAGAAGACGACGGACGGATCAAGGACGGGCTGGTCCGGGTGAGAGGATGGTCGACCGGGGTGAGTGACCACATACACAAACCCCCTCCAGAACAGGGACATGCTGCATACATGCAGGGTAAGGCAGCCAACACGTCCAGGTTCACGACAACACGCAAGGGAAAACACAGGAGCCGGTTAGGTTACCCGCTAGGCTAGGTGTGGGCTCGCGAAGCTTGGGTAGGCCGCATAGCTTGGTGGCGTAACATTTGGGGGCTCGCGTCCGGGATATGAAATGTTTTTGTGTATTGTTCAGTATTATGTGTTGTATTTTCTGCGTAGTGGCTCTGTGTTTTTGGTGAAAGACGAGTGGTTCGTTTGTGAATGTGGTTACACGCTGGTAATTGTCCGCTTGATTAGAAGTGAGTTGGCTAACTAGTGTTTCTGCGTATTTCGCTTGTTCAGGTGAGATTAAAGTTTCCGGAGTCGAGTGTTGCTGTAATGTCCGGTCGTGGCGCGGGGATTTGTCGTGGTATTTAGCAGGCTTGACTGCAACATTGCTGTTATATTTGGGATTATATTGCGTTTTCAGGCGTTTTTGTCTACGTTGTCGCATTTGATGATTTGGTATTGCTGGTTTGACTGGACTAGCTTGTTAGCGCTAAATCCGTGCGCACCATCCCATTGGGACGGGTACTTACCTTTTGTAGATTATAGGTAATTTGTGTGGTTGCCATTTTGGCAACTTTGGGTGCGCCTGTAGCCTGTGTGTGTTTTTGTAGCAATTTCCCTTTTTGTTCCTGTGTGTTCTCCAACCACTGACAGTATTTGGAAATGGCGAGATTCGAGCCTGAGGAGTTTCTTCAAACTGAAGTAACACGCGCCCGATTGGTTAAACTTGACAAACCTAAGCTATGGACACTGATGGAGTATTTGGAATTAGAGGCTCCAGAAGATACCAAGAAGCCAGACCTTATGTTAACTATCTTGGTGAACTGCAACCCAGCAGAGGAAGAAAAGGAGCATACAAGGCAACAAAGAGAGTATGAGCGACAGGAAAAAGAGAGACAGAGAGAGCACGAAAGGATGAAACTTAACCTGGAGAAAGCAAAGCTTGCTTTAGAGAACAGACGTCAGGAAGAGAGAGAAGGTTTTGACATAAACAAGTGTTTCTCATTAGTACCAAAGTTTCAACCAGAAAAGGTTGAACTATTTTTCGAGATGTTTGAGAAAATTGCAATTCAGCGAGCTTGGCCAAAGGAGGAGTGGGTTACCCTTATTCAGGGCTCTCTAACAGGGAAGGCACAGGAAGCTTATGTTGCTGTAGACCTTGCCCAGGTTGGTGAGTATGAGGTGGTGCGACAAGCTGTATTGAAAGCTTACGAGCTAGTACCCGAGGCATACAGACAGCGATTCAGGGCAGAGAGGGTACAGCCAGGGCAGACTTATCTGGACTTTGCACGTCAACAAGAGGCAGCTTTTGACCAGTGGCTGAGGGCCAGTGAGGTGTTCAACTTCAAGGAGCTGCGTGAGTTGGTAGTGCTAGAACAGTTTAAGCAGAGCCTACCAAAAAGCATGCAGGCATACTTGAACGAGTTGGATGTTAAAACTGTTTTTAAAGCTGCTGAAGCAGCTGATAATTATGTACTCATTCATAAAGAGTCCTGGCGTGACAAACTCAGTGGTCCAGTTAGAAGGGCAGGGGAGGTCGAAAAACGGCATAATGATAAGAACAGTAGTGGCTGGCGCCCCCCTGGGAACCCTCATAGTAGCGGCCGGCAGTATAGACCTTCTCCCCTCCAGGGGGACATTATTTGCCACTACTGTCGAAAACCAGGTCACATTAAATCTCGCTGTCCTACCCTCCAGAAAAAGGAGTCTTTGCGAAAGGAAACCAGTGGGTATGTTCCTTGTAACCTCATTGGTCTAAACAGTGTCAGTAAGCATGAGGATGCACCTGACAGATCTGATTTAAAAATGTTCGATGGTTTTCTGTCCGATGGGATGGTCGCGCTTGAGGAAGGGGTATCTGAGACACCAATTACAGTCCTTAGGGACACCGCATCAGGTCAGTCGGTTTTGGTTGCAGGTACCATTGATCTGCCTGAAACTGCTGCTTTGGGGATATTCGTGCCCATTGAAGGTTTTGGAGGTGCTTATAGTGCTGTTCCCCTCTACAGGATGTTTGTGCGAACAAATATTTTCGTTGGCTATGCTCAGGTGGCAGTGGCACCTGAGCTCCCAGTGAAAGGAGTTACGTTTCTCTTGGGAAACGACCTTGCTCGTAAACAGGTTGTAGTCACCCCCTTGTTGTCTCCAACTCCTTGTGAAGTAGCCGAAACTAAGGTTTTGGAAGAGAAATATCCTGAGGTTTTCCCAGTCTGTGTTGTCACTCGGTCCCAAGCGAAAGCTGCTCAAGAGGAATCTGCAAATGATGTGAATGATGTAAGTGACTCTGTGGAGCTGAGTGCGCCTGGGTCAGACGACCCAGTGGACCTATCAGGAACGGTCTTTGCAAAATGGTGTGGTGTGAGTGAGCTGCCGCTGTTGAGTCGAGACACACTAATAATAGCCCAGGGTCAGGACCCAACATTGAGTGCTATCAAAAAGACAGCTTGTACCGAGGTTGAGATTGAAAACATGGCTGAGGGATTTTACCTCAAGGATGATGTGCTGATGAGGAAGTGGAGGCCTCCAACTCGACCTGCTACAGATGAATGGAGTGTGCATCATCAAATAGTTTTGCCCCAAGCTTACCGTGAAGAAACGTTGCGTCTAGCACATGAGACCCCATTAGCTGGCCACGTAGGCATCAGGAAAACTCAGGCTAAGATTCTGAGACACTTTTATTGGCCTAAAATTCACAGAGATGTGGTTGCTTTTTGCCGTTCTTGTCACTCCTGTCAGTTGGTTGGGAAACCTAACCAGAAAATTCCTGTGGCTCCATTGACCCCTGTACCTGTAGTTGAAGAGCCTTTTTCCAAGGTGGTCATTGATTGTGTTGGTCCTTTGCCCAAAACTAAGAAAGGTAATGAGTATCTTCTGACTGTCATGGATGCTACAACTCGTTTCCCTGAAGCAGTCCCTTTAAAAAACATTAAGGCCAGGACAATCATAGAGGCATTAGTGGATTTCTTTTCGCGGTTTGGATTACCAAGACAAGTACAGCATGATCAGGGAACCAACTTTGTGTCTGGGGTTTTTCAGGATGTCATGTGTGAGCTAGGCATTTCTCAAGTGGTTTCTTCAGCGTATCATCCCCAGTCTCAGGGAGTTCTGGAACGAGCTCATCAGACGTTAAAGACTATGATAAAAACTTATAGCAGTCAGTTTCCTGGGGATTGGGATGTTGCTCTTCCTTTTCTGCTTTTTGCCATGAGAGACTCTGTGAGTGAATCCACCGGCTTCACTCCTTTTGAGCTGGTTTTTGGGCATGAGGTGAGGGGACCCCTTAAGTTGTTTAAGGAGCAGCTGCTTCAGCCTCAGGCCAATGCAACTGTATTGCAGTATGTGTCAGAGTTCAAAGATCGTCTGTGGTCGGCGTGCCAAGTTGCTCGAGAAAATCTTCACCGAGCCCAAAAACGAATGAAGGATCACTTTGATCAAAGGGCTGTGGAACGTCGGTTTTCAGTTGGAGACCAGGTCCTTGCTTTGGTGCCTCAGCGAACCTCTAGTTTGAGTGCTTCATTCTGTGGTCCCTTTACAGTTTTGAGAAGAGTTGGGGACAAAAACTATGTCATAAGTACTCCTGAGGGGAGACGGAAAACAAGATTGTGCCATATTAATCTGTTGAAACACTACCGGGGTCGCTCAGGTGGGCCACCTGTGGCCTGTACGGCCATGGGACCAGGACTGGAGGATGAGGTTAGTAGAGTGGAAACTGTTGGATTTCGGCTGAGGAACTCTGAGGCTCTCAAGTCGTTGGATAAGCAGTTGGCACATGTACCATCACAGTGGCAGTCTGGGTTCAAGACTTTAATTGCTGAGTTTGCCGCTCTTTTCCAGGATGTTCCAGGACGCACAAGTCTTGCTGTCCATGATGTTGATGTAGGTAGTTCCATTCCAATCAAACAACATCCATACCGGTTAGCCCCTTCTAAATTGCAGATCCTGAGGGAGGAGTTATCCTATATGTTGCACATTGGAGCCGTAGAACACGGGCACAGTGAGTGGAGTTCTCCTGTGGTACTAGTCCCAAAACCAGATGATACGTCAAGACCCTGTATTGATTACCGGAAGGTTAATCAAGTTACTAAGGCAGATGCTTTCCCCATTCCCAGACTGGAAGATTGCATAGACCAAATCGGCCGGGCAGAGGTCGTGTCTAAATTGGACTTACTGAAGGGGTACTGGCAAGTGCCTCTGACCCCACGGGCTAAGGAAATTTCAGCCTTTGTGACATCTGATGGCCTGTATGTTTGTAATGTGCTTCCTTTTGGTATGAAAAATGCCCCCGCTACCTTTCAGCGACTCATGAATACCATCACGAAAGGTTTGAGCTCAGTGGTTACTTATATTGACGATGTGGTTGTGCATAGTAACTCATGGGAAGAACATCTTATCTGTCCGCGGCAGCTTTTTGAAAGGTTACGCGATGCAGGTCTTGTGGTGAATCTGCCAAAATGTGAATTTGGGAAGGGTCAAGTGACTTACCTCGGGCATCATGTTGGTCAGGGTAAGATCATGCCTCGCCGTGCTAAAGTGGAGGCCATCCTTGATATTCCCCCGCCAAAGAGCCGAAGAGAACTTATGAGGGTGTTAGGAATGTGTGGTTTCTACAGAAGATTTGTTCCAAACTTTGCTGCAGTTACCGAACCTTTGACCAATCTCCTTAAGAAAAATGTCAAATTTGTGTGGACAGACGCTTGTGACAGGGCTTTCAGGGGTGTAAAGGCTGTATTGGCATGTAAGCCAGTGTTGCTGGCACCCAATTTTGATTTGCCTTTTAAACTTGCGGTGGATGCTTGCGACATTGGTGTAGGGGCAGTGCTCTTGCAAACAGATGAAGCCGGACTAGATAGGCCGGTGGCTTACTACTCTAAGAAGCTGAACAAACATCAGAAGGCTTATTCAACAATTGAGAAGGAAGCTCTGGGTCTTGTTTTGGCTGTCAAACATTTTGAAGTGTATGTATCTCACTCGGGTCGAGAGGTTGTGGTTTACACAGACCACAATCCACTGTCTTTCTTAGCCAAGTTCAAGTCCTCAAACCAGAGAGTTTTCCGGTGGTCCCTGGTTTTGCAGCCATACAGTCTTGTGGTGCAGCATTTGGCTGGAAAAGACAACATTTTGGCCGATGCGTTGTCTCGTATGCCAGTGGGGGAGCCTACCTGAGACATGTAATGTCAGCTCCAGGTTTAGTTTGTGCTTATGCACTGTTCTTTTGAACTGGATGAGGAAACTATGTTAGCTGCGTTAAGTGAATTATGAAAAAGTCATGTGTAATTTAGGATGGAAATGTTAGTGAAATGGTACTGTAAATATGGAAGGGTGTGACAACTGATAAAATTGGGAAAAACAAATAAAAATAAAAGTGGTGTAGGTGTTGCCAAATTTTTCTATGTTTTTTTTTTATGGGGGGAGGGATGTTATGAGAGGTTTCTCTGCCATTGTGTAGGTAGGTGTGGTTTAGGGTGAGTGACAGGGCCAGACGCTCATGCAAACGTGAGGGGGGGCGTGGTGTGCAAACTCAAGGACTAATTATCAAGGGGTTGCACCTGAGGAGGAGAGCTCGGACTTCTGAGGTTTTTGGCTCTGTTTTGGAGAGGAGACGCGACGGCAGAAGAGACAAACTGGAGAAGAAAGCACAGTTGGTCACCCCACAGAATGAAAACTGTAAATACACCTTTTAAAATCTGAACAAGAACACAAGAGAGCGGGCTGGCCGGTGAATGGACCGACGTAGCTGAGAAGACGACGGACGGATCAAGGACGGGCTGGTCCGGGTGAGAGGATGGTCGACCGGGGTGAGTGACCACATACACAAACCCCCTCCAGAACAGGGACATGCTGCATACATGCAGGGTAAGGCAGCCAACACGTCCAGGTTCACGACAACACGCAAGGGAAAACACAGGAGCCGGTTAGGTTACCCGCTAGGCTAGGTGTGGGCTCGCGAAGCTTGGGTAGGCCGCATAGCTTGGTGGCGTAACACTGGCGCTCATTTGATTAAACCAAGTGGTTCTTATTTCACGGTGGATTTATTGGCAGATCAGTCGATGGTGTAAATAATTCGGGGATCTTAGCAGCAGGGATTGTGCCATATAAATATTATACCCTCAGTTTAGCAAAGCAATTTATTTGCCTCGCTACGGTTTCTCTGAGCTTTGTGTTCATACATTGCTGCTACATTTTCTCTGTTTACAGTTTGTCTATATCAAGTGACCACTACAGATTATCCACTTAAGGCTCTAATCAGTGAAATGAGTCTTGGCAGACACTTAGATTTTAAAACTCTGACAGAGCAGAGAAATCCATTTTCTTTTGTATAAAGTTTGGTCGATTATGGTCTGTTTAACAAAAAGTTCTTCACTGCCATCCCAAGGCTAAGAGAGCTTAGTGTGTCCTCAGCCGTTTATGGACAGACTGTGTGTCTGTCAGTAGATCCAGATGTTTCTGCAGCCTGTATTAAACAGAGAGCAGATTGTCTTAGAGGCAGTAAACTTGAAGGCAGGGAGAAGGGGCAAATGATCTTTTCAGATGGTAGAGAGAAGTAGTTTTCAGTTTACTCCACACTTTTCAGAAGCACTCCAGTCATACCACTCTGTTCATCTGTTGCGGTCTTGTTTCAAACCTGGAGAAACAGGTGTTTTCCATTTATGTTGTTCTTAACAGAGTCTTTTAGTTTACCGCCTGCCTGCTGGGAAGCACACGACTACCTGAGACTTGTGGTTTTCTTATTTCACCTCTTCACATTAAGAGACGTTCACTTTTATAAGGAAGACTTCACACTTTCTAAGAACATAGAGGATGCTCAGAGGTAGTTTGATCATCTTTATGTAATTTGTCTTATAGATTTCTATTTTATTGCTCAGAAAAAGCATAAAACCAGGTTTAAGTCAACATTTATCTTGAGATTTCCTGACCAGCCTGAGGGAACATTAGGCTGTCAGTCATCTCAACTGTCTGCAGCTGGTAGAGAACAGGACAGCTCCAACCCCACCCTAAACTCCCTGCAGCTTCCAGTGATGCCTGCACCCATCACATGTTTCACTCCCACTTTATTTTACTTTCTGTCAAAGCTGGCTCCCACATTCAAAGGCTCAGTTGGAGAGTCACAGCAAAAGTGGTAAAACTGTTCACAGCTGCATAAAGACGACAGCCTGTACTCTCTCATAACGCAGTGGGGAGTGGGGCAGACACAAAAGCCTTCAAGGACATTGCTGCAGTCGTAACCAAAGTTCATTCAAACCTCTAGAGTGTGAGCACGCCTAGTTTAGCTTCTTAGGAAAAACCTTCCAGAAATGGAAAATGAAAGGGAGTTAAAATGTTTAACTTTTTACACAATTTTTATGTGCACAGAGGAAATAGTTCAGGAGATATCTAGTGCAGTTAACAGCAGCTTTAATCCATTAATGAGGACCATGGGTGGATCAATATGTTTATCAAACGGGCAACTCCTATCACAGATGTTACAGATGCTTCATCCAAGTACATGACAGCTTCTGTGCCCCACCTAGCTTCAGTCCACCAGAGAAACACATATGTGCATCATCATCTCTTACATATCAGTTAACTATCATTTAGGTGTTTTGTTATTTTATACTGGACACAGCTGAACATCTACAAGAAAGAGTTGACCAGTTATCCTAATGCTAACCTAATGCTTTCACAGTTTTCATAAAACTTTGTAGCTGAACTTCATAAAACTGAAAGGTATGACACAATCTTTTTATCTAAAATAAAAAGCCATCTGCAAAAGATGAATCTTCATAAGCTATCTATAAACTAAATCCACATGGCACACATCTATTCTAGTTGGTGAGTGAAAACAACCCATTTACTCTTAGTCACCCAAGTATCATACAGGCTACCTGGACTCGTTTTTTTTTTTTAGATTCAGAAATCACGATGTCAGTATTTGCATTTGCTCTCCTTTTTCTAGAATAATCTACGCTTTCAAACACAAACAGCAAAAACAGTACAATGATTCTGCAGGTAATGCCATAAAGTTGGTCTTTTCTTCGTAAAGGTGTAGTCTGCAGGATTTAAAAAAAATAAAAAATTCTAAAAAGTCATCTTTTACAGGAATAATCCTGCTCAATTGTCTCTTATGGGCCTCTATACATGTGTGTCAGTGTCTGTGTCTGCCTTAAACCCTCTCCTCAGCCTGTATGTTGATGTTTTGGATGTATGGGGACATTTCTGGGCAGAGAGTAAGTGTGGTTACCTCAGCCAATCACTGCAAGCCAAGTGCGCAAGTGACTTTGCGTGTTGATTAGCAAGTGGAAGAAGCTATCCCATGCTGCTATGATGGTGGACGCTGCAAGGGACAACAAAATTGCAACCAAAAAAAAGAAACGACAAACCGATAAAGCTTTTTACCAAACAAGGGTGAAGCTTGGCGCGACTTTCACTCGCTTTGGGGCACTTGGGAAGCAGCACAGGATGAAGAGCAATGCAATTTGGCTTTCTACAAATCAGGTATGTGCTAACATGCAAAGTCAGGTGTACGGCTCTCGAGTCTCACCCATGTAGAAACACAATGCTGTGGGTGGTTGCTGGGTTAGTCGGTGGGTTCACGTAGCTTCAGTTGGAGGCAGTGGATGTGCACTGCAGCTTGCACTGAGCCAAGGAGGAGCTCAGTTTAAATTTGTGTTTACTACTAAGTTATGTCAATTTCCCCTTTGGGACCAATGAAGTATTTCTGATTCTGAAATAAAGAAAATTCCTGCAGAGCCTGCCTTTAAAGGAGTTGTTTGGATTTCCTCACTCACCCAAAAGGTTGAGGAGTTAAGGTAATTAAAAGATCTCTTGTATAATGTGAGCCCCAGCTCTCCAATGGTTTTTAAAGAGTTTGAAACAAAGGCTAAATGAAGTTTCCATTCATACTCGATCAACGACTAAAAAAAGAGATTATGTGCTCCGAGGTATCCTGACAGGAAGCATAATTTTGACTGAACGTGTTTTCTCTAGCTGTTGGATTTTCTCATTTCTGTAAATCATTCTCACAACAACACTTCCAAACCACGGGGATGGTTTTCACATGGATGAGGGTAAGTAAGGATGAATTTTTGACTTTAAACCCTCTAGTTTTGTCCCATAGGCCTCTTTTCTTCAGCTGCTGGCAAAAACCACTTCTGCTTCTTCTCTATAAATCTTGGTGCCATAGCCTTGACTTGAGATCCGATTAGTAACCAGGAAAACATTTGATAGACATCCAAATCAGAGATGTCCAGTGTAAACACTGATTGCCAGGTCTTTTTTTAAGTTATGAATGAAGAACACCCTGAAAAAAAAGTTATATAAGAGTGTAGTGAGTGGGTGGTCATGCTCCATTTGTATCTACGACATGTTCAAAGGAGCAGATGGACGCCAAGTTTGTCATTGATTTATGGCTTTTGACAACTAGCGGTTCTCCTCAGGAAAAGCATGTCCTGTATTTCCTATATTTTGGTGCTGTATGCGCTGGTGGCCTGTATCCTTCTCCCACTCCGAGCTACAGCTAAACATCTCCTTTAATTAAAATAATATGGAGGCAGTGTTCTAAAAAGATAGCCTCGAGGACATATGATAATGTCCAACCCATGATAACGTTAACAAACCCTGTTTTGGTCAATTATAGTTTTCATGCATCGATAGAAAGCATGAATATTATAGCACCTGAACTGTGAACAAAAACATTTCTGGGCAGTTTTGAAATTCCTTCTCAACCTCATCATGAAAGTTTGAGGTTCATGGTGGTTTAAGGGTGGCATGTGATGACTGTAGCAGTGACAGTCATTGCTTGGGGTATTAGTTTGTTGGTGGCAAAGTCGAGATGGTTCATCTGGTACCAACCACATAATTTCTAGTGGAGTCTACCAAACCCCAAAAAGGGGGTATTATCATTTTAGAAGGATTTTACATTTCCTTGGTTTGTCCCAGATGAAGGGTGTCATTATTGAAGTCTCAGCTCTGTCACAGATAAACTCATCCTAAACAGCTTTGGACGTGCTTTTACTGCCTTGCCTGTTGCTAAAATCTGGTTGATGGCACTTAAATCCACAAGTAAGATTAAATTGAATTACATCATCCAATCCTTGCCCCAAATGATTAATGCATTTATTGATGACAACCTCTAATCCTTTACACCACATCAAACCTATTGAAGTTCAACTGCTTTTACACAGTGAAGTCATATATAATACAAATGTGGGGCCCTATTTTCCTTATGATGTGGTGAGAACAATATCTTTTGAGCAGTGATAGGGAGTTTGATTAATGGCCTTAAGGGAACACAACCAGCAGATGGTATGCTGATCTCATGTTTTTTTAGTGAGCGCGTTAAAGCGTGGCAGCTGTAAGGCCTGTTCTAATAGCAGTGTGTAGAGCATGGGGCTGTCATTAGAACAAACACTTTAACGGCAAGGTGAAGTGTAATCACTCCAGGGAGAAATCCTTGCTTATTGGTGGTATGTCTGTTTTATGTGGGTATCAACGGGTACGCAGAGTTTTGACAGGAGCATATGTTTTTGGAACAGCTGGGAAACAAAACGAGATATGATGTTAATTTTTAGCAGACTTTTTTGTAGCTTTCATCATGGTCATGGCCCATTGTGTCCATTCTCTTTCCTTTGCTTGACACAAGACTTACATCACAACGAACAGGGACAGAGTATATTTGTCTGTATTTGGTCTTTGAAAAAGCTGTTATTGGCTTTGACATTAGTTGCATACAAGCCATTTTAATAGAGACTTAAAAGCCTTTGTGTGAAGATTAACACAATCACTAAGAATGGATCTAATAATGTGTGTTGGGATAGGGAACTGATGGTGGCATTAGGAGACATTTTTGCTCTCTCAGATGGAAACCAGGCCTTGCTCTAGACCTCTGGACCCCCAAAACCCTGATTGGACCTGCCACCACAGGGACCTAAAGGAGACTTTCAGGAATCTGTCAACAGGCAGCCAAAGTGGACTGGACAACCTCTAAGGAACTTAAGCAGGACAATGTCAAACTGTACAATTTCTAATGGTTGTCAAAGCAAAGGTGATGCATCTGCATGAAGTGGACAGGAACTGACGTTGATCACTTCAGATCAATCAAGTACTGCCTACGCTTTACGCAAAACATTGGACAATGTTTGGTTCTCATTGCCTGTTGCTGTGGCAAAAAATCCAGTTAATGCACTCGACTTTTGTAGATCAAAGGGCCAGAAAACAAGCATGGCAACAGCATGCCCCTCTGTGTTTCACATCTGGACCTGGGGATGTCAGTCGTGTACGGTCATTGTCATAATATGGATGCTTTAGGCTTCAGTCTTCATTGGGAGCATGCGCTTAAGAGTCCCAGTTGATGTAATTTAAGGCAGATTACTTTTGAATGAAGTGGGATTGTTTGCAAATGTAAGGATTTTGTTTTCTCGGTGCACTTTTGTTGACCTCTGAGCTGTGAAATGGGTGAATGTAGTTCTGTTAGAAAACCTCAACATTAGGTCGACATAAGTCCGCAGAACCTTTGAATAGGAAGGTAGTGAGAACATTGTGGGACAAATCTACAATATTTTTGAAAGAACTTGTTTTTAGGGCTGCACAATATATCATTTCAGTAATGTCATCGCAAATGTGCTTGCGCAATTTTCATATCCCAAGGGTATACAATAAATGCAGTATGTTATGCTTGTTCTAGAAATGTGTCTAAACCAGGGGTGGCCAACCAGTCAGAGACCAAGAGCCACAAAAATTACAGTGGTACTACAAAGAGCCACATCACACAAGTGGTCTTACAAACGCACTTCCTCTCACACATAAACGAAATGACATAAAATGAAAATCGATACATTTCCAATTTTCACAGCAAGATTTAATGGGTTTGTAAGCATGTTTAAATTTGTACTTGAAGCTGTTTCGAAGACAAATATCTGTTTTTACTGCAAAAGCTACAAAGTTCCTTCCATCTATCTATCTATCTATCTATCTATCTATCTATCTATCTATCTATCTATCTATCTATCTATCTATCTATCTAGCTATCTAGCTATTTAGCTATCAATTAGTGACTGAGAGGAGCACATGTAGAGAAGAGAAACTGAAACTTAAGTGATCAGCACACCACTACCCATAACAGTTTATTTATATATATTTTTATGAATAGATCAAAGAGCTGCATGTCTAAAGGCAAAGAGCCACATGCAGTTCGCGAATCGCAGGTTGGCCATCCCTGCTCTAAACATTAATATAAATTGATTCAAATTAAAGAATATCCCTGTAATATTATTTGGCCGCGGACGGAAACTTACAAGATAAGGCCTCTGTGCAGGAATGCGTTATTAAAAAGTCTGACCTGATGTGAAAATAGTCACATGCAGGAAATATAACAGTACATATCAGTAATTAACGGATATCAACATGATTAAAACTCTTTGCTAACATCAATAGCATTCACAGAGCCAGAGAGAGACAGAGGCAATAAGGTGAGAGTCTGTTATCATTTCGGGGAAAAATCAGCTGAGCAGAGTAAAGCGGTAAACCTAAGACATATGAGTAAAACAAAACTGAAATATTGCAATATCAATTTATCCAATATCATACAGCCCTACTTGCTTTCTCATGAGCTAATATTTCCGGCTAAAGGAGCCTGTCCTTGACCCTTAATAGATTGTCACATTCTAACCACATCTGTCACATCTTTCCATTATAGACTTATAAAAAAGCCAGGTTCAGAAAGTAAAAAAAGGATTGATGGGTAAAATTCAACAGGCAGTTTTGCTGATATAATTCAGAAGATTGGTATTCTTTAACATTAGGTGTTTCCATTGAAAGTTGGGTATGTTTCGGTATCTGCCACATTAAAACACGGACTAGCTTGCTTTCACATTCCAGTTTCTGTTTAAAAGAATACCTACTTCTTTCATTATCCATGCATTGAAATATTCTTACCAATGAGCCTACCTTGCATTTAAAAAGGAGCAGTGCTTTACAACAGTAGTATCCTTAGATGAACTGAACAGTAAACTTAGGAAATAGAGGGTCAAATCATAAAGCATCTTTATTTTTGCTATTAGACATTAAAATCACAATGTTTAGTTTAAGTAGTTGGTAGCCTGTGTGCCACAAAACAGCAGAAGTGAATGATAAATCTAAGGGGAACCCCCTTTTTGAAGTCGTTAAAGTCATGTACCTCTGAACAGTGGAGGCTGATGTTTATATGTGTGCTTGTATATCATTGTAAATAAGTAAAAGTGGTGTCCCAGCCTGGCTCCAGTCTTCCTCCTCTCCTGAGCTCAGGTTGCAGCTCCCAGATGGTTCCTTAATCTGCAGGTCCTGCTCAGGTCACTTCCAGCAGAGCCAGGTAACACGAGCCAGACTCATAACCCCTCCATCCTCCAAAACGCATCCACGGAGACCCAGACAGATGACTTTAATGTCTTTACTTTTTCTGCAAACGGAGCCACATGGAGCTCAGTGGGCAGTGATGGAGAGTTGGCCTAACTGAAACCTATTATCTACAAGACCTGCTGCTGTGTGTTTAAATCCTCTCACTGTGTGCTTTGATGACGAGGCATCTAACCTGAACCTGGTGGAAAAGAGCTTAAACGTGATAGAGGTAAAATTACCTCGGTGGTTACCTCATGTGGTGTGAAGACACCTCATCATTTACCACTCACTCCCACCTACCTTGGCTCAAACCGACATAAGCAGTTCACTCAGTACAGGAGTTTCACCCCTTCCTCTTGCCAGACCACACCACACCAAAATACTACTTGTCAAAACCGTATTAAGACAGAAAATACAGCACACTCTTGAGGGTTTGATCTTTGGCCAGATAAGGAACTGCACGTTATGATTGGACCCCGCTTTCCTTTTCCTGTTAAAAGAGAACAACCACTGCAATAAAAAGCCTCTCCATAGAAGTTCTCCTAGCTCCTACTTATGTTTAATGTCTCATAATTTCCATACTCTGATATCAGTTGACTTGACAGCAGTTGGGTGTGTCATTGCAGCCAAGTTGCAGCTGGAAACCTTTCCTAGGCTCAACCTGTGCAGTGTAAATGAGGAGCTGACAGAAATTGACATTCCAGCTTCAAATGTTTCGTAGGGTTTTGAATCTGTCTTTGATAACTCCACACCAATTTGACATTAAAGTTTGCTTCTTTTTGTGTCTGATTATCGTGGATGTTACAGTGCCCCCACTGTGTACTAAATAGAAAGAGGAAAGGAAAGTTGAGGGGATGTCTCCACGAGGAGCTCTCCATTAGAATGTGTTCGTGCCTGTTGTAAATCTTGATTGCAAAATAAAAGGGATATTTTTGCTTTATCGTGGTCTGTCTGGATGTGCTCTGTGGCACACAGATAAAATTCTAAAAATACTAAAAATGCATCGATACCATGGCGAACGAAGCATGACCTAACAGGAGTGGCCAACCTGTGGCTCGGGAGCCACATGTGGCTCTTTGCCTTTTGGTGTGTGGCTCTTCGATCCATTCATAAATATAAATATATAGTTGTAGTGGTGTGCCGATCAATATAAAACGTATATATATGGATGCCAACATTGGGATCAGTTGGGATTGATACTTAAGTTTCAGTTTCTCTTCTCTAGTACAAGTTTAAACACACAAACACAGTAAATCTTGCTTTGAAAATTGGAAACGTATTGATTTTTATTTTATGACATTTCGTTTATGTGTCAGAGGAAGTGAGTTTGTAAGACCCAGTGTGGCTCTTGGTCTCTGACTGGTTGGCCACCGCTGACCTAATATCTCAGTTTTGCAGACTCAGCAGTGAATTTATTTTCAAAGTGGAGCCATGCAAAGTCTTTTATCCACTTTCTCTTGAAATTGTGAGTTTTAATTATAACTGTATAATAGACCCATTATCAGTGATGCCACCCATTGAATTCCGATGTAATGTTTGAAGCCAATCATGATTGGAGGCCATATTGAAAATGTTATGGGCTTTGAGGCTCCTCTCCTGACAGCTACAGGGTTGCCTGCCCGTCAGTCAGCTGAGCTGTGCCTCTGATTTGGTTAAACTAGTGATCTTAATATCTGTGAAAATCATTCCCCTGTGTGCTGATCACAAAATTAGTAGTTCAGACCTAAGCCATGTTTAAACCAGGCTGTAAATATGTTTGAACTATGCTTTAACAGGGAGTTGTTTTTTTTGGCTTGGTGTTTACGTGGTTTCTGGTCTTTCTGCAGCCATTCTGAAGTGCAGTCTGAAAGAACTGTAGCTTTAAGCACTCCTGGATGACTTCATTTCTCAGTTGTCTTGGGAAAAAAAAACAGATTGAATTGAATACTTTATTTCAAATATAAAAAGAAAAAACAAGAAAAAAAAACTTTATTGCTCTAAATATTGTTCTTTAAGGAAAGTGATAAAAATGTTGCACCAGAACTTTTAATTTTACCCCAGCAAATGCTTCAAAATAAAATTTTGAAGTTTAACAGAATAAATTGCAGGAGAAAGTACCATTTATTTCTTTTCTGTCTTTCTTTTCATGTTTTTTTTTTTTTAATTTTTGTTCGCACTGCACTAGGTTGGGTTGTGAGCTAGGATGACTGGTACTTGTGTCACCCTACTTTGGATCGTGTTGTGGATTTCTGCATTAAGTGATTGAAAACATTTTAGAAACCCCCACCTAAACATTTTAAACACCCTGAAGATAAAATTTTAGCACACCAAATTTTCTTGTATTTCCCACCCATGTACCGAAAGCTTCTTTAACTGACTTTTTTTAAGACTTCTGTTTCTTCAATGCTCTGGTTTTATCCCCTGGTGCCATGTTAGAAAAGAATCCTGTCAGAAATGCTTTGTGAAAAGAATTGAGGTTGATGTTTATAACAAGGTGCAGACGTTTGTGCTTGTCAACATGTGTTTTCTTTTTCCCGCTGACCCTCAAAGGATTCCAGTGATCTTAATGAAACCAATTTTCATATAAAGACGCCTTTTAGCTTCGCCTTCTTAGGGCTGCAGTGTTTTGGGCTGGGCCGCTGTGAGGAAACCTGTTCTTTGAAGTAGCCTCTGGTTATTTCTCTGCTTGACAGATCAGAGCAACTGTGCAGAAATCAAAAGGGAAGTGCCCTGCCGCCGCAGGTAAATGGCTACTCAGGACTGAGACGGGACGTTTTGAAAGCTAATATGTCTGCTGCTGAGTTAGGGCCATCTGGACCATTTGCCCCCTCCATCCAAATTCTTAAAAATGTGATGCCTAATAGAGTGAGATGGTGGGCTGTGCTTGTGAGAAGTCTTGCACTAGAGGTATCACATGACTCATCAGCAAATAGAGAGCGTGAAAAGATGGTATAGAGTCAGATGCTCGGCTTGTTGCAAGTAAGGTGTTGACCAGGGATATCCAGGCCTGTCTGTCCAGTCCCCACTCCTACAGCAGGAATGCAGGGTGTAGAAAAAAGTAGGGAAAATTCTTGCGTTCCTACATAGCACCTGGTGAAGCTCATTTTCCCGTGAGTGCAGTAGGTATTGAGAGATGAGACATGGCCAATTTAGCTAAGTGAGTTGTGCTCCTCCTAGAATATCCCTGTCCCCTAATGTGGTTGTCCCTTAACCGGGCCACTGAGGGCAGGATGGGGTTTCTGTGCACAGCATTTGCATTTCATTTTCTAGTACCCCCTGGAGAGTTTCAAAACAACCTCCAGGATGAGAGTAAAGTCACTGAAAGACGAAACAGCACAGCTGATGCCTCGTCAGGTCTGCTTCTCATTGGCAGGGATCTTGGGCGAGAGAGAGGGCTTAGAGATGCAAACAATCAATGCCACATTGGCTTCACCCCACTTAGATTATAGATGCACATAAACAAAACGAGGTGGTGAATAAAAAAAGAATCAAACAGCTGAAAACAGAAAATAAAATGTTGTACAGTCTTTTGCAGCCCTAGAGAACAACTATTAATGACCCACATTGTTTCATGTGTTTTGTAATCTGCCCCCTTGTGTGGCCCACATGTGGTTACTTTTGGAAGTCTTGGTAACAGGCTGACCACAAACTGCATTATCTTGTAATTTATTTCAGAGGCAGAGCCTGCAGCAGCTTTCCCATGCAACCTTACATTAGCAAAAAAAAAAAGTGACATTTATAAAAGAAAAACAAAAAAGATTTTGGAACTATAAGGATGTGCTTTGAATTTGTAAAAACGTTCCCTGTGCACTGTAACAGCTCATACTAGATAGTTGTACGTATCTACCATGGCACTAAATGCGTACAATCACTTTCAAATAAGTGTTAAAGCAAAACTTGTTGTTGCACACATATAAATTCTCATAATGTGTTGTGAAATAGGTGATGATGCACAACTTGACTTAATTAAATCAATGCATTCAAACCTAAAAATGTAATGGACGAAATATGTACCAACTTATCAGATCAATGTGCAACTGATTAGCATCATGACTTTGTGAAATTAAAAAAGGAGTGGCTGAAAAAGTGAGAAGAGGTTTTGTCCTCTGTGAGATACCACATGAAAAAATAGTTTAGTAATTAAAGGAGAATGTTCCGCAGTCTACAAATTACTAATAATTTGGGGATTTTATCATCTACAGTATATAATATTGCAAGATTAAAAGAATCTGAGTAAGTTTTGGAACAAATGGCCCAAGTTTGATACAGCGTGGTCATGATTTTCTGTGCCTCAGGCAGCACTGCATTAGAAATAAAAAAAAAATAAAAAAAAAAGACAATAATAATAATAATAATAATAATAATAATAATAATAATAATTATATATATATATATATATATATATATATATATATATATATATATATATATATATATATATATATATATATATATATATATAATTATTATTTATTATTTTTTGCAAAAAAGGCCTGGCTCCGTAGTGGTAATCACCGCATGGATTTAAGACCACTTCCAAAAATCATTTCAACCCCCCCCCCCCAACAAAAAAAAGTTATTGTCGCGTCCACAAATGCAGATTAAAGCAAAAAGATGGCCTTGCAGTTTGGGTTTCACCAGATGGCCTGGGTTTAAATCCAGCCTGTGGTGTGTTACCTGTATGTCATTCCCCACTCCTAACATTTTCTGCTTTATCTAATGTCCCAGCTGTTCAAATTGAAGGCATAAAAAGCCTGAAAAAAAAAAGAAAAGCTGTGATCTGCTTCCGTCAATCTTGAAATTCTTTTTGGAAAACATGAAGGGTTTAAATGATTTAGAAGCTATTAAACTGTATTTTTATTGGCATTTTTATTTATTTCCTGCTCGTACTTTAAGGGTGTTGATAATGAAGCTCCATTGTGAGAAGGCATGATGCCTATCACATGCTTTTAATGTTTTGTGTTAGCTGGGCACTCTTATACCCTGCCTGCTTTTTACAGTTAAATTAAAAAAAGAGAATGTTTAAAATTTTGAAGTGTCTATTTCTAGAATGGTGCTTTCAAATATAAAGGTTTTGCCATTCAAACACATCTAATATGATTGCATTACAAGACATGGTGGCTGCATTATGTGTTTTCTTTGGTTTAGAGCACTGCTTTGTCGTAAGTCAGAATCAGCCACCTTAAATTATTTTAAACATCATAGATTTATGCTTGTATGATGGGTGCTATCCGTGTCACGACATTCTTTTTATACAGACTGGATATAGACCCGAACGAAATGAATTTGAAATCATACTGATTTGTAATATAACACCCAAGAAGTCTGTCATTGATCACAGGATAACAGGATATAAAATGAATGCGTTCATGTAAAATCATTATAAATGTAAATTTACCATATCACATGCAGAGCATTGTAAAAGGTCTCTTAGTGTGCGATATAGATTGACCTGATGTAATGCTGCTCTTGAGCAAGGCTGTTTATCCAGACTAGTGGTAAGGGTTGATTTAGTGTTGTTTTGATACAGCTCCTCGTGGCCCTGCTGGGCCTGAGGAAACTGGGAGGTCTTGAAGGAAAGGAAAGAAGTTAAAAGAGGATATGAGTTTAGGTTGATTTATCTGCAGTCTGGGTTTAGCCTGAGCTCCCATGTACTTCCAGACCTCACAGCTTTTCAGGAAACAGACACACAACAGTTACTGACAAAATTCATGTAGATGGATAAGAAAAGAAAAAGAAAATCTGTAATTCGTAGAGTTCAGCTGATGATTATTTTTTATAACTTAATCTAAAACTTGCTAACTCAAAAGTGCTAGTGCTGAAGACTCACTCAGAAAACAAGAATCTATCTGAGGTTGTGCACAAACCTGAGACATTCAATATATAAGTCTAAAGTGGGATCTATATTTCTTAACAGGAAGACTGCCTTGGGGTTTGGTTCACACAACACTGAGGGCTGATATCTGATAACCTTCGGCTATCCAATAGATGGCCAGAACAAACTTGCCAATAATGATTGGTATGTGTGTAAGACTGAGCCCAGAGCTGATTCTGATGTGGGACAAAAAAAAAAGCTCCACAAAGCCTCTGCAGCACATTTGCACAGATTAGCCCCAAACTCTCTCGTTCCGTCTCCTTATTAAAAAGAAATTGCCAGATCTTTTTTCCATTGATGAGGCCCATTTTGGAGAGGATTGGGGAACATTGAGAGGCTTGCTGCTGTGTTCTGTTGCTAACATTAAGAGGATGTCAGGCTTTAATACTTCAATATGTTTTGCATTAAGTCTGAGCATGTTTTCCTCCCTCGGGGAGTCAAACATGTTAGCAGATAACAAATTTTCCTTCAAGCCCAAGTTTTTGCATATCTGTTTGGCCTTGCTGTGTTAGCGGGAGGAGTACTAATCAAATCAGGGTGATGTTTTGTTTTTATTAAGAGTTCTTATGACAACGCAAGCAGTGTTAAGCCTGATTGCGGTAGCAGAGGTGAAGTGAGGTCTGTTTTTTTCCTTTATGATTTGAATAGCTACTTTTTGCTTCTAGGTACATTATTTAGTCTCAGAAATATTGTCCACATGGATATTTAGACCTTGTGCTAATAAAAAAAAAAGTAAAAGTATTCCTCCTGGTAAGTCTCTAGGTCTGAATTCAAAACAGACAGCTGAAATTATCTTGAGTTTCCCATTTACACGCACGAAAACAAGCACTCTGCTTATCAGTTAAAGAAGAATCTTTTACCCAGGAAGAGAGTGTTATTTAAACTTGACCTTTTCCCTACACGTCAATTTTTAATCCATCAGCATTTTCTCCCTCTATTTGTACTCAATAGGGCTCTTTAAGAGAAGGGGGATTAAGTGAGAGTCCATGACTAAAGTGTCATACCCCACTAATCCCAGACCTCTCTGACTTCTCCAGCCCAGGTCAGAGGTCATGTTCCTTCCCCAGCCTTCCGACTGCATTATAATGTGTCCAGGGTCAGTTTTATCCGAGTGGAACAACGTGGATCAGGCCTTCTCCTCCAAGTCCTTCCGTGGAACATTAAGCAACGCCACAAAGCCGCTACATTGTTGTGGGATTACCACCTTGATTGCGGTCTTATTTGTTCTATTTATAGCTGTAAATAGTGGCATTTCTGCCTCTTTCTAGATGCCTTTCACGGCTTGCACGCCCTCGACAATTGACTCTAAAAGTTTGGCTTGTGTTCACTTTACTGGCACCACACACACATCTCAACCAAACACACTACGTCTGTCTGTCTGCTGTGTGCCTGTGAGTAATTTAGAGCATAGTGGCCTTGTCAGTCAAACACCAAGCAGCAGAGCTCACTTTGAAGCGTTTTATACTCTGGGATATATTTGTGAAGTCTTAATTGTGGTAGCAAAGACATTGAAGTGAAAGCCCTTTGACTTCCTGCTGATCCAGATTTCGACATTTGTTGTGCCAGCAGCCTCGTTTTCTTTGACTCAGATATAAACCTTGAGGTTGGGATTTCTTCTTGGCTGCTGATGCGAGAGGACCAACTTGCTGTTTAACATGGAACACCATTGTGTAACGTCATTAAAAAAGAGGCCAAGAGCATGGGGTTCATATGGCAAACTTGATGTGATGTGGAAAGTGCTCGGAGCTCATTTTATAGGCAAGTTTCTGTCAAACGTTTTGACTCAACATATTTGTGGCTGAGCTGAGTTTCTGGTCTGGTGTCCCAAAATGGAATGATTAAACCTGATGTATCGATAGGTTTGCAGCATGTGACAGGGCCCTGGATGGCTTGAAATGGACTCACTGAGTGCTGATCTCTTTGACAAACTAAAGTCCCTCTTTACCTGTAACTATGTTAAGTTGTCAATCCCATCATCTATTACTTTACATGGCAGTTATTCTCATGAAATAGGGATAAATTAGCTGGATTGTTGTCTTGTTTTCTGTCTTGGCCCCCTGCTTGGCTGAAAACTATGGGTGCTTGAAAAAAATAACCAAGTGTAACAATTGTTCCCATGATTCAAATTACGGCTGTATATCAGTCAGCACAATATTGTGACCCCAGTCAGTTAAAGTGAATAAAATGGATTATCTTGTTTTAGGATAGATTAAAAATGTTGATGTTGGTTTTTAAGTGGGGAAATACAAAACAGCAGCTTTTAGGGGTTGTTTCCGCTATCTAAGGGTCAGTTTCTACCAAAGGTGGTCTAAAGAGGGAAGGTAGAGAAATCAGTGAACGCTTGACATGATCATTGCCTACAATGGACATGTTAGCTTCAGAACTGGACCATGGAGTGGTTGAGGAAGAGTAAGCATTTTCATGAACATGAGGAGTTTGAAATTTCCCAGATCTCAATCCGAACTATCTCTGTAGAATGTGCTTGACCAAGTGCCAAACCATAGGGTCCCACAGGCAACTTTGGGCAAGGTCACACCAGCCATTCATAGCTTGCCCAGGCACGCTACAACCCTAAAGTCAATTTTGTTTGGCCAGTGTGACCGCAAGAGTACTGTGCTCAGGCATAGTACACTTCCTTGGGACATGGACATGACATATAACCCATGATTATCTCTGCGACTGCTCCTCAATAATCATTTAAACAATGGAAGGGGTGTTAGAGGGCTGTGTTGGACCAAAACCACTTAACACAACCCAAAAAGTAACTAAAGTTGTGGTCATGTTCCCTGTGTTCTCCATTGTGCTGACTCTGATGAGACTGCACTTCTTGTTAACAGACACTTCATGATAGCATGTGTGTGTGAGGGGGTTGCTTGAGTACAGCACAGTATAAATGGCTAGTATGGCTGTGCTCTCAGGACGTGGTCACACCGGCAAACCGTGCCGTGCTTATGCACGCTTCAGCCCTAAAACACGTTTCAAATGGCCAGTGGGACCGCAACTGCGCCGTGCTTAAGTACAATTCACTTCTCTGCTTTGGCACGCTTCGAAGAGGTGGGCTTTGGCACGGTTTACTTCATGCACGAGCACAAGCACGTGGATGGCGCGTGTGATCCATGACATATGATCACCGCGAGCGCATCTCTTGACAATCATTTAAAATCAAGCGGGGTGTTACAGGGCTGTGTTGGGCCAAACGACTTACTATAAGTTCAAAGGCTCTTAAGTTGTAGGAGTGTTCTCTGTGTCTCATTGTGCTGACTCTGATGAGATCACACTTCATGTAAACAGATGCTTCACGATGACGTAGGCAGGCTCTGCGCGTGTGTGATACCCGCTAAAGTCTGGTTCATATAGGGGTAGTATGACCGCTGGCTGTACTCTCCAGCTGGGGAACAGCGCTGCAGGGGGGCAATCGTGCCTAAGCACGGCATGGTTTGGATGGCCAGTGTGACCGCGCTCTTGGAGAACTTGAAGAAGCTTTGTTTATGTCTTGGTAGGACTTTAATGATCTAATGGAGTCCCAAAGGTATGTATACATTGTCAGTCTCCGCTGTTCTTTTTCCTTTACCGAAATGGGAATGCTTACTTAGTTACTGAACTGCTTTACTAAGTGGCATCTCAAACCTCTAAATGCTGCCTGGAGGATAGAAGAGTGAGAAGACTAATTAGAATAAGTATTTCTTAGTTTGTTACTTGTTTTGGTTACTTGGAAGGGTTTGGTGTTCTGTAGCACAGAATTATCAGATAAGAAAATAAGCATTAGTCTTGAAAACTTCCATGAAGTATTTTATCTTCTATTTTCTTCACCTACGTCAACGGGGGCAGACAAGTGCAGAAAACTCTCTCACAGCTGTGATATTTCTCATTCTCCAAGCATGTTCATCTGAGCCATAAGCTGTAACATTTATGGCTGTTTTTAATTCAGTCAGCGTACAGTTTTGATTTCACCATCAGCCTGAGTGGCGCACAGTATGTTTCAAGGGGTCCATTAAGCCTTCAACATGTTTTATACCTTTCTTTCTAACGTGTATGGTTTCAGCATGTGTGACACCAAGCTAAACACATTCATCGCTGTATAAAATGAGACACTGTTTTTACAGATTCTTTATGGATTCAGATTGAAACCAAATGCAGTCGAGCTCATGAATTAAGGAGTTTATTGGTTTTATTAGTAATGTTAGATTTCTATCACCAGTTTCACCATGGCTGCTCTTCTCTCTGGATGGATGTCATGTGAGAGGTTGAGAGAGCTCAGACAGCTAAGTAAAAAAAAAGAAGCATTTTGCACGGACATGGAAGAAATGCAATAAAAACTTAATTTGGGAATCTGTTCATGTGTTCTGAAGTTTACCCAGGAAGTTGGAGTTTCTGTTGAGAATGATGCTGTCTCATTTGACGACTCCAGCCTGCAGTGAGTGGACACCATGTGCGCTCATCCATGGGTATTGATCTCAATTGATTTTCACAGATTTGCTCTTGGCTCTTGTTATTTCTCAACCTTGTACCTAGCATCCTTAAAGTGGTCAGTAGACGGTTTGATTCTGAAATGGTCTCTTGAATTTGAAGTGTCCCCATCTCTTGCTGTCTCTATTTTGATGCAAATCTTGTCAAATTTTCTCCCTCTTGTCATTTCATAGGAGCCTGAAATGCTACCAAATGCAGAAATTATATTTTTTCATTGGGGACCAGTTTTCTTTGTGTTTGGCACTCTCTTTTTTTTCTCCTCTTTCCTAGCGAATGGCAGCTGTCACGTGATGATGACATGAACATAATGTGTGTTGAAAGTAGTGTATGGAGTCAGAGATCAGAGAAACTGAAAACACAAAGCCACAGAAATTGTGTTAATGGGTTATTTGACATTAATAAAATTGATATCTTTTTCATTGTTCAGTATCACAGGATACATATAACTGTTTAAGCAGAGACATTTCTGAACATTTCTGAATCTGGGTTAGGATGATATTGTGCTTCTTGTCATAGGAAATGCAGTAAGCACTTACAAAAACACAGTTGAGGATTTATGGGTAAAAGGTGCAGGACATGTACAGCTATGATACAAATCCCCGACCTCCCACTTACTTTATCCTGCGCTGCACCGGCTCTGTCGTGAAAGTCTTCAGTCATTTCATTACGGATCATCTCTGGATCCTTTGGCCATCTGGACCTGGAGAGGAACAGGAAATGAAGAATGAGGCATTGAGAGGGGCTCTTTCTCGGAAGTAAAGGCTGGAAAAATAAAAGCTGAGACCCTTTTTCACAGTTCAGTCCGGGGCTATTCAGATTCAGGTACACTTCTTTTCCTTTTAACAACCTTCATGACCCTTTTTGTAATTCTTTTTGTGTTAATTCCTCCTCCTTCAAGACATGGGAACTATTTTTAATCATAATGTCCTTATACAATTCTAAAATGAATGAAGGGTCAAAGTGTATGTTAAGTACTCAAAGCAGTGGATCTTAAATCTTAAAAATACTTTGTTTTTGTCCAAGTTACACATGAAATGTATCCCAAGAATTCTTACTCTTATTTTTTCTTTCATTTATCGTACTCTGTTTTTCTGCAAATGTTTTCAAAATCAAATTAGCTTTAACATTTCTTTTATCATTCATCTGCCCCTGTAGTCTCCGATTGTGCCAGTTTTGCCTGCGATACCTCGGTGAGCACATGGCAGCGCTATCAGATGGTCTTGGTGAATTTTAAGCAATCAACAGGCGCCAGCACAGGAGGGAATGAACAGAGCACTGAGAATGGAAAACAGGCGAACAGGTATCTTTCATATCTTAAGTTATACCTGATGTAAAAATTTTGTAGCTCAAATACCAACATACACAGAAATGCTTTTTTTTCTTCCTGTGGCTTAAATATTTACAGGGTGATGATCTTTTTCTTCTCCTTTGGCCTCGTCATTGCAGCTAAGATTCCACGCTCCAAGAGGGAAGATAAGCTCGTTGGAGGAGGATGTTCAGGATTCCTTTACTGTTTTTCTGCCCCCTAATGTCCCTCTCATTGCAGGGGTCTATTTCATACAGGTATCATCTTTGAGGAAAGGAAATCTTAGTTCACAGAGGTTAATGACAACCTCAGGCTGGAGTCATGATGGGTGATAATGTGTGTTTTCACCTTCATGTAACATACAGTATCACTCAGCAAATGCATCCCACAAATCTCTGCATCTCCCCCTCTTTCTCTCTTCTTCTTCACTTATAGTACAGCCCACAAAACAGTGAAGGCGCTTCATCTCAGCTCATGCATATTCAAGCACGTGTGTACACACACACTCACCCACACACTGTGAAAGGCAGCTTGGCTCTTGGTCAAAGCATCTCTGCAAAGGGCTGGTCCCGGACAAGAGAGCTGATCGCCAGCCAAGCAGGACAGTTACAAAGTGGAGCAGGGGAGGCCCCGCCATGTTTGCAGAGATCTAAAGCCTCTTTCTCCAAAGCTTTGTTTGCATTTTGTTCGCTGCAGCAGCTGAACAGTACACAGAAAAGCCTTTTCTTACCCTTTCTCTGTGCACTCTCTTTCGCTTTTCACTCTCTCTGACTTGGCTGCTTTCTGACAGTTGATTCAATTCCTGTGTACCAAAGGAAATTATGTGCTTAATTGGATTATTGGGAGTTTTCTTCAAATGAGTGCTCACCCACCCACACAGCCCCCGACTCTGAATTCTCCTTTGGGATGGACTGTCTGGTACATGTTTCCAGACTCCATAGTGTGCAGGGTGAGCATGAAATGGAAACCTGGAAGCGTGTTACCGTTAAATACGATTAAGTCATAGTAATTATAAAAGGAATGATAAAGTATCTGTGATTTTAAGAGCTCCTGTTAAGCTTTTCTTTTCAAACATTTAATTGAGTAAAAACAATTCAGTTGCTCCTGTTTGTGTTTTTTCTTTCTGAGGGAGTGCGACACACACTAAGGAAAACAATGTGAAAATTCAAGCTGATGGGGGGCATGAAAGCAGGTCTAGCTGTCAGACGTCTCTGCTGGCTATCACCTTGAGCGTGCCACTTGGCCCAGGTTTACAGAAACACAGCAATGTCCAAACGCATGCAGGCATCACTGGAATTTGCACCTGTTGGAGACCTGGCTCCTGTGGCCCTCCTTCTTGTAAGCTGTCTCTCTGACTCTTACCGTGGAAACACATCACTAAATTACCAAGGGTAAGACTCATAGCTGGTGGTGAAATACATTACGTAAACGGAAAAGTGGGCAGAGAGAGTGGAAATGCGTAAAAAGAATATAATACAGGCTGGGTGAGGGAGTTGAGCCAAAGGGAGCGTGTTTTTCCCTCACCTGTTCTCATACAATCAGTCTCTCACATTGTATCGCCCTTTGGATTCTCGTAAACATCCCAGCGGCTGTGAAGTTGTGTTGTCACGGGCTCTTTGTGTCGCTGGTTTCCTCTTCGAAAGAGAGGAAACAGAGTCCACAGCGCAGATTAAAAAGCCTGTTTTTCCAGCCGCGTGCGAATCGCAAATAACATTGAGCCACAGTTCTTCCTGTCTCGCAGGAACCCAACAAACACCCTGTTAAAACCGCGGCCACATCCCTGTTTTTTCATCTCACTGGGCACAGAAAACAAAGTTCGTATTCTAATTAAAGTAATGTGTATGAACACCAAGTTTCCCATGTGGACACCAGTCCTGCGGTGGATGTCTATTAGCTTTGCAACTTTAGTTCTAGTGCCTCATTAGCGCTTGCTGATTGTGCTCAGTTTGGTGTTGGCTGAATTGATCATTCACTGGAGCTGCTGATGTATTGCTAATATCAACATTTAGGCCCTTTTCTAATACCTTGTGTATTTGCTAAACATGCTGACTTCGGTCTTTACCGTGGCCCAAGGCCAGTTAGAGCTCTGAGGGGATAATTGAATGGCCTATCTGCCCAACCCAAATCCTAATTCTCCCTCTCAATGAGCCACTGGGGGCATGCTTTATGGGATTATTTTCAACAAGGCATTTTGAATGTTGTAGCATACATAGGCCTTCCTTCCCACGTACCCCCCTCCCTCTTTTCTCCTTGTCCCTGCCTTTCACCTTCTCGCCTGAGAGGATTAGTCAGGCTTCCGGAAACGGAGCACCACTTGGTGAGAATGAGACTTCCCAAAGCTCCTCTGAGACAGGAAGGAGCTGGACACTGGCTTTATGACAACAATAACTGCCTTCTCTCGGTGTCTTTGGGGGTCTCTCTCTTTTTTTACAACTTAACAAAGACTTGGCCTGTTTTTGCGTAGAATATCAGTGTAAACAAACACTTTTGGAGCAGATATTTTGCTGCCCCAGAGACTGAGTGGAGTCTGTGGAGTCAGATGATATGAAGAGGAATGATTATTTGTTGAATGCATTATTGTTTAGTGGTCTGGAGTAGGTTGATTTGTGGCTTTGGGGGAACTCTGCTTGCGGGGTCAATGATATACGTTACCAGTCCCCCTCTTTTCTTTATCTTTAATAAATCTTGTATGAAGCAGAAACATTCTTCGTCGGAGTTCAGTATATTAGGTTTATCATCAGTTCAGGGTTACAGTCGGTGGGAACTTAATCATATTTTCTACTGAGCAAGATAAGCTCACTTTAATGGAATTCAATAAGAAATCACTCTCCTTCTATTTGTTCTCATACCAGGGACTAGGTACTGAATGTAACAGCTACATAGACCCATAAGCCAGTTAGCCTGACTTAACCTTTCACCAAGATGTAGAACTGTGGATCTTATTCATGTTTCATACACTTCAGTAACAGCAATCTGGTTAATAAATACATTATCTAGCACATGTATTTGGTTTGAAATTTGCACAATTTTTTGATAACATGGCAAATATTTGATATAACATTTATACGCTAAAAATGGTCAGGTTAAAAATAACCCAATTTGGGCTGTTTCATAACCCAACTGCTAGGTCATTACAGCACCAGCCCAGGAGTAGTTAATTGACCTGGTAAGACAGTTTCATATTCTACCCAAATGCTGGATCAAATTAATTTCAATTCTGGATTGTTTCAACCACATATAATTGAACCGATACATGCATAAAAAAAGAGTGGTTTAATTTAGCTTAATTTTATACATATTTCATAAAGCCATGGAGCACTGATAGCCAGTCCATGCTGTGAAACATGGACAACAGATCTGTACTGTAAAGCACAGACAACCAGTCTGTGCTGCGGAACACAAACAGACAATCTGCGGAGAGGTGTTCAGACAGTTAATCCTTAACAATAGTGGTGGATACAGCCTGAGCCTCCCTCGCACTACGGCGATGTACAGCAGAGTCTCAAATCCACTGTTTTCCCTTCTTACTCATGGTTACAAAATGCTATCATAATAAAAATTACTTAGATAAAATTGATGTCTTAAAATGTGAAGGAGCAGTAATTTTAACGTAAAGGCAGTTATTTGAAGTTTGGTCACAGAGTAATACGAAAAGGTGGTGATATGTGACCGCTCGGTGCATGGAGCCTGGCACGGTATCTGCTTGGTGGGATACATTTGTTGAAGTGATGACCTGATGGCATTCGAATTACGAACAACCCAGATGCTGGGTTAAATGATGAATGTTTTTCATTGATTTTAACCCAGCGCTTGTGTTGCACAAAAATAACCCAAAACCCATGTAAATAACTCATTATGAGATAAACATTTCACAACCTAGCAGATATATAGTTAGATAGTTGATAAAATAGCTCTGGCGTTTTTAGTGTGTACTTTCCCAATCTGCTATCTGATACTTCAGTTGGTCACCTGTACCACTGTGTCCTTTTTTTTTTTGTTACATGAATCTATTGTATATTTTGCCCAAAACCACCAAATAAGTCGTCTTTTGTCGTTAAAACTACTGAGTGTCATTGATAACTTTGGTGGCGTTACAGGTGTGTTAACTGATGGGAATGTTTTCTCAATATGACATTTCTAATCTTCATAATCTGCAATCCCCACTCTTGCTTTGTCTTTCACCAATGTTCACACGAATACTGCTCTAATCTAACAAATCTGACAAAAGGCACCAGCATGTTTTGTAAATTCAGTAATACTAGTGGAATTCAGCCACATTGCACTCTCAAAGGTCCCTGGGGCTTTTCTTGTGGGACCTGGTCACTACATGACCACCACTGTCAGAATGTCTTTCATCTTCTTCCTTGGATCCAGAGAGAGCGATCAGTATCTGCCTTGCTCTATCTAGCTCATGGCTTACGGCATTGGTTCTCAGCCATTTAGCCATTTTGTGAACCTTGGGGCTATCCAAAATCACTTCCGTCATCCTGTGATTCACTAGATCAGGAGTGCGATAGCGTTGGCTTCTCTCACTGTCCTCTCTGAACTTTTCTCGTAGTTCTTGGAAGACCCTAATCTGACATTAAGAGGGCTCGCTGGGTGGTCTATCAGATTTGTTCATTGTACTATCGTTCAGTTCAATCATAACTCTCAAACTGCAAGTTTAGAAAAAAACTGAAGAAGTCTGTTACTGGTTTTAAGTTGACAGAGGATTGAAATATTTTTAAGATGGACTTGTAGATGAGATTAATCTGTCCAACATTTGCCACACAGTGTTTGAAGACTTGGAAAACCTTGTGTGTTCTGCCTCTGGGCCAGAGCTAGAGCCAAGAAATCACACTATGTGCCAATAGTTGTTGTTATTTTGAAATCTGGATGCACTTTGCTGTTTGTCTTGCCAAGAATTATCCAATATAGGCTGCATTCTTCTTAAACTAGATATCTGAAAGTAAGTGTCCTCACCTGTTTATCATTAGCAGTGATATAACCTGAAATTTGATATTTCGCGAAGGGGTCTTCTTTAGATCTAAAATTATTAGCACAGCGATTAAGTTTGGGAGCTGGAACAAAAACATCTGATTTTAAAAATAAAGAGTTATGTGTGATATTTAGTTTGATAAATATGAGGTCATTTTTGTTATGGAAAGAGTTTATATTCTAAATACTCTGAGCTGATGGACTGTGGGTAATGCTTTGCTTTGATGGTTGGTTGTGACCAAAATGTAAACATCTATCAAATGGGTGACAGCACATCTGGCATCCCACCAAAGTCTGTTGTTGGATGCCGTTATTAACAGACCTCTAAATCCTATCACCACCAAACACTTGATCTCAGGTTACTGTTAATGACTTCATTATGTGTTAGTGTATTCCCTTTTGTCTGTAGCACTACCTGTTAGCTGCTTGACAAAGGCTTTTCATGAGTAGGTGTCAGCTTAAATGTTTATTGAAGCAACAGTTGTTGAACTTTTTGGGGAAAACTATTGATTTACCATGCTAGTTTGTGCTTAATTTTAATTTGAATTCTCTACACATACAAAGCATGTTAGCATCCAAAAAAAAACCACTTATCATTTTGAGTACAAAGAGAAGAGTAGTTGTTCTATTAAGATGTTGAAAGCAGTACCAAACTCAGCCCCTGGTGTCCCCCTGTTTGTGTTTTTGAAGATAGTGAATTTACTGTTTTTAAATCCAATCCACAATTTAACAAATCCCAAACATGCACAAGCACAAGCATCGTTATTTACAGGGTTCCTGCAGATCCTTTAAAAGTCTTAAAAGGCATTGAATTCATAACTCTAAAAATAAGGCCTGAATTGGCATTAAAAAGTCTTAAATCCAAATTTCAAAAGTCTTAAAAATTTGAGCACATTGGTAAGATTTATGTTAGTTTGAAGTAAAAAAATGTTAAGTAACATTTGTCTATTTTTCTAAATAATTTCCTGATTTACTCTCGTGGCAACAACGCATAATTACAATAGTGGAACTAACAAAACGGTGATGTGGTTGCACCAGGAACTTTTAAAGCAGACGCATGTCTTGGTTCTACCTAGGGTGCCTGGAGAGAGAAAAAAACAAGGAAAAGTTGGCAAAAAAAAATCCAAAAGTGGCTTAGGAAAACTGATTATGGCAGCAAAATTGAGAAATAAATTTGAAATTAAATTTCAAAAACCATGTAAAAATTACAAAAATGTTTGTGACAGTAGCCAAAAAAGATGAATAGGGGCAAAATAGGCATAAAGTTGTAAAAATGGGGTTAAAAAAGGTAAAAAGTGATGTTTTATGTAAAATAAACAAAGGGTTAAAATTGCCTCTAACCCAGGTAATTCATGAGGTGTTTTCGTTAGTATTTTTTGTTTCAATTGTGGTTCGTTGTTGACTTGTTTTTAAATTTGATTTCTAACGTCATTAAAAAAGTCTTAAAAAGCCTTAAATTTAAAATTTTTGAACCCTGATTTAGCAGCTGAATTACACCAAATTGTCTCTCCAGAATGTTATCAACATGATCAGCAATGACAGAGATATTAATTTCAGTATGAAGTGTTTTTTCAAATGTTTGCGAGGACTTATCTGATTTTTTTTTTATTCTCGTGGCAGACCCTGCCTTGCATGTCCACATGGACGTGTGGTTTCCATGCATGTTAAATCAGAGACGAGAAGAAAAAGGGCACATGCATGCCATGACACAGCAGGAGGATGGCGTGAGGAGACCTCCTTCTACATGCGTGTGCTGCATGTTCAGCTGTCACTAAACCACAGAAGCTTCCCCCTCCACACACACAAACACACACACACACACTCCTCCTCCTCCTCCTCCTCTTCCTCTATTCTCCACTTTCTCTTTCTATTTTCCTTCACCCTTGCTGGCCCTCTGTCCCTACAGTAGAGTCCCGTACCCCCTCGGTCCTCTCTTTCCCGGCCTTTCATTTCTCCTCCCAACCAGTCACATTCATGGCCAACTGTGCGTGTCTTCCCCTGCTTTCCTGCTGTATCCTGGACATCCCTAGCTCTCATCTGTGCTTCTCTGGCATGAACACAAGATGACACTGATTTGACCCCCTGAGGTGTACGAGGTCCTGGGAATCTGAAGGACAGAAGCAAATGTAGTCCCTTGAAACAACAACATTGTAGGAGCCATAATTTAAAGTTTGGTTTTATATTTCATAGTTTGGGCATGATATTGTTTGCATTTTATTCATGGTGCTAGTTGTTTTGTTCTTTTTTAAGGATAATGCTTAATTTTGGGAACATGTAGATTGGTGAATGGTTGATCAGATGGATAGGGGTAGAGATTTTTGAGGGACTTTTTGAAGTCACTCATTTCCCTTGCGGAGAGGATGAGGGAGCTGGGTTGAACTTATTTTTTGTTGACCGCTGTTTCCTTTAGATCACTGTTAGATATCATTTGTTCATGTTACCATCAGTTTATCATCAGAAGCTTGGTTTACAAACTCAAATCGGATCCTGACTCTTTCTTAAGGCCTTACTGACAAGAATGATCAAATTAAAAAGTCAGGAATGTCTTTTATTTGCATTTTTAAATCCTTGTTCATATGAAACGTTGACAGAACATAAACATCTGCAAAAAAACACCAGTGACAAATCAAGGCCACTAGTTGACTGAAGAACATCAGGCACCCTTGGGTTAAAAAAAAAACAATTGATATTGGAGAGCAAGTGAGGCTGTGATTTCACAGTTTTCACAGGATATGTCTGATCTCTGATCACCAGCAACAGAAGGAGTATTTTCAAAGGATTCTGCTGTGGGACCGAATTCCATCTGCAGTACCGGGTACTGATTTACGTAAAATCAAATGGTACCATGTTCCGGTACTCAAACACATGGTTGTTACTGTGAGGAAGTGGAAGAGTAGGCGATTTTCCATGCTGGACATGAACACAGCACTGCAAGTTTATATTTTGAGAATAAATATGCTAATTGAAAACTTTGAGATTTCCTTTTTTAACAAATTGAAATTTATTACCATATAAACACACACAAAACTATTGAAAATTGGTACTGTTGAGTACCGATTGCCAGGTTTCGGGCATCAGTATTGTATCGTTGCAAATGTGGAAGGTACCCATCTTTATCTTCTGCTCAAAACATGGTTTCTGTGAAAACACAGTGATCCTACATTATTTTCTTTGAATGTTTCCATGTAAATAACCTCTTAGATGTTGACACAAGCTCTGCTCCCACAGTGAGCAGTTAATTAGTTGGTAGTTTATACGTCGCCTCTGGAGTGTCTGAAGGACTTCAAGCTGCTGACACACTCAGTACTGCGATACCCATCAGTCACTGGGCACAAATCTACTCCACTGCATTACAGGAGCTGGATAGCATGTCAGTACTTCTGTGCCGGCTATTTAAAAAGAAACTGCAGCTCGAGCCAATGCCACCCCTGGGATTTCCTTCCTCCACATCATGACAATTTCCAGCAGCTCCAGTGCTCACAGTCTATACTGGCACAGAGGGCGGATAACAGCTATGACACCCCTATGTATCTCATTCAGCCAGACTGAATGGGGCTAGTGAACCGAGTAGCCCCCCAACACTGGCCTCTGCCTGCACCTGCAGACCCAACTGATGGTAGAAGCTGGATAGAAAAGGGGGGAAGCAAGTTGAAAATGTAGGAATCCACTTTTAAACATAAAGTGACAAGAGTCAGAGACAGTGGGAAGATATTACGCTGTATTTTGGACCCAGTTTGAGGTCTTCAGTATGATATCACTGAAGATGTTAAAGACAGGAATCTTCCTTGATGGGTTTTATGAATTTTGTGGGATGAGAATGGAAGAAGACCAAATGAAGGTTACCAGAGAACCACTGCTCATTCATGAGATAAGGGTTTTATCAAGACCTCCTCCTGTCCTTGTTCTTTCATTGCTGTTGTGCTTTTCATTAAAAAATAAGGATAGAGAGTAAGAAAGGTCACGTAAGATGGAGAACAAGAGTTTTCATTTGAGGAATGAGCAGTTTCCAACTCTGAAAAGTCCAAAGGTGAGCCCCTCCAGGATAAGCCTGGTGCATGTTTCCCTTTCAGAAACTTATCCTGATAACCTTTTCTGTCTGGATGGATTTATGATGTTTACAGATGTGCTCAGCTTATGAAAAAACAGACCCTCACCCCCATTGGGGCAGCCATCTTTAATCCAGTAAAGAGCACAGGGATTTGGTCGCCCCTGGCCTGCCTGAAGGCCCTTTGGAAACCTCTCGGCCGTGAGAATGGGGGGCTGGGGTTGGAGGTGTGGGGCTGGGGTGTGGGTAGCCATGCAGGAGGGGCTCGGGACAGTCTTTGTGAATTTAGTTAATCTAATTTGAGCTCTTTCCCCCTAAGGCCCTTTTTTCTCCCTCACCGCTGCCCCTGTTTCAAACATCAGTCCAAGCTGGGGAAAGTTTCACGTGTCCCTGGTGAAAATAGGCTTTGTTTAGTTTAATCCAATATCCTCGTATGTAAACCTGGGGGGAAATATAACTGAGGGTCTCAGTGAAGAAATTGGCAGTATCTCTCTGCTGTTGTTTGTGGTGCAATCAAATTAAAATGGAAACATGATACACATGGGAGATCAGAGCAGAATCACAGCATAACATTTATGAAACCTAAGAAGCTGGGTCACACAATGTAAATAGTGTCAGAAAAAGAAGTGATCCCTTTGGAAGAATTAGTTTTGAATTAAGATTTATATTAAAAAAAAACAACAACTTTTAATTGAAGGTAGTTAATTGACAATCAGTGTCTTTGTGAGTCTCAGCCTGTTAAGATGTTGACACTCAAAGACCAGAAACAGAGGCTGGGGTTGCTGCTTATTGAATGTAAATGACCCACTTAGAAGCCTTCCTTTAGCGTTTCACACCTCTGATTAACTCATTGTGATGCTGTCGGATATCAAATGGGTATCAGCTCATTAGGGCTGCCTTTGAAGTAGCTCCTGAGTATCATCAGGGTCTTGTAATCCTTTTTTAATGGATCAGTGAGTAGGACAGTGGTTCAACAAAATGATTAATGTGACAGACTTTCTCACCTCGTGATTCTTGTGTTTCACTTGAAAACTGGTTGATTTATTCAGGAAATGCGGCAGTAATGGTGTAAATGTCCACGTGTTGGTGGTAAACATTGGCTTTATCATTGCTTCCATCAAGCCGTAAACCTGTAACCCCTCTTATCTCGGCTTCTTTTCCTTTTTTTTCCCTTTCTGTCTCGCTCTTTCCTGAGCTTTGTAATTTTAGTGTCTTTCCCCTCTGCCCTCCTTTTTAACTTAAGGCAATAGGTGGTGAAGGGCAGGAATGCAGCCGAGGGACTGTAAGGATTTATCACACTAAGGTGTGAGGGCTGCTGCCTGTGCTTCTGCGCCTGGAGATGTAGCAGTTTAGTGCCAATAGCATTCCCACCATGAAGGCAATGCAGAATTTTATTGCTTTTTAGTTTGATTCTTTAGACCACATACTCTGCAGCTGCAGGCAGAGGCATGAGGAGGACAGAGGGGTCAGGTACAGAGAGGAGTCTGTGTCAGTCTGAGTGTTTGAATGATTATGTAACATTAGGAGAATAGAAATCATAATCATTTTATCCCTGTCTTACTTTTAATCTTTTCTTTTGCCATATAACAAGCTTTCTCTCTTTCACACTCCCTCCCTCTCTCCCCTCCCTATTCCTCTCTTTCCACTCCTCTCACTCTCCCTGTCCCTTCCTCCTTCTCTGCCTCTCAGGTTACGATGACTGGGGGTTTTCTTGCTTCCATCTCGTAGTGTCTCAGCCTGTGTGTGCGCGGCTGCATGCATGCGTGTGTGTGTCTCCCTCAGCGTTGAGCTGTGTCCTTGTCCCTGCCTCCTGGCAGCAAGGAGCCACCCAGCAGCCGGTCTGTGATTGGGCAGGGGAGTGGGGTTCTTGACACAGCGCGGTGCTGACTGCTCCGGGACGTGTTTCAACAGATGGTCGAGGTTAGAGAGTGTCATCACATCGGAGAGAGGATTAGAGGAGAGAGGTTGTCTTCCAGGAGCTGTGTGGTCCCCCTTCCTCTTCAACCCAAAATCCCAGCACCAAGACACAAACCCCTCTATGAGCGAAGAGAGAGCGGCTCAAGAAACGGGAGAAGCAAACACAGAGAGGAATCCAAGCTTTGCCTCTCACTCACTCGACCGGCACTCTGCTCCCCTGCCTTACAGGTACCTTACAACTTTCCTACTGTCTTCATTTTCTGCTCTTTTTCTTGCTGTTTTCACTTCTCCTCCTCTGCTTCCATGCCTCTGAGTTTACACAGTTTGCAGTAAATTTCTGATGCAGCAGGCAGTCAGGAGTGGGGAGCCTACAAGTGCAGTAAATCTCTGCTGGCTGTACAGCAGCTCTGTGTGTGCTGGACTTCATAGTTTTCCCCCTGAATGACAGGAATTCCCTCTGTCGCAAATTCCTTACTCTCAGGGGATTAGAAGGCAGCACATTCCATTAATGTCATTTTTTCCTCAATCCATAAGCAGCCATCTGTTAATTTCTAGCTGTGAATGCAGGATGTTTGAGAGGAATCTAAATCTACTTGAGGTGAAAGAGCTTATTATCATTTACAGAAGTATGCTACGTAATGAATTGTGTCTGTGGGAGCATCACATGAGTTATATAACCCACATGAGTAACAAATAATCAAGTGTGTTTTCCCTCTCTGTCCTGAATTATTCACGTCTGTTAGGAGTGTTTCTGTAAGCTCTTCTTCAGCTGTTATTCTTAGATGCCACAGCTCTTTCTACATTCCCAAAACTTGATGTTGCATTCAGCCTACATATGTTTTTACATCAGTCTTATTCAAAGTGCACCTCTGGCAGCATGTGTGAGTTAACGCTAAATGGATGAGCTGCTGAAGAGTGCTTTCTGGACAAACTGTCAAAGCTCAGCCGAGAAGGCAGAGGCTCAGATTGTACACCTCACTTCAGCTATTTAACTCCAGTCAGGTGAGGAGGGAAACTTGCCAGTGGAGTGAGCTGTATGATGCATAGCGTTTACACCCTGCTTTAAGCACTGTGCATGTTTCTGTGTATGAGGTGTTTGCGGAGGAGATTGAGAGGCAGTGTGGACAGCAGCCGGGCAGAGAGGAGAGGAGGTTGTATGGGTGAAAGCTGCTGTTGTGTGGATTCGTGTTTACCTTGGTAAACCAGCCGTAGCTACACTTCCTGCTTGTTACTTCAAGTATTTAACACAACCGCCAATAGACTGTGATAACTGTTGCTTTAAGGCCAGTGGAGATTTGCGTGTACAGGATTTGAGTGTTTGGGGAGATCAATGAGACAGCTGAGAGGTTTCCAAGAGGACAGATGGGAGATTTTGATAGTTTTGTGGAAGTTTTAAAAGCCGGATACTTTAGCTGTGTTTAACAGAGAGAGAAATCTAAGTGCATGAAACATTTCGTCAACAAGCTCTAAAAAATTAAACTCCCTCAAACTTAATATTTGTATGTTTCTGTTCAGCTTGATTTGGTTCATTTAAAGGAAGAGTACAGGTCTCATGACTCTGTTCTGTGTGTAGAATAAATGTTTTCATCTCCTCTGCTAGTCCACAGAAAGCAGTTTTTCTGAATAGCACAAATATGCTGTGGTTTCCATCAAAGCAGCTTGTTTGTACCAAGCACAATTAGGAGCCAGACTGGCTTACGTTTCAAAACATTGGCCGTGCCAATTTGTATTACTGAATTGGAAAGCTGGAGAAAAAAAAAAACGATGAGGTCTGCCCTCAAACTCTCACCATCGACGAGACCGATGCATAAATCTCTCCCCTTCACTCCTGTTTCACCCAGCAGCTTTTAGATTCAATTTCTGATTACCTCACCCGGAGCACAGCAAAGCACAGCAAAGCACAGCAAAGCAGCTTTGGGGCGTTTTTCAGAATGTCGAGCTGACTGCCAGCTCAGAGGAGAAGAGGGAGATCCCTTAAACAGTTTAGCTTCACTATGCTACAAACAAGAGCGTGAGCAGCTGCTGCAAATAATTAGGTTTTGGGGGGCAGACGCTTGCCAAGACAAACGTTGTTCCAGTAGCGGCTCTGCCATCATTTGAATCTACTGCTGTGTGTGTGTGTGTGTGTGTGCATGTGAGCGTGTGTGTGAAAGCAATAAGTGAAGTAATTCTGTCCCCTGATAAGCACGATGAGTGAGTAAGTGTAAAGGAAGAGGAAAAGACAGTATCAGTGCTTTCATTACTGACCAAGGTGAGTGTGTATGTGTGGTCACAGTGAATCAGAGGCTTCCCGGACAGCGTGAGTGACTTCTTACACACCAACAAGGTCAAATGCACCCAATGCTTCACAGCCTTAAATGTATCAGTCAGGAGATCTCTGCTTGTTGCACAGAGAGCGTCCTCACCTGCATCTCCTCCAGTATTTCCCGCAGTTTGTGTGTGTTCTCGTCCCTGAGCATGATAAGAAAAGATTTCCTAAACCGCCCTCTCCTCCAGCGCTTGTTTATCTCTTCAGCTTAATGATAGTGTTCCTCACACTCGCCTGATTGCATAGTAGCGCTGGAGTCGATTGCACAGACCTATCACTGCAAATGACCGGTATTTGAACAGTGCGTATTTGGCATGCTTTTATTTGTGCGGGATCTAGAAAGGCTATCTTTAGATGACTCAGCCACTTTCCTCGCTTCCTTTGTTGTCCTGGCTGATCAAACACTTCCAAAGAGTTTCATTGCACCAACATGCAGCTTTCAAAACCTGTCCTTGACTTTTGAGTACATATCTCCAGGGAAATGTGCCGTGCATATCTAAACGCCACACAAACCCTGCTGCATTGATCTATTTATGGGTGCTGGGGGGGCTCACAATAGCACTCCTATGTGTTTGTTCAGCCCCTCATTTGAGCCCTAAAGGTCAGGGCATGCAAACATTGCATTCAGCTCATCTTTGGTGGGAATGCCTGATCCTGTAGCACTTTCACATGATGCAGAGAGCTGCAAAGTCTCAGCTTTTTCATCCTGCATTGTTTCTTTTTCCATTGTCTGGAGCCTCCACCTTGATGACTAGTTAGAAAGAGAAAATGTTTGGAGAAGAAAAGCCAGTAATGACCTCTGACAGAGTTCTTGTAATTTTCTCCAGAGAATGAATAGAGTGAGAAAAGATGTGAGGTCGCACTTGGCTTTATTCTTTATTGCCCACTTTTAGCCACAAAGTGAGAGACAGAGGATTTTAATTCTTCTTTTGATTCTGCTTTTGTTTGAGTGTCACTGCACGTAGCTGCAGCAACAGGCTTAAGATGGAGAAAGAGAAAGCTGGGTCAAGAGAGACACAGAGGGCAAAGTGGAGGAGGGATAAAGCAGAAGAGGCCGAGATAAGACACAGGGAGGTGTGGACATGTGGTAAAGATGGAGACCAAAGAAGAAGTTGACACAAAGATCCAGTGGCCAGAGGCTGCACTCAGACTTCATTCTTCTCACACGTGCTCACGTTTGAAACACATGGACACAAACGTAATCTTCTAGTGAGACAGCCATGGACAAAAGAGAAACATAGAAAAATGTGTACACATGTACACACCATCTATGAGCTTACCCCCTCTCTCCTTCACCCCCCAGAGGGCTGCACTGTCCCTGCTTTGTCATCCCTCTTGTCCAATAATCCCCTCCCCAGGGAGAAGCAATCTGTTTTAGATTTGAAAGAGAAAGGGCCCTGCCTGTATCACGTACAATTAAGCAGCCGTCAGAATGCGTCGGCGTAAGTTTGGAGGGAGAAGTGCTGCCACTGGGGGGTTGTCCCTTTCATCCACCGCCTTTCCAGAATGGAGATAATAGGGTGGGAGGGTTGGAGGGACGGGAATGAAGGGGGCCAGAGGGAATGAATACATTTCCTCACCCCTCCATCCCGCTCCACAGCTCGACTAATAGAAGCCAGCATGCGTTTGTTTCAGCTCTTCTGCTCCTTTTCTTCCCTTCTCCCCTGGAGCGGGCAAACACATTCAGCCTCTGCCAGTGCTTCCCTCTCCTGCCCGTGTGTGTGAGCGTGTGCACAAACACTTAGATGTGTGGACTTGGCCATGTGCTGCTGGTAGCCTCTGGTGCTGTTTGCCCTTACTTGAACGCTTTGCTGCCGATGCAGAGTGGTTGAATATTTAAGCAGCTAAAGTCTTGAAGGTTGATCAACTTTGTTTAAACTGACATGGTCCAGCATTGCATGACAGCATTATCTCCGCTTTGCTTTGCTTGAATCGCCTGCAGCAAGTTCAGCCGGGTTTGGCTGGTGTCTCTCAAACATGCTGGGATGATGTGTCGACTGCATTCCTTCAGCTTTGGCTCAGACGTAAAGCCATGGAGGGATTTGGAGCGGTAAGCTTCCTGTTTTATGCTTTGAAGCTAATTATATCTTCACTTGATAACCTCATTTAGATATTGTACGATGCTAGGAGATCTGGATTTTTGGCCTGGCAGGATAAAGTTAATTAAATCACAGATGACGTTACTGCATGCTTCAGAAAAGCCACACACTGAGCCAGAGGCAATGGAAAGGAGAGCTCCCCTGTGTACAAATTACAGGTTACGTGTCTGTCTGCGCTGAAGTCTGACTGATTCTGACTCTGTTTCACTGAATGACTGGGTGTGCAAAGACGGAGTTTACGATATCCAAATACACACGCTCACATGCCCAAAGGGATCGGGGCAGAGTGCGGTGCTGAACAGGCACAGGTGCAATCGTACGAGTGGGTTTTTTTTTATGAGTGGTATCATGTTGGTGTGTCACAGCCGCTCTGAGGAGTTTGTTTATGGCGTCCAGGGTCACGCAGGCTGGTTCTCATGGTCTATGTTTGTCTACAGTTCCCAGAGAATATGCCTACACATGTTCCACATTTTAGGGGTGTTTGGTTTCATGCGCCAGCAGCAGAACTACTCTGCTGACTGAGCTGCTACCACGTCACCCTGAGGAATCTACCTTTTGTGTTCAAGTGTCTTGGAAATGGTTTTGTCTGTTCTTTTAGAGTAAGGGGCCTCAACTACACTCTGTGTTGTAGGGTCCCTCTTATTACTTTACTTACATCTGGCTTGACCTTCAGCTAACACTGTTCACCTCATATACACTGCAAAAAACTGAAACCTTATCAAGTTTTTCTGTCTTATTTCCAATAGAAAATGTCTTTTTAGACTGAATTTGAGCTGCATTCAATTGATCAGCCCAGAAAAATCTCTTATTTCAAGTTGTTTCAGACAAAAATGAGGTCTGAATTGCTTGTAACAAGTTAAAAACATCTACCAATGAAACAAGATAAAAATTACTTGTATTAAGACTTTATTCTAGTTTCCACAAAATTTTCTAGCTAATTTTTTTTGTTCTGTTTGCAGATTTTTATTCACTTGTTACAAGCAATTTAGACCTTATTTAATTTTTAAATAACTTGGAGGCCATGCCCACAGGTAGCCGGATATTTTCAAAAACGAATATCCCCCCTTGTTTGTTTTTAAAAATACTTAAATGCGCCGGTGAGTGCGGCTCGAGGAATGCCAAACCCATAACACCCAGGCAGTGTTTTCCAGACGTAAAACCTGAGTCAGCCAACTAGAGTGAGCCCCCGTCATTCAGCTGTGACGTTTAAGAACCAAAAACTCTGTTTACCCGCGTCTACACGAAACCATGAAACCGGAGTTTTCCAAAAACTTCATTTTGGCTGCAGTTCTGACAAAACATCGTTTTCGGTGACGTAAAACTGTGGTTTCGTGTGGATGACAGGCGTAAATGTATAAAAATATATGTGTTTTTCTAAATACCCGGCTACGTGTGGACATGGCCTAAGTCTAAAAAGACATTTTTTACTAAAAATAAGACACAAACACTTGATAACATTTCCAGTTTTTGCAGTGTTGAGTTTTTCTGGGCACCCTATTATTAACAGCTAAAAGCTTTATCTTCTTATTTCAAGTTTTTGTTGTGAACTTGTAGCTTTACTAGTTTAATTTTACACAGTTAATTTATGAAGCAACCTAGTAAAACAGTGACTATGTTTATTCATATAGCGTTGTACAAATTTCCTATCCTCATTGACCCAACAGAGTGATTTTTTTTTATTTTAAATTTATAACAAGGACAAAAAAATTATGCTTGTTTCAGCTGCTTGCAGTCATCTCATTGTCTGTTTGGAATTATGTCCTAAAAGTGATGTTTCAAGGCCTAATTCTTCCCAGAAGAGCTGTGTTTGTTGAGTTTGAAAACCAGGATGTTCTGTTTACCTTTCTTTTTTTCTTTACTCACTGCCAAACACAACACCGCCTGTATTAAATTAAACATTATTATCTTCAGTCTTTATAATAAGCAACAAAATCTCTATTTTTATACTACAGAGATGGGAAAAAGTGAAGCAGAATTTGGTCTTCAGAACATTTTATACCTTATCCTTGCTTTTCAGAGCTTTGGTGGACATCAATAACTGCTGGATTGTCACTGCAGTGGTTGTGCTGTTAAACTCAAAGATGGTCCATTGGTTTTAACTTTAAGTCATTGACTACAGAGCATTTTGCATGGCAGTCTTTTGATTTAAACACCCTGATCTCTTGCCCTCCCCTCCATTTCCATCAGAGTTTGGTTTGAGGTCAATTGCATTCTTGTTTTGTAAAGTTTATGTGCTAAAATGACACAGCTTTAAAACAAAGCAACCCAACCCCTCATCAAAGTCCATCCCATTGTTTTATTCTGGACATAATCAAGCTTCACTGAACACTGTAGAGCTTTTGACCAGAGTAAACCTCTGAGCCTCAAGAAAACAGAAAAAAAGTGTTGATTTTTTTTGTTTCTTTTGCACATTTTAATCTCTAACTTTCTTTTTCCTGCCTGTCCCTCTGTCTTTCCCTTTACACCATGCTGCTGATTTCATGGAAAAGAAATCAATCTCTATTCTTGACTGTTACCTCAGTGGAAACCCATTGAAGCAATTTGCCATAGCTCTCTTTAGTGGTAATAGGAATAATTTATCTGGGGTATATTTGACGAGTCAAAGAGACAAGTAAGCCACCCGTGAGTGAGCAATATGTTCTCCCGCCTCTCACGCCAACTTTCTCTGGAGCTCCCACAGCCTGATAGTGTGTTTGTAATGAGAGTGTGGGTTTTGACAAGAGCGAGTAGTCTGGAGGAATATAAATGAATTTTATTCTTCTGAGGTCGTCTATCACAAATGGTTTCCATTCATGGCTTTGAAAAGGTTTAAGAAGAAAGCTTTGGCTTCAGGCCCATATCATATAACTGTGGCTGCTGATCCTCTAATTGTGATTCCATGTTTTGATATCACACTATAAATCAGATAAATGTTTCTCCTTTCATTCACTTTCTCCTCTTTCTATTCTCTTTCTCTTACACTCTTTGAGTAATAATCAGAGTTTTCACTTGTAAAATATGACCCCAGTTGAAAGCAAAACTGTCAGACGGACTTTATGTCATAAAAACTGAACAGGAAACATCTTGAAGTTCTGGATGCATTTACCAGTGTTACATTGTTGTAGTGCTTCAGAACAGGACTTGTGTCTGGCAAAGGACTTGATTTTCAAAACTCATGACTTGACTTGGATTTTAGTGCTGATGACTCAAGCTCTAGCATTGACTGTATTAGGACAGTAGATGGAGAGGGGGATTCAGACTTATTAGTTTCATATTTTAAGTTTCAAGAAATGGGTAGCATGTCCTTTTCCGTCAACAGTCCCTGCTAGCATGCTTAGAGGAGCGCCAGTAAGCCTTAATTTTCAATCTTTAAAAGAAATATCAAGGATGAGATGGGAGGTAAGCTCATATTTTAACTAAGTGGCAACCTCCAGTCTGAGAATATGAGACAATGCGGAAGTGCTAAAATCTGCTGTTTCTCGAGTGTTCGCTTGAGGCTTGCTCCAGAAGTAGTGGAATTCACATACACACCAAGCCAAAAAAAGCAGTTTTCAAAGCAGAAATTAACATATTTACAGCCTGGTTCAAAAAACGTCTCCTGTCTGAGTCGCTAATTTTACTAACGGCACACACTGTACTGGGGGTGAATTTTTTTCTAACGCGGCCGTTCAGAGGATATTAAGATCGCGAGCTCCCCCAATAAGAAGTACAGCTGAGGGTCACATGGCGGGCGGCACCCTATGCTTGTAGGCCAAGCCCTTGCCACTACCAATATGGCCGTTATAGCCAATGTGCTTAATTTTCTGTTTCAGAAACAGATGGGTGACGTTGGCGAGACTACGTCCATGTTTTATACAGTCTATGATTTTAACAGACATCCATCCAGGATAGAGCTAAAAAATTAGTGAGATACCAAAGTTGGTAGAGACAGGAGAAAAACAAAGTGCATCATTGTATCAAAATTTTTGTTTGATTGATTGATTTTAATCCAATAATCGATCCTAAAAACTGACTCACATGTGATGTGCAGTTTTTGGGAGAATACAGCTCATGATACAATCTGTAGACATCATCATTCAACTTTTTTACTTGGTCTGGTTGTAAAAAAACAAACTGAAAATTGCAAATATAGGAAACATCAAAGAATGGCAGTTTTAAACAAATAGGTACCTCTTAAATCGTTTGAGAATTGAGTCAAGAGATAACCATATCACCCCAGCCCTGAAAGTTGGTCCACTTAGACTGTCGATCACATTTCACCTGGCATACTGACTGAATGTTAGCAAATAAACTGACTCAATCGCTGGGTCCGAGATGTTTGGTTTGTTAAAACTCTGGTCAAAAGTGAGCGAATTGTGGATGTTTCTAAGTTCATTAAGCAGAATAGCAGAATAGATGAGTGTGACTCTCCTTTAAGAAGAGTACTTGAAGCTCAGTGCTGTAATTTGGGTGATAATTTAAATCTCCAGATTAGAAAGGGCCCACACATGCAGCAGGGTTCAAATAGTGATATGGTTGGATTAAAACAGCAGTTGTCCTTCTAAGAAATAGTGAAAGTGGGGGTTCTGGCTGGGGCTCAGGCTTCTGAGGAAATGACAGTAATCTTTTTGATCAACACTTAAGCCCCATTTGTGAGCACTACCAGCAAAAAAACCTTTACTCGAGAGCCACTACAGAGGTTACCCTCTGAACACCCAAGGACTAGAACACACATATACACACATACAGATAAATAAACACACGCAGCTTTCTCTTTACAAAATGACCTTGTGTGTTTTTTAATCATTTTTCTCCCTCACGGTTTCCATCAACCCACCTGGTGGCTCATGGGACATTCCCACTTTGAAGTCTTTTGGACCCAAATTCCTTTAATTATACATTAAGATGAATCCATAATATTGATGGGGTGGCCTGGCAGCCTTGGCACTACAAAGGGTCTCTTACCAGGTCCGAGAGAAACATGAGGGGTTCCACTAATAGCTGTGCATGCTCTCGCTCCAGGTTCACATTTCACTGAATCGAGCCCATTCTTCCTCATTAAAGTGGCCTGCATTGTGCCCCAAACACACCACATACCAGCCGATGGGAATCAATCCTAGCTACAACATCTGAATTTTTACAACCATGACATGGACAAAATAAAGATTCTGCAATTCCCTGTCAAGGTGAAGAGCTATGTAGCCATAAACATGTTGATACAAAGAGCCAGTGATGTCCCCTCTCTGCTCTGCACTTGTGTTTTTTTTTCGCTGGAATTTTTTTAAAGATCCAACACCAATCCTGGCAATTTGGTCAAACAAATCAGCAGAGTTAAGAGTCTGAAAACACCAAGGTCTGAGCATTTTCCAAGTGTTTATCCACAGCCAAGTGGGTGCACTGGGACAGTGCTCTCCTTCAGCCTGCTCGGTGTGGCTGACGCTCAGGTCTTGGTGGGTAAAATCTGCAGCCTTTGGCCTGGCCGGCAGAAGGGTCCTTGACACAGGCTCTCCTCAGTGCAAAAAAACCCTCGTCAGTCCTCATGGCAGCACACCAGCTGAATTACAGAAATATTTGGACAAACCCAAATCTAAGGCCCTAGACTAATCATTTCTCCCATCTGAAATGAGGAAGGGGAGCAGTCTGCATGAAAACTGTCTCTGATTCATAGCAAAATACTTCTAAGCACTTTTGTTTTCTACTTTTCTCATTGTAGTGGATCTCTTGGGCTTGTGCCATCATTTCCAACCGGTTCACCTGTTCACTGAGACAGAAAAACCTGCAGAGTCCAACCGATGGCATTAGACTTGAATGCCTTTTCTTTGCCATTGTCTCTTTGCGACTTGGTTGCAGAGATGAACTGTGCAAATATAGGAGAAAAAGAAAGAACAGACAGTGTTAGAAGAGCACTGGAAAATGTCTGTAGTCCTTACAGGTAAGGCTTTTCGTAAATGACTGATTTACTGTAGCGAGGCATAGCATCTGTTTTGTGTTTGACTTGCATCTTGAGGGAAGGTAAACCCCTTCACCTCCAAACTTTTCAGACTAATTTAAATAATTCAGGCAGACATGCATTAGCGAACAAACATGCCACTTTGAGGAGTACAAGGATTCATGGCGGCTGTTCAGTGTGCTCATTCTTGGGAAAATACTTCATGTGTCTTCTCAATGCGTCTGCTGTTTTTCAGTGACAGCTGATAAATGCATGGCTGAACAGAACCTGAGCCAGATGCAGCCTGTTCACCATTGTTAAAATGAAGATGCTGGGCAATCACAAGCAGCTTTTACAAGACCTTTCTAACTTTCATACCTCGGCACTAAACTCCCTCCAATCAATTTTTTTCTCTTTCCCCTCAGAGTTTCCCCTCTTAACCCCTGTGTGTGGGTAGCCTCAGGTTGCTGAGGTTAGGTTAAACAAGCCGCCATCAAAGCCATATTACCACTCGGGTCAGAGGAGGGTCAGGGTGCAGCAGGGTGTGTGGTTTGAGGCCCTAACTGGAGGGCACAACTGCCAACCAGCCAAATAGTACTGCCCTGGATGGTTACACAAGCAGCAACTCTATTATGTTCAGCTTTACTCGGTGCACAAAGCTCAGCTGTCTGTGCAGCCGTACCAAATCACTGAGCAATGCTGCGTGTGCCAAAGGAACGCAAGTGAAAGAGTCGTTCCCTGCAAGTCGAGTAAGAAAAAAAAGTTACTTTCATGAAAGTGAAGATTAGCGGGGTGTTGAGGTGGGCTAAACATCCTTGGTGTTGATGGCCATTAATCTGAAAATTACACATCTTTTATGTATCTGGCAGCTGCGTGTCTGTAAACTTCACAGTGGCCTTTTTGTTCCAGTCCTTTGAACCCCTGGGCATTTAACGTTCCTCACATCCCTCCCCAATATTCCTCCTCCAGCTTAACTATGATGAGTACAGTAAAGGCTCATTTAAAGGGTCATTAGCGTTAATCCTCCAAAACAATGAGGAAGGAGAAACAATGTGCTCCCTGGTTCTCTGACTTGGTCCAGGAATAAAGACCTCTTGTCTACTTTGCAGATGTGTGGAGGAAACCTGTTTGACTTGTATGAAATATATGAAATAAATAAAATACTTCATCCAAAAAGAAACAGTTTCTCTAGGGGTTGGTGAATTTGTGAACTTGTGTAAAATTTAAAGGCAAATAATCAATAGACTTAAACAAGAGCCAATCAGATGCAGATGCTTAATCAGGCTCAGATCTGCTTTTGATACTTGTTTTGTACATTCTGTAACTCAAAAAGTGACAAACGAATCTTCATGAAGTTTTCAGGAAATGTTCAAAATGGGATAAGAAAGAAGTGACAAAATTTGGAGGTGATCCAGATCATCATCTGTATCTAGGTTTTTTTTTTAAAGGATTCTTTTTCATTGTAAGATTGGGCCATTTTTACCGTATGTGTATGGTTCTCCATGATAAATGGTCAAAAAGAGTCTCTCAGGAGTTAAGATTGTCATTTTATTCTGTAGAGTCCACAATGTGCAGTTTTCCTGCAGCTGTGTAGCTTTTTTTTTTGTAGCACCATCTGTTTTTGTCATGAAGGTTTACAATTCTACAACTCTAGCTACTGGTGCAGTAGTTGGGCTTGGTGTGTGCCTTGCTCTGCTGTATAAGCCAGTAAACTCTGTGGATAAAGCCCCTCCCTGAGGACAGGTTTTTTGTACCTTTTTCTTTGCATTAATTCTTGTGGTTAACAGGAATGCTCTGAACCAAATCCGACCAAAGATGAATCATTGGTGTACCCATTTTTCCTAGTCATGGGTTTTAGACCAGCCAGTTGTCTTCTGCTCTAAAAACTCTGCTCATGCACACTGCTCTTCTCAGTAAACTAGTCTTTTTCTTCAGCGATTAAGAGTCAAGCTACTAATAATGTTACTCATGTTGACCTTAAGATGGACAACTGCCTAACGACCCTGATGCATGTTTTCAGCAGATTCAGCTAAAACAACAGTTTTGAGTGAACTTCAGATGACCTTGTGAGGAACGTGGATCAGATATTATGAAGTTGGGATACGAGGTAATCTAAAGGACAAAGGGAGGCCTGCTGAGTCGTTCAGCTTGGGCCCACATCCCATTGGTTGTCACATATGGCACTTTATTAGCCCTGCCATCTCAGTCGTTTCAGACAGTGTAGCTATTGAAACCACCATAACCAACAGCATCAGCACCACAAGGATTGTCTCAGGTTTCACAATGAGCCTTCTTGTGTGTTTTCTCACTTCTCTCAGTCCCATGAAGAGCCCATTGCTGGGAACCATTGGCATGTAAAATTGAATTTGTGCTGGGTGCTAACATTACACTACTTGGCTGACTAGCTTACAGTTGATTTCAAGTCTGCTCAACTGAAATAGTTGATTTTTGTCTAGATCTGGGATGCCTCTATTGTTCCTGGGAAGTGATCCCATTCATGTAGGAGGACTTGAACCCTCATGGCAGGAAAATGTTTTTTTTTCTTTCTTTTTTTTTTATGGGAAGAGGTCTTTGTGTGTGAGTGTCTTATGAGTCTCTGTGTGTCACCATATGTTTGTACTGTAGTTTGGGATGTGTGTGTAATTCACTGTGAGGTTCTGTGCACTCTGCCACCCTGCGCTGGAGGGGTGTTTGTCCAAACGGCGCCAATGTTTGCACAAGGCTGTCACGATGACTGGGTTGGCTGGCCCAGACACTGCTCATCTGAAACGCAGGACAAACCAAAGGGCTCTTAAATCTTTGACTGAAGCGCCAGTGGAGACAACATCTGACTAGAGGAAAACCAGATAAACAATTCAGCACCAAAAAAAACACCACACACCTCTTAACCATTTGAGATTCAGAGAAGATTCATTGTATTGATGTTTCCTTATTCACAGCTATCTGCTTTTCACATCAATATGAGAACAAGTGTGTGCATAGAGGGGCTTTTTTCTTAATTAAAATCACCATCATTCTTAATTATCCCACTAAGGTCAGACTGTGATTCCAAGTTAAGACATATAAATGATGACTTCTTCAAGGTGTTACTTACATGCCAATTGATGCGGGCGCCTTGTGGAAATAAGGGTTAAGGCGGAGCCACACAGTAGGGTTTGTTAGGCTCAGGTGTCATAGACCTGCCATTTGTTTTCAGGCCATTAACTCCGAATAGTGAGCGGTATGGTGCCACCCGGCAGGATGGCTGCTGCCCACACAGCCCTTTTTCACAGGCAGTGATGAAGTACTCATTGTAGCAGAGTAATAGCTCACCTCACAGCCTGAAGCCATTTTTCACAGACTATTTTACAATTAAGGTGATCCTTCAAGGAATCTATTGATCAATATTTGAACTTCATCTGTCTTTGTTTGGTTTAAAGTTCATCTTTTCCTATCAGAGAGTTCAAGATTTAACTGCAGGACTGGTAAAGTGTAGGAAAAAGGATTTACAGCCTCTTTCCTACCAACCATGACTTTGTAAGAGGCTGCAGAGTGCTACGATGACTCAGTGCTACGCTGTGATTGGCGACAGTGCCACTGAGGTTAATGTAGCGGAACCCTCTCCCCGCCTCTCGTGCCCCCTAACCCCCTCCCCCCTAGTGTGGTCCCATCCTCCCCACCGGCCCTCTGTCACGCTTGACTCAACAGGGGGTGACTTTTGAGTGACAGGTGGAAGGTGGACCGCAATTGGTCGACACAGGAGAGTGGCTGTGGGTGTTTGAGTGCAGGCAGCCAATGGCGCAGTCTTGGCACAGTTAGCCGAACAACAGCTCTCCAGTAGTGATAGAGAGTTTCCGAGCGTGAGTGTGTGTTATCTGATACAGAGGGAGAGAGTGAAAAAGACAAGAAAAAGCTCTGAGATAACGCACGAGGAAGACCAGACAGAATGAGACTGGAGGGATTCTCTGAGGTGAGCTCAGGGTTTCTCCATCTTTGCTTTTCTTTTGATGACAAAGTTCTTTGTGTTTCTGTGATTTTTCTGGGTAAAGTTTTGTTCAGGAGGAATGATGTTGAGGGATTTTGTTTTCATGGGAGTGTATTCATGGAGTTGCAGTCAGGATGCAACACATGTTTGAACTGTTGGGTAAGTTTTCCGCGGTGGACCATCAAGCACTGAAGTGTGGAAGAATCTTTTTTGGCTCTTCTGTTTATATATAAACTGCTGTGTGTGATTTGTGACCAGATGTATAAATTGTTTCTGAAGTAAAGCGCCTCAGATGTTTCTGGATTAACTGTCTTCCTGGGAGCATGATGCAATCCCCTATTCCACCTCTTTAAAAATAGCCTGTGTTACTTTTTTCCCTTGGTATAATATCTCAGAGTGATTTCTTCTTCTCTGTCTTCACAGCCAACCACAGCTGAGGGAGCTGCACGGGTGTGAGTGAGCGGTCTGGCTGGACCTCTTCTCCCATCCCTAATCCTCCCACCTAGCCAGCCCGTCTCCTGTCGTCTCAGGCATCATGCTGGTGCACTGGTTGGCCTGGATGGTCCTGTTGTCTCTGGACTGGGCTCCAGGCAGCTGGGCCTTCATCACCACACGGGCTCAGGGGCTGAGGGGTCGCATCCAGAGAGACCGTAGAAACATCCGGCCAAACATTATCCTCATCATGACAGATGACCAAGATGTGGAGTTAGGTAAGGCTGGCACACTTCCTGGTCTGCTTTGAACCATCAGACTCTTTTTTTTCTTGGGTCCTTTTTTATTATTTTGTATTACCAAAAACGTTACTGAAAGGTGTAATACCTTTTATGTACTGTGTTTTAATCAAGTGCTTTGTCTTAATGGGCATTTGCATCAGGAAATTTGTGCTTTTTCTCAACACATGAAATATTAAACAGTGGCCATAAGCCAGAGCCAGATGGCCATCTGGCCTATTAACTGCTGAATTATAATTAATTACCACTGAGTGAATTCAGTGTGAAAAGGTCAAGTTATACAAATATTTAGAAGATAATGTTAATACAATCTTTAAGAGTTGATTTATACAAAAAAATATCCTCAAAAGATGTCAATGAAGCTGCATCATATCAGACTGACCTCCAAACCTTGTCCTTCAGGTTCACTACAAGTGATGAACAAAACCCGTAGGATTATGGAAGATGGAGGCACGACTTTCACCAACGCCTTCGTCACCACACCCATGTGCTGCCCGTCTCGTTCCTCGATGTTGACGGGAAAGTATGTTCACAACCATAACACGTACACCAACAATGAGAACTGCTCCTCCCCTTCCTGGCAGGCTCAGCACGAGCCTCGCTCATTCGCAGTCTATCTCAACAACACTGGCTACAGGACAGGTCAGTCAAAAACAGGATCTCTTATTTATGAGCTCTTTTTTATTCATGAAAATCCAAGTCAAAGATGAGCATCAATGCAGAACTGTTCATGTTTTCCAGTTGTATACTTTGATGCATTTTATAAGTTACGTATGGATATCATGAGATGCTGTCAATCAACAACAGCTCAAATGTCCGCCTGGCTCCTCAATACTAGCTCAATACAAATTTATACAGCACGCTCGACTCCACTCCGCCCTGCCTGGCTGTCTGCTGTGAGAAATGCAAACACAGTGAGTGTGCCAGGTTGCTGTCATGTTGCCTCAGACAGTGTCTGTGTGAGTGATGGGCAGGCGTTGGACTGGGCAGCTCAGTGGGGTCCTGTGGGCTGCAGCGTGGCCTGCGGTTTTTGAGCCGATGCGTTAGCCTGCAATTAGCCATCTCTGGGACAGCCTGGCACCCTGCCCGGCCTATCCGAGAAATCTCTGCAGGGAAGCCAGTGAAAAAGAAGAACTGCAGAAAAGTTAAAGAAAGAAGTCGGAGATGTGAACAGTGGTGTTTGAAAGTTTGAAGTGAAAAAGAATCAAAACTTGAACTTTAAAAGACATCGTCTCTTTTTCTGTCCCACTTTTCTGCAGGCTTCTTCGGCAAGTACCTCAATGAGTACAATGGCAGCTACATCCCACCTGGGTGGCGCGAATGGCTCGGATTGATAAAAAATTCCCGCTTCTATAATTACACTGTCTGTCGCAATGGTTACAAAGAGAAACATGGTGCAGATTATGCCAAGGTATGTGTTTCCATCACTTCTAAAGAGAGACCATTAACTCAATCACTCATTTGTTTTCCCTTTATGACCTAATGTAGAGACTTCGCCTGACAAATTGCAGGTTTCATTCTTCTTATAAATACAGACATCTAGGACCTTCACTTATCGTGGTGTTGTGATCTAGGCTGACAGGAATTTTCATTTGAGAATTAAAGGGAAAGAGCTGTTGGAGGTGGCGTCTCCTCTCTGTGCTGCATCCCTTTATTATGACACACTGTACCTCCACATTTAGACTCTGTAGAGTTAAAGCGTATTTATCAGAAGGAAACTTTTTCTGAGATAAACACCACCCATAGCTTGTCTTTGTCTCTGTCTGAATCCTTTTCCTTTTCATTTTTGAACTCACTGGGAATCATTTCATGAATGTACCACAATAACAAAGGGAAGGGAGACTTCACTTTACCATGTTCTGAGTCTGGAGATGAACACCGTGGTTGCCCTGTCTTTCTGCGGCTTTGGATGGCATGTGTGATCAATCTTCCACAAATGTTTTTGCAAGAGCTGTCAGTTTGTTTTTCGCAGCTCCATGCCAGTATCTTCCCAGGTAGCGTTTCCTTGGGCACATGAGGAATCCGTGAGGAGGGTTGTAGTTTGGATACATGTCAAGTTTCAAGATGGTCCGTCCAAAAGATGGGCAAACAAATGTCTGGACTGCTATCCCTCTGCCAACTTGGACTGAGGTGTAAAGTTACCCACAGGCTGAGGCCCAGGTGTTTACATGACATGTGCTTGGTCAGCAGATTGTGGTTTAAAACCAAATGGATGCACTATTTGCACATTTAGTGCCAAGAACCATTACCCTGGTACCACTCAGACCAACACAACTCCTCTTTTGAGACTCACACAGGGTGAGAGGTTTATAGTTATCCACATGTAATGCCTCTGGCACACCATGACATTGTGATTAGATGAGGCACTCACCCAGTGATTTCATTCAATTAAGTCCCATCTGATTTTCCATCTGTAGAAGGATGAGTTCATTGAGGTTAAGGCTTTTGTGAAAAAAAAGGAAACTTCTTATAAGTCCATTTTAGTGCGAGAAGATGCAAGCTCCTTTTTTTGCATCTGATTCTAAACCAGTGTTCATTTAGACAGAAGGGCGCCAATCAAGAATGATGCTTCAAGTGAGTTGAATCAAATCTTTCTGACACTTTTGAATTGGAAGTTATTCAAGGGAATATCTTCTCATTGAAACCAAAATTGTATTGTTTCTTCAACAGTCAGACCAGCGCATTTGCTGTTGCACTTTAAATGTCAGAATGAGAATTTCTATGAGGAAATGTCAATGGGAAATTAAACCATGTTTAATGAGTTTGTATTACGTGACTGCCACTCTGAATGCATCATCCCCAAAGGGTTGTGGGAAAAGTGATACTCTTCACCTCCCTGACCATTTCAGAGTTGCTGGCCAGGCATTCCCCATGACACTGTCACTTCCTCACGACCTGCCAGAGCCTTAAGCAGCACTGGCACCGATTTCCAGAGAGCTGGTTAACACGGAGAAACAAGTATGGCAATGCTTTGCTGTGCCATGTGCACACAATCACCAGTCTCCACTGGCATGCGCTGCCACCGGGCCATTAAAGCTATCCTGGCTATAAAGGCTAATAATAGAGACAGGATGAATCAGCCAGACACACTTCTGACATTTCAGGGAAATCACCCTTTACCCTTTCATTCTGAAGCTGGCACTCCCTTCCGCATGTTGTGTGCCAAACAGCAGCATGCCAAAACTGCAGGTAGAATGGTTGGTCTACTGTTGGAAACTTGGCAAAAGCTTTTGTGATTTCAGCTTAGGGTGTGACCTCGAGTATATTTAAAAATAAAAGAGGCTCCACCACGCCTGGAATAAAGGTTGTGATAAAATGACAACGCCTGTGTTTTGTTTGAAGTGACAATTTCACATTTCCTGAGTTGAAGCTCTTTAAAGTACATGATCCTTTCATTCATTTGGCTGTGCTCTCTTTGTAAATGCCACTAAAGTTCGGAAACGGATTACTCAGCGTCTAGTGGCCCGTACATCATCTCCATGTCCTTTATGTTTGTCATCATTCACTTCAGCTTGTTACAAGATTAATGCCTGAGGCTTATACATTTTGATGCTTTTGTATTTGATTTGTGTTCCATCATAACCCAGACTCAATCATCAAGAATGAAGGGAAACACAAAAAGCAGAGAGACAGTATCGAATGAAGTTGCATAGGAAAAGAGAGAGGGGCTAGCCCCTCAGGAGTGGAGTACAGATGGTGGGAACCGTCATAACAACATACCATTTGAGAGCACCAGGCTCCTCTCACCGTCAATTGGTGTCACATTCAATAGTGCAGAGATTCACTGATGTGGCAAAAGTCCATATACTGTATACACATACACACAGGCCAGAGCACACACTCACATTAACACACACAGGCAAGCTGCCAGCTGTTGACTCGACAGATTGGTAATGTAGTGTACTCAATGGCCCCGGTTCATATCCCCACTGGCCCCTCTCCATTTATTTTAAAAAGACTGAACCGGGGAGAGCAACGTGTCACACTGATTGGTCTGCAAACGGGTTTTATCAAAGCTTGTGTTGTTTCACATGTTTCCCCAATCCCTCCTTCTCTTCACCTGGATTTCTAAACCCAGCAGCACCGAATAACTGTGTGTTTCTCACTGTTTTTTTTTCCAGGACTACTTCACAGACCTGATCACCAACGACAGCATCAACTTTTTCCGCATGTCCAAGCGAGTGTACCCTCACCGCCCTGTGATGATGGTCATCAGCCACGCTGCTCCGCACGGCCCCGAGGACTCGGCCCCGCAGTACGCCGAGCACTTCCCAAATGCTTCACAGCACATGTGAGTTACATGCAGACTCAAATCATAGCACATGCTCCAACACATAGGCTCATCAGGGTTCCCACATTGGAATTTTAAGGCTGTGAAATAACGAGAAATAAATGTGTGAGGCTCATGTTTAGAAATTATACACCCAGACGTTCCTGCAGCTTTCATCTACCGTCGTATGGAAATCTTCGTGTTAACAACCAATTAGAGATTTTATGATTTGGTGTACCTGACATTATCCCAGCGCCCCAGCCCGTCAATCCCCCAGTGATGACAGGTTGTTTAGGAGCTCCTGGGGTCTGCGACTCGGCAAGCGTGAAATCAAAATGATTTATCGTCCAAGAAAAGCTCAGGCACATACCATTAAGAAGATCAGTGATGTCTTTTTTTAAACAGAGCACTGTGCTCATGTGGAGCCAACTTTGGCCTTCCTCAACTCATCACTGAATTGAGGCAGCACTCCAATACTCGGGGTCGTTCCATGGCAACATGCCCTGGCATCTCTTGGTGGGCCAAGGCTCCCAGGATGCACTGCTCCACTGAGTAGGGGGAGGGGGTACTTAGAGTTGTAGCAGTGGAGTTCATAGCTCTGGGACTGCTGTTCCCTTTCAATATTTTTTTGTTTTTTTTTGTTTTCCTGAGCTTTATGTCTCCCTCTTTCATCCCGTCACTTTTTACCTACTTTAAAATCCCCTCCGTCCGTTTGCTCTACCGCTTTGTTGTCTATCTCTACATCTCTCTTCTTCCTCTCCCCCTCTCCTTCCCTTTTGTGAATTCTGCTGAAGACTTCCTGATTCTGTCCATATCAATGAGTATTTTCTCCCCGCAGCTCCAGGGACGAGAGGAATGCATTGTGCGCCTTTGTGACATTATTAATTTATTTTTAGCTCGAGCCTCCGAGCGAAGGAGGCGGAGCTGGGGCCTGTGGCTGACTAAAGGGGTTGCCCCAGTGATTTTGTGTATAGAATATGTGGCACGACTTCTGTGGAAGGGACTAAAGAGTGTTTGTTTTGCTGTTGTCTTGTAACACTTCAGTAACAGACATGGAGAGCTGTTTTGGTGGGAGACTGTTTGGAGCTAGTTACATTCTATGTGGATATTTGGCACAGTTACACTTTGAGTTATGGTAATTTTCTACAGAAGTCTGCAGACCATGAAGTACCTGTAATTCATAATGCACAGAGTTGGGAAGACGCTGAAGTAAAGGAGGAGCAGCCTCATAAATCAAATGAGTGTCTGTACTTTTTGACAGCAACAATAGCAGGGGAGGTTTGATGTTAATGTCATTAACATTCCTCTCTGAAGGTGTCTCTTGGATCCAAGCGCAGCTCCTGACTTATTTTTAAACTTTCTAGATGTAGTGTACTTTCTCAGCAGCATGTCTCTTTGTAGCAGGGAGTGAGTGGAAGTTATTCCAGCCGTCGTGCAATGAGTAACGTTAATGTAACTAATCCTCATACTGGATGTGTACATAGTAAGTTTTGTAAGGTCAGGACAGGAGGCTAGATAGTGGGCGCAGCTCGCCTTAGGCTCCAGTAATCCAGAGCTAATACCATAAAACACGACCTATATGTGACATGTGGCAGGTGTGACCTCTCCTATGGACTGGCTTCATTCCGCTGACCTCTGCATTCCTGGTTCCCTGGTGCCCAGGGCCCCATACCTTGGTGGCCCATTGCCCAGAGACTGGTCCCTTTGTGGGGCTTATTAGACCGCCTGGGTAGGTGGGTGAAGAGTTCACCCTCCTCACAAAGCGGGCCTGAGGAGACGAGGGCAGAAGGCAGCTCACTCAATCAGAGCAGAGCAGATTCTAAAGCGGGTCTTTATTAAGAATCCAGATCTTGATACTTTGTCTCCCTGGAGCTCAGTCAGGAAATAAACTGATTCTCTTGCAATTTAAGAGGCCAGATACACACACTTTCAGTGTTTTATTCTACCTAACAAGTTTGTTTTTCTAAATCAACTTCATCTGTAACTCAACCACATGTCTCCTCCATCTACACCTAACAGGTGAGCAGCTCCTCTCTCTGCTGGAACAAACAAAAAGCCCGCTTCACTTTTCACTCCCCTTCATCCACCCTTCTTCTATCCCCTTTTCAAATGACCAAGACATATTGAGTTTTTGGTCCAGAACTTGTTGCAAACTTGACTTTGGGGCCTATTATTTTCTTAAGCATGTGCCAACCCTCAAATGTCATGTCTGTGCCAAGAGCACAGCGGAGCTCGGAGACTCTCGTCTCTGTGTGAGGGGAGAGATGGCCAGAGAGAGGTGTGGAAAAACAGCGACAGTGCTGGCTGCTGAGTATTTGTACATTTCCTTCAACACATAGAGCAGCTATTTATGATTTTTTAACGCAGTGGACAACTGTAGCACCTGTTACTGAGCAGCAGTTTGTGAGAAGTAGCAGACAGGTGTTTTTTGGCACCAGGGATGAGGTCTTGCATGCATCCATTAAGATTTTCTTGCTTATGTGCTACCTCAGCAGGCGCACAGAATACATGTGTGCTCTGTAAACCCCACAGCAGGGAGTTTTCTCACATCCCTGTCTCCTGTTTCTCCTGTGTGTGCCTGTCTAGCACCCCCAGCTACAACTATGCCCCCAACATGGACAAACACTGGATCATGCAGTACACTGGCCCCATGAAGCCCATCCACATGGAGTTCACCAACTTCCTGCATCGGAAGAGGCTGCAGACACTCATGTCTGTGGATGACTCAGTACAGAAAGTAAGAGCACCACTAACAACACCTCAGCAGTCACTTTGGCACATGTTTTTGTTTCAGATGTCAGCGTTATTCATTGTCTGTTTTCTCATGTAATTTGTTTTCCTCCAGGTTTATGAGATGCTAGAGGAAACTGGAGAGCTGGACAACACTTACATCATCTACACAGCAGACCACGGCTACCACATTGGTCAATTTGGATTGGTCAAGGGCAAGTCGATGCCCTATGACTTTGACATTCGTGTGCCATTTTTCCTCAGGGGACCAAATGTAGAGCCAGGGGCTGTGTAAGTCCAAGCAAAACTTTATGTGCTTAAAAGAACGAACAGGACTTCGTGTTGCTTGATGCCTCTTTGTCTAAGTTTTCATTTGTTTCAAAACATTTTTCTATTCTAAAACAACTACCGTTTTTCAGAACTTAACCATGGGTGTCTGTTTTCCTTCAGAAACCCTCATCTGGTCCTGAACATAGACCTAGCTCCCACGATCCTCCACATTGCAGGGCTGGACACGCCTCCAGACATGGATGGAAAGTCCATTCTTAAACTGCTGGAACAGGACAGGACTGGCAACAGGTCTGTGTGGATCCATCATGCCATGCTGTCATGGATATTATGTACAGTAATTGCACAGTGTGTATGATATGTGCAACAGTACTTTTCATTTACCATTACTGAGCGAATGCTAATTTCCAGAGCCAAAATAATTGCGTTTTGCTCCAGCTGAGCACAAAGTGGGTTTGGGGCAATTTAGTGGATTTTCCTTGGCTGTGGGACTCTGGCTTGTGTCCGTTGAGGTTCTTCTAATGAGGTTTCCTGTAGAATTTGTTTGCAAATTGAATCATTTGTTTCCCAAGCAAGCTAAGTCTACACAAAGCAACCAATATTTAAGGAAAGGCATTGTCTCTTGTTTGGGATTCAAAAGAAGCACAAACAGTTGTTGTAAATATGTATCTTTAATGCAGGAAAACATCAATCACATTGAAAAATGTACAAAGAAAGTGGTTTAGTATATTTAATGCTTAAAAAACCCTCACACCATTTCCTTGCAACCACAAGGTTTTTGAGCTGCATGTTTGACATTCTGTAGGCGATGGTGAGTGCATGGGTCTTATAATTTCTGTAAACTTTGTACGTTTTGTTTTCTCAGATTCAAACCCAACCGGAAACCCAAAGTCTGGAGGGACACATTCCTGGTGGAGCGAGGGTAAACTGGACCTCTTTATTCCGTTTCCACACCACAGACACACACAGGCCACTGCAGAGCATTGAGTGTCACACAAAACTGATGAAACATTAAGATGAACCCAAAATGTGCAAGGCTCAGTGCGTGTCCTCTCTTCCAGAAACGCAGCTGCTTTTCTTACTTATTCGTTATCTGACAGACGTTTCCTGACCGCAGCCGGCTTGGAAGGGAGAAGTGGGGGGAAGAGGTTTTAAGAAGTCTGAGATGTTAAGTGAAGCTCAGAGCGTTTGGTAAATTATGACAGTTCACGCTAGAGGCGCTTACATGAGTAACCAGGTTGTTTGATTGTTCCAAGCAGAATAGACAATCTTTCTCTAAAGGGGGCTTTTGTTATGAAAAACACACTTTGAGACACTCACCTTCACTCAGCCTAGTTTGTTTGAGACAAAGGGAAGGTAACTTTAAGTTACATGATGGAACAAAGTCTCGTACAAAGTAAACAAAGGCCAGTCAGGGTCAGTATGATGTTACCTGAGGAATGGCTTGAAGGCTCAGTCCACTCATGGGAAATGTCACCAGCTCCTTCAGTGGGGAATGCAGCAGTAACATTATAGCCAACACTTGACTGTTGAGTCCATGCAATGCAAGCAATGTTTTTTTCTAAAACCCTGATAGATCTTCATTTAACCTCAGCTCTGCTGCCAGGCGTATGATGTTTACCTTCAAATCTATAAGGCAGCTTTCAATCACTTAAGGGTAGGGTCTGCAGGAATTTTTTGTAACCTTTTAGTGAACACAAATTCAAATTGGGCTCCCCCTCCTTGGCTCAGTGCCAGTGGCAGCACACACACTGCTTCGGACTATGACTGTGTGAACACACTCACTGAAACCACCTGCAACATCGCCATCACCTGGCTTTGCGTGTTAGCATAAGCTAATCACAGGTAACTGACACATACCAGGTTAACTTCAAGTGCACGAAAGCGAGTGGCAGTCGAGCCAAGCTTCACCTTTTTTTAGTAAAAAACGTTATCTGTTTGGCGTTTCGTTTCACTTTGGTTGTGTTTTTCTTTCTCCGTGCTACACCCACTACTTTAGCCATTCAAGATATTACCAACACACTATTATCAACAGGCAAAGTCACTTGTGCACTAGTGATTGGCTGGTGTAACCATGCCTCAGAAACGTCTTGATACAGTCAAAACAACATAAAGGCTGAGGAGAGGGTTTGAGGCAGACAGAAACACTGACACACATGTAAAGAGACCTGTACAAGACGATCAAGCAGGATTATTTCTGTAAAAGTTGACATTTTATTTTTTTGTTGGAAAATTCTGCAGACTCTACCTTTAACATGTTGGGCTGTGTTGACCTGACATTTTGAGTAGAAATAGTCCCCTCAGGCTTTTTTGTGCCTGAAAAAAGTAAAAATCTAAATGCATATGAAAGGAAGGACAGAAGACGGACAAAAGGAGGGGATTATGGGAGGGACGGTAACTCTGGTCACGGCTGGATTGTGCTGGCAGCATGTGTAATAATACTGTACATTACAGTATGTCGTGTTCTCCCACACAGCTGCTGTTTTCCCCACAGTTATTATTTCCTCATGATCCATATTTCTTTCCAAATCGCTGTCTTGGCTCGCCCATCTCCTTCCCACTAATTTGCTCATTTGCCAGTGACTGCATCAACATCTGCAGACACGAGAGTTTGAAAGAAGCAGTAGTTGGCTCTCGCTGCCGTTGCATGCAGATTCGTCTCCTGCTGGCGTATGTTTGTGGTCTATGGACCGCTGAGTATGAAATGAAAAGAGTCTGACCTTTGACCTGTCAGGGCTTTAGCTCTTTTAATCCATTCCTCCATTAATCCACACTGTTTATTGAGGCTGTCTGCTCGTGCGCTTGTGTCTAAACGCAGAGATTAGCCTCCAAAGACCTTTCACTGTGTTGCTTGGGCACAGACATAACCACACACACACACAAACAGTAGCTAATGTTTTTGTGCTGCTTTAATGCGAGTCATTTGATCCACCTGATGATTTGATATTGGTATCCACAGTAAGCCTCACAGTAATGTATTCAGAGCATGTGAAACGCTGTCTGACAGCTGGGACTAACTACATTGTTTGCGAACCCAGTCATCGATGTAATGCAGACGTCAGGGAGTGACTTTGACTACAACAGTTAGCTCGTTAATCACTCTTGGCTTAATGCTAAAAACTATAGCCAACCCACTGTGTGAATGTTGGCTGTTTTCCACTAAAACCGAGCGCCGGACAAGACAGAAAGCCTACTCTTGAAGGGGACAGGTTGTTCTGCGCTTTGCAGACGCCATCACTCTGTCTGTGTGTTGCGAGCAGCCAGACCGTGTTGGCAGGAGCGAGTGGGGGACTGGGGACTGGCATAGCCTGGACAGAGACTCAGCCAGGCCTTGTGGTGGTAGCAGAGGAGAAGGGGGCGGGGAAAGTGAGCGGGATGCCAAGCTGAGGTCAAACAGCTTGGCCTGGAGCTGAGCTCTGGTGTGATGCAGTGCTGAGCTCCATGCCCAGACCCTCTCACACACCACGGATACTTCATCCATTCAGAGACCATGACAAGCACATAGGATGAGCTCTTAAAGTACAAAACAGGAACTCTTAAATTTTATAAAACTTTCATCTGGCTCTAAAAGTTTGGCTTTGTTCACTGAATACACCTTTCTGCCGCTTCTTCTTTCCTCTTATTGTTGTTTATTTGTGTGTTTTGCAGGAAGATCCTAAGAAAGAAGGATGACTCAGTGAATACTCAGCACACCAACAGCCTTCCCAAGTACAAGAAGGTCAGAGAGACGTGCCAGCAGGCTGAATTCCAGACGCCCTGTGAACAGCCAGGACAGGTAAAACTAATACACCATGCACTCACACACACGTGCACTGTTTATTTCTGCAAACACAAACGACTTCCCCTGAAATCCACTCAAGAAAATTAATCTGTTTTAAGGACTAGCCTTGAAGTGACCTCCATACTGCCTGTTGAACTACTCCACAGAGCCACAACAGAAATAGCCATTAACTGAACATCACTCTGCTTCATAATTGGACCCTTTTGCACTCTTATGTGGTGCATTCATTTTTTGGTACTTCACTTTGATCTTGCGCCCATTAATTTTCTGGCACACCAGCAGCCGAGCAGTGCAGTAAGTGGCCTTGGAAACCAGACCAGAACAATACAAATTGCTACAAGTTTCAGGTAGCGTTAAATTACGGGCAGAGTTTCTGAAGGGTGGACTAATGCAATCCAGATCCAATTTATGGTCACATAAATGTGCGTACGTAACAATCAGTGTTGGAGGCCACAGTGGAGCCAGTCCAGCTGAGTTCAGCAGTTTGTGTGTGTGATGTAAATGTATGACACAATGTGTGTAAAGCAGAAAAAATGAGCTAGAGATGGAATGATTTAACTTTGAAACGGCTCATCTGGCATTTCTGTGAACAGCTGGAAAACAAGAAAACTTTTTCTCTGAGATTTCTTGTAAAAATCCTGCTTTCAAACAGCCAGTGAGTGCTTTTTTTCGTATCACCGTTTAGTTCTCATCTCTTAATCCACTCCTCTTCTTCTGTCATTTATGCGCAAAGAGGAAGAGGATGGATCTTTGTCAAGGATTACAAAAAACTTGATGCCTCCTAGGCCCTGCTTACCTCCTGTGTAAACCAAAACTGTGGTTCAAGCTGAAGTATTGCATGGAAAAATTTAACGGGGGCCTTCAACAAGCATATTAAATCTCAGTCCTAAACCTGATGTGGGTTACAAAGAAAGACGTTTTGTTTTGAGAAATCCTAAAGGTTTAAATGTGACCAAATGATCTTCTAAGAGCTGAGCCTCTGCGGTGTTTTTGTCACAAAGCTGCTGCGGTCCTTTTGGAAATCGATCGAGTGATAACTCTACGGGTTTGTTGTGGGTTCACCAGATTTACTCACCAGGGACATCGAAACCGTTGTTACTGTATGTTTTTGAGGAGAATAAGAGAGTGTGAGTGACTTGCGGTGTTTTGGCTCTCCTACTTCCCACTCATGTTTCAGCTTGCACGGTCATCCGTGTCTGCTCCCATCCAGCCGCCCCCTCCCTCGTCTCTCCTCCTCAGTTTCTCATCCATCTCTGCCGTCCTGCTGCTGCTGCTGCTGCTGCTGCAGTGGTGCCGCTGTGCTTTGAAAGCACTCACAGGAGGGAAGGCGAAGGAGAAGGACAAAGAGAGACAGGGATTGTTTTCACTCCTGAGTCACAACACATTTCTCCGTCTCTGCTTCTCTGTCCCTCGCGTCCTGTCTAATGCTGATATAACAGCTCTGTAAGCTCCATCACTATATGAGCCTCCTGAATGAAACCTGATCTGTCTTATGGCCCTTTGTTTGGACCTTCATTCCCACACTCACCCCTGATCATCTGCATGTCCCTCTGCAGATGTGTTTCCTGCATTTACTCCAGCGCTGCTGCTCACACGAGCAAGCCTGGATGTTCTTTGTGGGATTGGATGTTGAGAAAGAGACAATGTACGCAAGTGCTTGGCTTTGTGTTTATTCTTCTGGTGACGCACTTGGCGCAGACTGACTCAATTTGAGAGTGATACGGGCTCATTCTTCTATTTTCTAGACACCAGACAGGCCCATCTCATCTCATGTGGTCGTTTTGGTTTATCTATCCAGCTGCTTTCGGATGCCATTCTTTCCCACAGGCTGAGATCTGCCCGATATATCTGTCAGGAGCATTTCTTTCAAAAGGAGATCCTAAAGTCGCTGCAAAGTGGAGGCTTTGTTTGGGATTCAGTTAGTCTGATTGTTCACATCTTCAACACTTATCAGCTAAACTATAAAACCTCACCATGACTGAGCAAACATGTGGGATCATGTAAAAGATAAACATCAAATACACTTTGGTTTGTTCTAATTTGTAGAAATCTCTTCATTTGGTGTGGGAGGATGAAGAAACAGTTCATCTCTGAAATGTGTCCCTCCCTGTTGTCTCTGCTGTGGTTAACAGAAATGGCATTGTGTGGAAGAGATCACCGGGAAGTGGAGGATACAGAAGTGTAAAGGCGGACCCAAAGAAGGCTCTAGGAAGAGGGCCCGCAGCCTGAAGCCTCGCAGCAGTTACGACAACAGAGAGAGGGGCTGCGACTGCAGTGACGCCGTCTTCAAACCTCCCAGGGCTGAGCGCCGCTCCCATCGACAGTTCTCATCCAGTCAGCGTGAGTTCACATGAGTCTGTTACTGCTTCATCTAATGCTGTATGGTTACATGAAGTCATGTAAAGTCATGGAGAATTATTTATACACATGTGCAGGATTATCTCCGTCCAACAGGAAGGGATCTGGCAGGGATCAGACTCCTTCAGTCAACATGCAACACATTTTTTATCATTACTTCTAACATGGTACTGACGTCTATCTCTCAGTACTACTTTGAGAGAAAGAAGTCTGCACATGCTCAAGGCTAGATTTCCTGTAATGGATTATTTATGCTCTGAAAGGATGCAGATGCACTGAAAAAGCAAACATCCTGAAACAAGTCCTGCAATTTGTCTCGTGGAAGTTTCCCTGTGTGAGTGTTTTGTTAGGTTTGGGGTTGTTTGTTGCCCTCTAGTGTGTCTCAAAAAAGGTGCAACTCCAGAAATCTAACACCAACACTTTGCTGTTGCAGGTTATCGGCCACGTTTTGTCCACACAAGGCAAGCGAGGTCTCTGTCAGTGGAGTTCGAGGGTCAGATATATGATGTGGACCTTCAAGCAGATGATCAGTCAGCCGTACGCCGCCGTGTCATCTCAAAGCGTCACTACAACCCTGAAGATCCTGAGTTTGATTTGGGGACTGATGATGCTTCAGAGGAAATGCTGGCAGATGATACTAACACAGTGGGCTACCCAAACTCAGTGAAGGTCACACACAAGTAAGAAGAAGTTCCTCAGTGCTGTGTCTGTATTAACTGTCAGTCTTTAAAAGATCAGCGTATGATGGAAGGGTTTCACCTGCTTCTGTTTCAGGTGTTTTATCCTGATGAATGACAGCGTTCACTGTGAAAGAGAGATCTATCAGTCCTCCAGAGCCTGGAAAGACCACAAGAGCTACGTGGATCAGGAGGTGAGTAAGCATGCACGAGGTTCATCTCTCTGCTTCATCCTCATAAAGAAAAATTGACTGATACACTTTTCTTTCTTAGATTGAAGCCCTTCAAGACAAGATCAAAAACCTCCGGGAAGTGAGAGGCCACCTGAAGAGGACACGACCAGACGAGTGTGACTGTGGAAAGAAAGGGTAAGTGACTGAGAAGTGTCTCTTTTCTGTTGTTTCCACACAAAATGCAGTTAATTCTGAATTTGTCTGATGCCATCCCCGAAATGCAAAACCCCAAAGCTTTGTGTCTGGTCCTTAGTCTCTGTCTCTGTTTATATAAACCAGCTATTATAGCAAAGGGGACAGAAAAGCAGAGAGAGTGAGGAGCAGGAATGATCAACTCCATCCATTTAAGTGAGTTTTTCTTCCCCTTCAAACGACAGCTTTCCCTCGCTCCCTGTAGATGAATACTGACCCTGGCTTGCATCTCATCCAGTTTCATACCCATGGTAGATGTTGTGCTGTAGGTTGCTCATTATTTGCATGATCCCTGCATGTGACGTGTAAAGCTCACCTTCATGTAGATAACTGTAGTCCCCACATGATCAATCCAGCATGTGTGTGGTTTGTGTGTGCGCTCCGATGTCTTTGTAGCCCTAAATCACAAACGACCAATAAAAGTACAAATGCTATTTACACACTTTTATTCAGTATTTGCTCCCTGAATAGACCTAAAATGACAAAGCAGATGTGTGGCAGGGACCCATCTTCTTTGTGCCTGGAAGTGATCGAGTCGCATGGAAAGATAGAGTGACTCAACAGAGGGGAAATCAGTCAATCCCTCAAACACAGCGATCAACTTGCACCAGGAAACATTGGGAACACATTATGCCAATACAAAGCAGCTGTTTTTTCTCAGTGCCTGTTCTGTGTTCAGGAAGGGAGGAAGAGGGGACAGTGGCTAGAATGACATCCCAGAGAAAATTGGACAAAGTAAGAGCTTAAACATGAAAGTAAACAGACTGTCATACCCTGGCATCAGTGATGCCTTCTGGAAGTCCCCTGAAGATCTCCCACCACCGCGGCTGCAGACCTACAGGAAAGGATGACACTGATGTCATCTGTTACATTACGCTCCTTTTTTTTCTAAATTCTCTCACATTTCTGTGCAACAGGGAGGCGGTGCAGGAAATTGATGGAAGGGTTCAGCTGTACAACGAGATCAGAAGAAGGAAGAAGGAGAGGAAGGAGAAGAAGCGGCTGAAGAAGGGAGACGACTGCAGCTTGCCGGGCCTCACTTGTTTCACACATAACAACGACCACTGGCAGACTGCCCCCCTCTGGTCACGTATGTAAACTGACATCATCAAGCTCATCACAAAGCCATACTGCACACTAGTTTGTGTAAGAAGAACAGGCCTGAACAAAACAGCAACATCTGGTGTTGGAAGTTTAAGAAAATTCAAAAGCAGAAAAACTGCAGTTCCTTAAATATCCACCAGAGGCTGGCTCCAAAAGACAGTGAATCTCCATAAAGTCCTATGTTAAAATGCCTATTTCGACAGCAGACATTAGCATCTTAACAGCCTCATAACAATAATACAACTTATTTTTTAAAGATGTTAGAGCTTGCACCTCTTTGCCTTTAGCTAGCTAGTTAGCCATAGTTTGCAATAAGGTGACCACTAGGGGTGGGAGAGAAAAATAAAAAAAACGATATATCAGGATTTTTTGTTAGACAATATCAAAATCGGGATTCTTTGTAAAAAAAAATTGTCATTTTTTTATTTCAGTCTTTGTTTATAAACTGGATTAGAAAAAAGTTACCACTTTTCTCCAGCAGAGGGTGAACCTGACTCACGTGATGTGCATTTTATGGGAAAATATGGCTCCTGATATAGTCTGTAGACATTATCATCATCATTTTACTTTTTCACTTGGTCTGGTGTTAAAAAAAAGCAGATTAAAAAACGCTAAAAATGTAAATATCAAAGAATCACAATTAAAATTGAATCAACACCCCAAAAATCATAATCAAATCGCAAGAGTAGCACATCATCCCAGCTTTAGTGGCCACCATCACTGGGCTTCATAACATCTCTTCTGAATCCTATAAATGATTTAAATGACACTACATGACACCCAATTTGTTAAGATGGTAGCATTCACTCACCACTGTTCACTCACCACCACAACAGCTTTTCCTTATTATCTGTTGTCTATTAGCAGATGTTAGAAACTCCCCCTGAAATCATCTTTTTTTTCTGTCTAGTGGGTGGATTCTGTGCCTGCACCAGCTCCAACAACAACACCTACTGGTGTCTGAGAACCATCAACGAGTCCCACAACACACTGTTCTGCGAGTTCTCCACTGGCTTCCTGGAGTACTTTGACCTCAACAGTGATCCCTACCAGGTGTGTGAACATCTGTCTGCAGTCAGTCATCAGTGCTCCCTTTCTGTCTGTGTTTTTAGTGCTCCCTTATTAAAAGCTTCAAAAATAACGTTCTGAAAGCAGTTTCACCTCCCACCTTATGGAAGTAAATATGTCTGTAATGTGGATAAAACAAAACTTAACGCTTAGTTAAACACCTGTTTTCTTTTTCTCGTCTGTCCAGCTAACCAACGCTGTATACGCAGTTGATCGGGAGGTTCTTAACTCTCTACATGCCCAGCTCATGGAGATGAGGAGCTGTCAGGGTTACAAGCAGTGTAACCCTCGCCCTAAAGGCTTGGATACAGGTAAAAAAAAACAAAAAAAACAGAGAATCTCACTTCATACCTGTCTTAAAGTGGCTCGTCATGTGTACTTTTACACTGGGTGTAGAGGTCGTTGATCGGCAAACAGTGACTGAAGCAGATTTACGCACAGAGAAGAGTCAGCAGATGATTAAAGATCAGCTGTGCAGTGGAGAAGTATTCACTGTTTATTTCAGTCTGCTTCTCTTCTGTGTTTTAAATCTGTTTCTGTCTCAGTGGTGTGTGTGTGTTTGCAAATATCTGCATGCTGCATGCATTTGGGGGTGGATTCATTCAGTGATGTTTGCTGAAATTTCAGGTGGAGGTCGAGAAATCAGTGATTTGTTGATTATGTGTGTTAAATGTTTTCTTCACTCTCTTTGACTTTTTTTTCCCAGCCCAGGATTTTTGCTCACTTGAAAACTTTTTTCAGTGGTTTGCATTTTATTACTGTACTTAATAAGAAAGAGGACCCTGTTAGAGTTGCACATCCTGGCCTTCATCCCCTTTGTGACTCAGTGAGTGTTAGAGATATTATTTGGGGGATGCTGTCATCAAGGCAATTGAGGCTGTCGTTTTATTTGAGCTCATCATGGATCACTGTTGTAATCAGCCGCTATGTGTTTTTTACTACAACCACACAGTCCGAGCACTCTGACAGAGCAGATGTACCCTATAAAAGAGGATGGAGAGGGTTAAGGAGACCAAAGCCTGCAAGGCCGAGCTGTAGCTTTCGTGTGTGGCATGAACCAGCTGCGTTGTTTATGTCCTGAGGGTAAAATATTTAATGTCTGTAATTACCAGCTGGAGAGAGGAGCACCGGAGCAGCCAAGCTGCTCTGAGAAAACTGATTGTGTTTCAGCGCTGGCACTCTGGACTTGTCAGAATGGTGCCAACACACGTCACATAGCAGCCGAAAATCTCTGCCTCGCACTGGCTGCCCTCGTTCCTGTGTGATGCCAGCTCCATGAACCGATGAAATTGCTGTTGTGGTTACATCAAGTGATGTTTTTGTTGGAAGGATAGATTATTAAATTTTAACTGGTCTGATGAAATGGATCTAGCAGTTACTTCTATTTATGGCATGTGACTCAGCCGTTATTATCACCTGACCGGGCTGACTGTGTGTTTTACTCTGAAAGGGAAACCCCAGCTAAACTCTACATATCACAGCCTACTCAGCTCTGATCCCTATCTCTCAATCCACCACCTTGAAAACCCTGCACATACATTTCTCTTCTCCTCATTCTGATCATCCAGTAATTGCATTTCTCCATAGGGACTAGCAGCTGTGCATGGAGAAATCTTCAGTGTGAATGATCTTTTTTTTTCCCTCTAGTATCTCCTTTGAATCAAAACATTAACAACCGATTGCTTTTATTTTTCCGATCAGGAGGTAAAGAAGGAGGAAGCTTTGAGCCACACAGGTATCCACCAATTTTTGTTTCTCTTCAGTGGCTTTTTCTTTAACATCTGCATGGGCCAAACTCGCCTCATTCCCACTAATCCATCCATCCATGGAGTGCTGGCGCTTGATCTGTGGCTGCATGCGGGGGGCACGCTAACAAATCATAACAGATTTTTTTTTCTCTCTCATAAAAGCAGCTTCATTTGTTGTCACCTCTGTGCACACCATCTGCCTTCTCTGAAAACTGCCATGTCATGTCAGCCTGCAGCTATTTGAATTTATAATCAGCAGCTCAGGTATTCACTGCAACAGATTCCATACATCTGCAGCTGCTTGTGTCAAAACAGCCATAAATTTGATCCCTTTAGCTGTTCTTATAATAGCATGGCTCATTCAGAACAAAGACCCACCAAGCATCAAATGCACGTGAATGACAGTGCATGACACTGTATCATCCCACACTCATGCATCACATTCCATCTCCAGTCTTAAAGGAGTAGTTCGATATTTTGGAAAACATTTTGTGTTTGTTTCAGTGAGATCCAAAAGATCAATACCTTTCATGTCTGTCTACTGAATGGAAAGCTTTGGACCAAATGTTGCTAGCTTAGCTTAGCTTAGCTTATAAACATGAAGGTTGTTTTGGTTTTAGTTTAATTTGTACAAAAACTCTTGGATAGGCTTGCCTCTACTCTATTGTTCAGTGCTTTTTTAAAACAACTGCCAGGACAGTTTGCTTAGCTTAGCTTAGCTTAGCTTAGCTTAACGTAAACCTAGAGGCTTGCAACAAAACATAATAAAAAGTTTGTGGGGGGTTTTTTCTACCACATGGTTCATACAGTTGTTTTATTTTTTAAGCATTTTTAATACACCAGCTAGAGACAATTAGCTTAGCTTAGATTAGCAATGAGTGAAGGAATAGCAAACAGCTAGTCTGGCTTATGTATCAGAGCTACGATAAAATCAAGATGATTTGTGTTTTACAGTGTAATTGTGTGTATCAATAATAAAATCAAATAGTACTTGTGAGACAGCCCCAGAGAGTCATCTTAGCTTAGCATAAAGCCTGGAAGCAGGCCAACAAAAAATGACGTCACTATATCATGAACAAAAAACTTTAAAAGTGATGTGTTTACAGGTGGTAAACAGGCTGCTTGTCTAAAAGTCAATTCAAAACTGATGCCAGATACAGTTAGCTTAGCTGAGCTTAGCCCCACTGTGCTATGAACAAAAAAAGATACAAACATTAAAAAATGACGATTTGTGCTCTTACAGATAATCTGACCAGATTACTTGTTATTGGTCGATTAGAAACATTATATTAGTATTAAAGACTGTCAGCTTAGCTTCACTTAGCATAAAGATTGACTGCAGGCAAAATAAGCTAGTCTGACTCAACTGTGAAAAACAATTGCAAAGGTGATTAGCTTAGCATAAGTATCTGTAGGAAAAAAAATAACTAGCTTTAGTACACTGTTGAAATTGGCATGTATAAACAAAATTTTGTTTTTACAGGGGACTTGGGGCTAGTTGAGATAGCTCAGCATAAGGTCTAAAAAAAAGGTCAGGGCTGGCCTGACTCTAAACTATAGAATGTAAAAAACAACTACTACAAACTTTCTTTACCACGAGTCGAACTAGCAGTTTTCCAGCCCTTCAAGTTATAATGCTAAGCTAACTCTTCCAAGCTACTAGTTTCATTCATGAACTGTTGAGTTGCTGGTATTGATCTCACTCCCAGAACGAAACAAACATGTAAGTTTTCCTAAATGGTAGAACTATTCCTTTAACATCACCCACCATGCCATGTGAGCCACACCCACAAACACACATCTCATCACATCCACACATCTGCTCATGGCCAGTAGTTTGTGGTAGAACGGACGCACAAGTTGCTCTGACCTCTCTGTGCTCCCACTGATCTCTTCCCTTCCCACTTGTGTCTCTGGCACCTGCTTACCAGGCAGCAGCAGCACCGAAAGTGGTCAAAGAGGAGACCGAGCCTCTCCTTCCTGTGAGTCTCTCAGCCATCTCCATTCTCTAGCAGCAGCACACACACGAAAGCTGATTCTACCCGACGACTTAAAACAGCACCACGCTTCTTCTTCTCGGTTTTCACTTGCAGACATAAAGCAGGATCTTGATTTAGCTTTTTGCTGAGATTTGTTTTAATTTGCCTTTCTTTCTGATAGACTGATTTGTTGTTTTCTGTGGTCACAGCATTCAGCAGCAAGCTTCTCTTTTTTTTCCCCTCAGCATCTTCTTCTTTTTTCAGCATTTTTTCTTTTTCATGTTGAGTTCGTTTTATTCCAGGTTGCCTCACTTTGCATTTCAATCGTGTCCAGGCCTTTGGTTAACTTTGCCATCATATTTTTCTTGTGCTGCTCCATGTGCTAGTCTTTGTGATGGATTATTAAATGTTTTTTTTTCTCTTTTCAGTCTGTCTGAATTGAATTTCTAAGACAGCATGTGTTCGCACTACTCATGGCTTGAGCATTTGGCTTGTATGGGTGCTGTGTGTTTGTGTATGTGTGTGTGTGTGTGTGTGTGGCTACTTGAGGCACCAAACCTCTAAGAACTGGCTGTTGTATGAGAGCAGGAGGCTGGGCATGACTGCATGGTGTCTGAACCTGAAAAGAGCTCCCTGTTCTCTCTGCTTGTCGTCTCTAAAGTTTCTCTTTCTCTCTGTTTGGCAGCTCACAGCCCGTATGGGACGGACGACAGGGTTAAGCTGCCCAACCTGACGGATGAGGAGGTGAACTGGCAGGGACTGGAGGATCTGTATAGCATAAACGAAAGCCTTTATGAATGTAGGCCTGACTACAGCCCCAGCCCAGACAACTGGGCCAACTTCCAGAAGGATGTAGATAATATGTTTGCACTGCGACACGTTTTGAACAAATCCAACCAAACTCATGAGCCTGACGACTCCACCCTGCCAGAGCTGGGCTCCGGGGCCGGGGGTGGAGGCCTCGAAGAGGGCAGCGGAGAAGAGTCGGCCTCAACCAGCGACGTCTGGCCGGGGTTGGCACCAGAGGCCCACCCCACCACCCCCGCCCCCAGCACAATGCCACCAGCACCACCCACACCCACTCCCAGGTCCACACTGGAAAGGAAACCGGAATCTGTCAACGAGCTTCCCGAGAAACTAAAGGACAGACCTGGGGGGTCTGTGATGTCAGCGTCAGCGGCAGCTCCAAGGAGAGACAGGTTGTTCTTCCAAAGTGACACGTGGGCGCAGCAGCTGGAGGAGTTGGAGGGAGACGTGTTCAGTGGTAACGGACTGACGGAGCTGGAGACGAGACACGACAGACTGCTGCGCACGCACAGCCTGCAGCCGCAGCACGGATTCGACACTGACCCTCAGGGTCTAGGCCTGGGCCTTGACCTGGAAGAAGAGGAGGACATTTTCAAAGCCCAAGGCTACCTCCCTTTCTCTCCACAGACTCTGAGACCTGATGGGCAGAGCAGCACCCCTGGGAGCCCCCCACCCTCACAGAGCGGCACTCCACAGAGTGTCGGGCTCATACTGCATGCGCTGCCTCTCAACTTGGACTACGAGGGCAGTGGCTCTCTGCCTCCACCCTCCAATCAGACCCTTTGAGGCAGACGCAGGCACTGACCTACGAGCCAATGAGCTGCTGGTCACCATAGAGACGCAGAGACACAGTGATTGGGTGATGAGCTCGCCAGGAGCGATGGCGAGTGATGTCTCCTCAGTCAGAGTTGTATGAGTATTAAAGTTATTGTTTATTTTTTTACAGGTGCCTACACTTATTAGTAAACAGTGTTATGTTTTTGAATCTATATTTAGAACAGAGAAAGCCTTAATGCAGCTAAACTTGAGTGACGGGATTAGACGGGTTAATCCCACACAGATAACACCATTGATGTTTTTAATATATGTTTTTAAGAAAAACAAGTGTGAGTGGTGAAAACATCTGAGTGAGTGGTTAGCGTTAGCTTTAGGTACTCTCCAGTCTTTAAAATAAATAATCTCAAATCTGCCTGGCAACAAGGGCACTCCATACCAACACTGCTGGCTCACATATCGAATCAAATGCAACATTTGACCCCAAATGCACTTTTATGTTTTCCCTCCACTGTGTGAGGAGATGAAATCTGTGTCCATAAATTCATATTTTATTTAAATTGAAATGCTTTTTTTATACTTAAAACTGTTTCTTGGGAAAAGTTATAGACTCCACATCAACAAGAAGACAACAAATCTAGTTTATAGAAAGTATTTTTTAAATCTATAACTTTTTAATTTGATTTGGCATATTTTTTTTCCATCCACTTTTATCCAACAACAGTAACTGTTTAGACAGTCATGTATCAGTTTTCATGTCTGTTGTTTCATGCTTTTGTTTTACCAGAAAACTTTTACACCTGCTAACAAAAGCAGAATATTCATCTTAACATAACTAAAATCTTTACTAATTACAAGCAAATGTTTACACAATCAGAGCCGCTCTTGGAAAAGTTTTGTGTGGAGAAATCAGGTGGTATCAGCTGATCTTGTGGTGTACGATGTAGTGCTTTGATAATCCAGAGTTTAGTGTTGGACACAGTCACATCATCACTCTGTACGTCTGAACCATGGAGGGCAAATTGTGTCACATTTCTGTCAGTTGTTCATCTCTCCTCACGGTTCGAGTGTTGAAAACTGGTTTTAACAGTGAGTGTGCGTGTGTGTGTAGACGGTGTGAGGACAAAGTGTGGTTTCAGGAAAGCCATGGACTGTGCGGAAATAAACCATTTCAACCGACCAAACAAAGCCTTTTGTCTCTGTGAAGAAAAAAACACAATCAGAAAAGTTGATTTTTCACATTTTTTTAATGACAAATATCAAGTATTCAAGGCATTTGTAAACCAAATGTTCACAAACATCAATTAGACTTTTGCTCCTGAGGAACAAAAGCGATAAGAGCTCAACTTCCAGAATGCAGCTTCTGTTCTGTCCAGAAAAATCACTTTCAGTTCAAATACTGACAAAAGGGAAATGAGTTAAAGCAACGATGTACAGTCAACCAGAAGTCGTCTGTCAGCAGTGATCCAGGCATCTGAGCAGCAGAACGCTTCCAAGGAAGTTAACAGTAAAGGAAAGGCAGCAACTCTGCGTTGACTGTGGATTTAATCCATGAGGTTGGACTGGATGATTCTCTGCACAGTCCTGCACAAAAAGTGTATGCTTTGGTTTGCATCACTTTCACCGATTTTTGGGGTAAAGAACAGAATTTGACCACAGACTGAATTTATTTACCATTCATATTTTTACTGTATCATGCTGTTTTGTGTTCACATTTCATGAACAGCCACAAATTTTTACATAATTAAAGACAAATTTGAGGATCCACATCAGTTTCTCCTGTATAGAGTAAGAGGACGGACACAAGAGCGGGCAGAGAATCATCACAGGCGTGGAGAAGAGGGGCATTCTGGGTAGAAAATATTGTCAGTCCTTTTGACAGAGGCAAAAAAAAAGAGCATTGTAATAACCCGACTCCCTCCCCACATGACATGAATAAAACTCCCCATGTGAGTAATACTGTTCAGGTACCGCAACACAAATCCACCTTTTTGTTTCTTGTTTTTCAAAGTCTTAATTTTTTATACTTTAGTCTACAATGGATGGGGTTAGTTCATAAATATGCTCCTAACTACGCGTGAGCTCGATAATACGCTTCATTTGCTTTGTCAGTATTTACACAATGAGCACTACTGAATATGTCGTTTGAGGTACTACGTCAGAAAGGGTACTAAAATCAGTCACTGCTGTTAACGCTTGATAATCTTAACCTGGCAGAACACCACAAATCTTGGTCAAAAATATTAACTTTTAAATATGTCACTGCAGCAGATTCTCCATTTTTGTAAAGTTTCAACATCTGAAATCAAAAGTGATCAAAATTTGAATAAAATGACTTTATTAAACTCATTTTTAAGACAAAAACATTAAAATATTTTTTTTTCAAAACATGTGCCTGTGTGTAGTTTGTAATATCAGTGTCACATTTCACCTCCTGTTCTACTGAAAAGGAAGGTACCATGAGGTACCATGAGATACTCGAGGAAATCAGAAATTCCTTTGCTGTGAAACAAACTCTGAATGTAACTTTGTCTACAGCTTTCATGAGGCATTCAGTAGATTATTTATGCCAGGAGAGCTAAACTCAGTGCAGTGGTTAAGTTTAAATTTTAACCTTTTAACCAAGAATCTCACTGTACAGTAAGTCTGACGAACAGCAACATTCACTGGCCTTCACACAATCATCTCTCTGTCCACTAGAGGGCCCTAAACACCCAGAAACAGAGTAATCCACATCAGATTACTCCCACTGATAAAAGTTGATTTGATGTTTTTTATACATGCTTTCCGCACTAATTATTAAAGCCTAATCTACAAGTAACTACTATGTACATCTGATGACCATTAGAATGGAGAAGCTGTTACACAAAGCCCAAAGTGATGCATCTTTTCTCTTTTTGATTGATGCAATAAATTAGATTAAACTCATTTCACTTTGTAGTAACTCAATTTGTTGAGAAAACAAGCTTTTTGCAGCGTGTTCTGAGTCTATCCTGTTTCCAGTTTCAAGTAAGATCACATGTTTTTGGACATACAGTATCTTCAGCACACCGTCAGAGACGAGACACCACTCTTAATCCTTTCTCCTGAACACTTTGAAATGCAGTGAGAGAGATGAGAAAAGGAAATAAAGATGTCCTGCTCCCTGACGTTGTTAAACACGGTACCGTTGGTGCTTGTCGGTTTAAGCTACATGACTACCTTTCCAAGGCGAGGACTTTGTCTCCAGTTGTTCCTGAACACAAAGCTGAAGAAAAACAAAGCAGGATATAACGTCGCTCACAGAGAGGACAGTGACTGGCTTTTTCAGTAGCTAGCATGTCACCTGGTAGCTAGCTTCGTATACTGGACTGGCCGAGACAGCCTGAGAGGCACTGTTACGAAAAAGGAAGGAAAAAGAGGAGAAATCAGACGATGGAATGGCTTAGTTATGAAGAGATCGCTGATATGTGAAGAGCTCAGACTGTAACAAAATGTAGAGTCAGCTGAAAACGTGATGGAGGGTGAGTGAAGGAGGGAAGACAGAGGAGGATCAGGTGGAGAACAGAGGGAGCTGTACAGTACTGAGTACGGAGGAGCTGTACACTGGATCTTGCATAGTACAGGTTTGTCACTTGTGCTTTAGATGTCTGTTCAGAGATTGTAATGCCCTGCCCGCTAACAGTAGCACCATGTGACGTCTTTACATCGTCCGAACCTTGAGGTGGAGGTCTGACCGTCTGTGTTGCTGCAGCTGATGATATGCTCAGAGTAAAGGAACATCCGTCAGCCTCCTGTTACAATACACGACGATGAGCAGCCCTTAAGGTGAGGTGGGCACACCTGTGTCTCTGCCTGTCAGTCAAACAGCAGGTTTCGAACCCTGCCTGGTGTCCGATCGGTGGTGCAGAAACACAAACAGGAAGGCACGTCACGATGAAGCCCAGAGGAAGGCTTTGTAGCTCTCAGACATGGGCAGAGCCTCTGTGATGATGCGGCAACAGGATGGGTGGGGTTATTGCTTTGAGGGCGTTGCCAGGGCAGCTCAGGCTGCTGTGGCCGCGGTTGAGCAGCAGGGCAGCAGGTGGATCGGGCCGCGGCAGGATGAAGACAGGGCAGGAGCGGGTGCGAGCGTGGCTTTTGTGGCCGCCGGCGTGGCAGATGAGCTCGCTGACTGTGCCGAGGGGAGGCAGGCGCTGGCGCCAGCGCTCAGCCCGCTCCTCCTTGTGCTTGATGGAGTACCAGGTGAGGAAGATGAAAATGAAGCCGACAAACTTTAGGCTGGCAGCCAGGCCGAAGTAGACGAAGCGGAAGGAGGTGACGTCGTACTCCCAGCAAGAGCCGTGCACGCCACAGTCCTGCTGCCACAGCATGCAGGTGGTGTCGATCACAGCGCCAAAGTAGATGGGTGTGGGGATGTAGGCTGTGAAAGGAGAGATCACAATCTTAAAATCTGGAGAATAAAACCGTTTAGTTCACAAAGTCTAACTTCCTGCAAGTGATGATTAAAAAAAAAAAAATTAAGTTGATGAAAATCTGACTTTGATCTGACACAGACAAAGAGAACAAACTTACAGAAGCAGAGTGCACTGCAGCGCCTGTACTCCACCACTGGGTGGCACTGTTCAACCAGGATCAGAAATCTTCCTTTTCATTGGAATTTAGCATAATACTCCTTTTTTAAACCAATAAATCAAACCAACCCAACCATCAACAGCCGGCTCAGAGGTGTGAATGTTTTAGTGTTTAATCAGCCCCTCTTTGGCTCAGCGCCACAGAAACACAAGCTCATGAGCTGAATTTTAAACATGATTGCAGAGCCATACTCCAGGATTGCATCAGATGGGATAATACACTGATTATTCATTTTTCAGACCAAACTGTAAAAGCACACATGCTTTTTCCCTGACCCTGATACACACGTTGAAACAGTTTGAGAGAAGGCGATGTGACAGCTTTATGTACATACCGAGCAGACCAGAGGCGTGTTACAGCAGAGCTCACTCACCCTGAGGGCTTTTTTACACTTATCTACACCAGAGTTCACCAAGGTCCACTACAGAGTTGCTTTTAAATGGCAGGATGTTAAGAGGAGAATATTGCAGCTGAAGAAACCAGAGTGTTAGAGAAATGGACCAGCTGGAGAAAAATAAAAGACCAGGGAGTTCAATGAAAGACACGACAAGCTGCATGTCTTTCCGTCAAATCACTGTCTTTCTGAGCCTTTTTGACCTGTAACATCAACTATTTATGCTCCAAGAAGTAAAAGCCATGGTATTTTCATAAACTGCTTTCAAAAGGAATCAATATTGCCTTTCATAGTAACTCAATGATCCTTACTGGGGTTTGACTCTTTAGCAGAGATGGGTTTTGAAGAAACCAAAGCTGTGGATAAAAAAACAGCAATCAGTTGCTGCATTTACTGACTAACTTAGCTAGCTATGACAGAAAAGACCCTACTTTTACAGAAACTCAAAGGCTACTATAGAAGAGGTGTAGTAAGACAACAGCGAGGAAGTTATTTACAAAGTAGAGTACAATGTTAAAATTAATAAAACTGAATTAGACTCTGGGAGAGTAACTTGCGGTGTTCCACAGGGATCAATACTGAGACCAAAGTTGTTCACACTTTAAATGATATCCACAGCATCTCTAATAAGGTGAAATAAGAACGTTTAGTAATCAATGAATGCAGCATAAAATGATTAAAAATAAAGGAAATAATAAAGAAAAAATCTTGTTTAGGTATTTTCTCTTATTTTGTACCACTGTTGTTCTAAGCAATGTGAAAGTATGAAATGTGAAATTTATTTATTTATTTCATCAAACTCAAATCCAGAACTTTTCAATCCCCTGCCATTGATAAACAATCAACGATAGAGCAAATGATCAGAAGCTTACCAAGAGTCCGCAGCAGCACAAACTGCATGCCGAGAGCAAAAGGCCTCTCCTGTTCATCAACAGACCTGAGAGGGGAGACACAGAGCGTGGGAATGTTTCAGATTCACCAAAGACAGAGACACAGAGTCTAAACAGAGACAATAAATCAGCCTTTGGGTGAGCTAAGGTTGTCTTACCTGAGTGTGACGATGATGGCAGAGGGCTGGGCACAGGCGGTGATGAGAGTGACGATGAAGAGGAAGATGAGGAAAGGGATGAGGGTGTTGCAGGTGCGGTCGCACTTCCCTGACACGGCGTATCCGTTCTCGTTCAGGTAGGTTTTCACGATGACGAGCTGCAGCTGGTTGACCTGACCGCCTGAGGATGGCGTAATGACCTGTCTACTCTGCACGCAGCCACAGTCTGTGTAGTTCCTGATCTGTAGCCCAAAAAACACAAAAAAATATACATATTAAGGTTTTAAATAAAAAAACGATTAAAAACAAGTAATGCTTTGTCTGTAAGGTCTGGCAAACACTCAGTTCATTTCTTCAAAGATTGGAAAGAATCATGACAGTGAATTTCCTTTCTTTTCTGTTAATTAACAGTTCCAGCTCCAGCTCCTTCTTCTCAAAAATGACTGAAATATTTTGCTGATCACATCAAAAGGTTGCTGATGTTGGAGCCCTCGTGAAAACCCACACAAACAAACACACACAGACTGGGTGGCACCACTGATGGTCTCCTCACTGATCCAAACAAAGAATCTAGAGATTTCCTTTCCTCGTACTGTAATAACTTCCCATCTGCCATTGTGGTGGAGGTCTGACACTTCCTGTTTTGGGAGGGGATTGTGCGGCTGACATGTCGTTGTGTACAAGTGTATGTAAACGGTCTTTTGTGTGTCCAGTATGATTTATGTTTCTTTGAGAAAAATTTGACAAAATCCCTTTTATCAGACTTTTTTTTGAATCATTCTTCAAGTGCATGGAGTTTAATTCTGACATTGCAACAATGAAGCTATTATAATAGCATTTCCGTGTGTGTGTGTGTGTGTGTGTGTGTGTGTGTGTGTGTGTGTGTGTGTGTGTGTGTTTACCCCCGTGCTGTCGTTGCCCACAGTGCTGCATCCAGCCAAGCAGGGATTGAAGTAAGTGATGCCATCAGAGCCACAGACCGGAGCGTACTCGTGGATTCTGCAGCCACAGTTCACATTGCAACTACCCGTCAGGTTCCTGTGGGTCATCGTCAGTGTCGGCCTGGAGAAACAGACATAAAAAAAAAAAACACACATTATACAGATTTACTTTTATAAAAGCCTCAAAAATAAAGCCTAAAGTGTGGGCTGTGTTCTGTATGAGCCTCTTGTTTAGTTTTTGATCACCAAGCAGGAGCAACAATCTGCATCATTGTGCGTATTTTTGACAACTACATAACATTTAAAGGGGGCTTTGGTTTTTTTTAATGATTTCCAGTATAGGGATGGATACCTAATTAGGTACCTTTATAGGTACTGACTGAATTCTATCTGTAGTTTCAAGTAACAATAAAATGACGTGAAATCACACGGTACCATGTTTAGGTACCTCAACGCATCCTTGTGACTGTGAGGGAGTGGAAGAGAAGGTGATTGTCCAGGCTGGACATGAACACAGTGTTGCAAGTTTATATACTGAGAAAAAACTATGTTAATGAGAAACTCTGAGATTTTATTATTAAACAAATTCCTGTTTATTACCACGTAAACACACACAAAAGTACCTATGGGTACCTATAAAGTACCTATAACCATTGAGTACTGATACCGATTGCCAGGTACAGGGCATTGGTACTGTATCCTTTCAAATGTTAAAGGTTCCCATCCCTAAACCAGTAGTAGATGTATATAATTTAAAATATAAAAAATGTTGTGCTGGTGTTTTAGAAAATCTTTTTTTAAGTTGCTGTCCCTTTAAGACTCTCTGCTCCACAAACCCCCTTCCCTCTGATTGGCCAGCCTTCTACAAGCCTGTTTCAGAGTAACAAAGCCATGAGGAGACTTTGAATGAACCTCATGCTAGTTTAAGGATGGTCAGTTTTAAGAAGTTTGGATCATACCTGCTAACAGTTGACTCTGACAAAGCAGGAGATTGAGATTTTGGAAAGTGTAATCCTCCTTTAAAATTTCCATTCAAGTCAATCTGTCAATCTAGTGGATCCGCTCTGGTCCAGCTGTGTGGCTGGTCTGTCAAGTCAAAAGCAATAAGCAGAAATCCTATTTTTTTTTGGACGCAGAGCTGTAACACACAAATTCAGCGTCGGAAAAACTGAGTGGGACAGGAAGTCATGACCAGAAACGACCTAAAAGCACCCAGTAACTTTCAAAGTAAAACAAACCATGTCAAAACCAGTTTGTATTAAGCCTGACAATGATGATAAACAGACATAATGAGTAGAGCCAGACCAGGAGTCAACAGGTTTAAGGTTTTACAGCACTACATAAATGAAGAGAGACTTATCAAAGAAATGGGAAGGGTGGGCACTTTTCTTGCATGTCTTTGAGGCGTGAGACATACAATTCATAGTTCTCAAAAGTAATATGCTACATTTGAGTGTAGAGAAAGCTACTAACAGCCTGTTGAAACACAATCCCTAACATCTGATTTTAGCATCTCTCCATCTCTCCTTACATAGCCCACATTCACAACAAATGTTATCTCAAGACACTTTAAAAAAACAGAAGGTCTAGACTGTATGCTTTGCAAGCAGTCAGTCAAGGTGTTGGGATTCTGTGTGGCTTATCAGATTCTAAGGACGCCTGTGCCATCTCTGGACACGCTGCTGGATTAGAGACACAAACAATGTCTGAGAGAGAAATCTACAAAGTAAGGGCTGGCATGTGGAGAAAACACTTCGCACAACGCAACACAGGATACAGAGTATAGCGTTTATGGACCGATGAATGGAAAGTAGATGTCACGGACTCTGACAGTAACAAGGCAGAAAACTCAATCAGGTGCAGCACTGATCCATGCGGTCCTGTTCACCTCATTTCACCTCAACAGTTGTACCTTTTTTAGCCAAAACGTTTGGCTCAACGGGAGGAGTAACAGGTAAGTTAGTTCACTTTTAGAAGACTGAAAGCCTGACACTGATTTCTTGGGTAAGTAGCGATGATATGTGCTGCATTTGCTTCCCTGCAGAGCATTATTTTACAAATGATACTAGAGAAGCACTCAGAGAGCGCAGAACTCCACCAAGCATATTGTGATTGTCACGCAACACTTGAAGTCTTACTTTAATGTTATACTCGCTTTCAGAGGACTGTCTGCTACAATCTGGTGTTAGTTGCAGGTTTATATGATAATTTGTTACCTGACAGTGTTGAAAATGATGATGACCCAGAACATATTTCATATTCCAGATCTTAGCATCTGGAATATTGGCAGGATCTGGATCGTACTTCTACATCTGTCAGAAATTATCATGACCTTGTCTTGTATTGTTTTGCAAAGCAATCCGACCATTTATTGTGGAGTTATATACACATATGGTGAAAACAACGCCATCTCATAAACATACAGAATCCTTTAAAAGAGTCCTGGATCCAAACGGTGATCTGGATCGCCTCCAAAATGTAATTACTTCTTCCTTATCCCATTTTGAACATTTCCTGAAAATTTCATCAAGATACGTTGGTTACTTTTTGAGTTATGTTGTTCACAGACAAACAAATAGACAAACTCTCCCAAAAACATAACCTCCTTGATGGAGGTAAATATATGGAGCTGAAATGAACAATATTTAATGTAGTCTCTGTGTCTTATTATTAATCCTCTGCACCTAATCCTTTTAATTAACCTTAATCCAGCCCTCCCTGCTGCTGCTGCTGCTGTGATGTGTGATGATAGAGGAAGGACAGAGATGAAGGGAGCGCTGAGGAAGTAACACCTCCAGTGGATTGACAGGCAGTGTGGGAACAGTTGCTGTTAGCTAAACAGGACTTTGCATTCATCTGAAGCTTGAGCAGCGGAGCGAGTCGGGGTTTTCTCTGCGAGGCTTCACTGTGAGCCCTGCGGAACAGCCGGGGGCACACAAAACCAACAGTGTCAGGGCATTTCCTCCTGAATGTTTCCACTGTGATCATTTCTTTCAACTACTGAGAATTTTCAAAGGATAAAAGTTATTTGAGAAAAGAAATCAGAGCATCGCTCTTGAAGTTATCTGATTTCCATACTGTTTGTCACAGAGGGGAGCAGGTTTGAGCCTGTCCTGACATAACAGTGTCACATTCCAGACACCCTGAGGGACAAAGAGAGACAGTGTTTGTGTGTGTGCTGAAAAAATCTGCCCTGTTGGATTTGCAAACTTGCTCTACTGATTGAACACGTCCTTTTTTTCCCCAGACTGAGGCCTGTCCCTCGCTGTCCCTCGCTGAACCCTCCAGATGTTGTGTCTCTGTGCTGGCTGCACTTTGTAAAAACCCCAACACAGAGCCAGGAGAGCTTAATGAGATTTAGCCCCGGAGGCACTGAATAGAAAACAAATATGAGCTTGAATTCAGAGGAGGTTTGGCAGCTTTAATTCGGATTTTTTTTAATTTAGCATCTTTCAAAGCAGACGATTCAGCAGGCTTTCAGGAATATTACATAACATCATGTTACGCTCAGCTCTGAAAATATTTGGGACATTTTAGTCTGTCATGTCCTTTATTTGTCAAATAGTCTCCAGCGTGTCTGCAGGGGACAGTTTGGTCTAGACTGGTGTGGGAGTGGAGACTGGTGACACAAAGGGTGGGTTTGGGCCGAGCATTCCTCATGTGGGTGCCACCAGTGAGCAGTGAGCAGTGCTGTTCATAATGAGGAGCCCCGCCGGCTCACACGTCTTGTTGACCCCTCTATAAACAGCGGCTCAGACAAAGACTTGTGTTATTAATGGGTCAGCTTGGGGCTTTAAAGGGCACAGCGACTATTTGGCAAATAATCACTCTGATTAACGTAGTTATGTGAAAGGTAAATTTCACAGAGGTTTAGCAGCTTCACCTCTGTGTGATCTCCTCTGATGCAACGACAGTCGAATGTATGATATACTTCATCTCTCAGAGGCGCAACGAAGCGTATGCCTCCAGAAATAACTGACGTTTTTAATTAAAATGTTTATTTTAGCTACAAACACAACAACACCGGCGTGATGAGGTTTAATACACAGTAGAAGCGTTTCCTCCAAGGTCACTCCTAATTTTATGCCACTGTGTGTGTGTGTGTGTGTGTGTGTGTCTGTGTGTAAGTGCTAGCAGAGGTCCGCAGTATTTCTGTCTGCGGGGCCTGACACATCCGATGATGGTTTGTTAACTCGGCTGCTGATGCCTCCTCAAGCTGCAGGTTCAGAAATAGAGGTGGCAGAGTGATTCACTGGAGCCACGAGAGCAGATGCCAGTGTTGCTAATTAGTCATTCACAGTCAAACACGACGCCACAACACATGAGGATGATGGGAGCGATGACAGTGTTCCTGCAGCCACACATACTTCATCCCATCGTGTGTGTGTGTGTGTGTGTGTGTGTGTGTGTGTGTGTGTGTGTGTGTGTGTGTGTGTGTGTGTGTGTGTGTAAGGTTCTGAAATAAAAATAATAAGAACTTCATGAGGGACTCCAATTACTGCCTCTGCTAACCAGGCGCTTCACATCCATCTGGGTTTCCAGAGACTGACTGTGGCCTGAGAGAAGGTATATATTATATTGTGAAATAAAAATGTAACAAGAATGCAAAACTTGTAGTCTCCTAAAATGTTTATATATCATCCGGCACTTGTTCTTGTGATTTCATAAAGTGCCTGTTTAGATTTTTGAAGTCTGTAAATCCATCAGTCTAGTTCTGTCCGAGGTTTCTGCCCGTTAAAGGGAAGTTTTTCCTTGCCATTGCAACCTGCTAAATGCTGCAAAGTCCTGTACTCATGGTGGATTAAGAGAAGATAAGACTCCTTATCTTGTCTTGATGTTGGGTTTCTGCTAATAAAATTTTATTCACATTTACGGGTCTAGACTTGTAAATGTTTTTGTAAGGTGTCTTGAGATAACGTTTGTTATGATTTGGCGCTATTCAAATAAAGGTTGATTGATTGATTGATTTTTGCAAACATTGTACATAATCCTCCAACACATACAGCTCGAGGACAGTCTGCAAAGATGTCTGTAAGGTTATTAAAGTTTGGAAATGAACCAATATATCCCACTGTTGACCAGTACACTGCAAAAAAAGGAAATCTTAGTGTTTTTGTCTCATTTTCAGTGAAAAATGTCTTTTTAGACTAAGTATGAGCCACATTTACTTGATCAGCCCAGAAAAGTGTCTTATTTCAAGTTATTTAAAGACAAATGAGGTCTGAATTGCTTAAAACAAGTAAAAAATCTGCCAGTGGGGTAAGAAAACTGTGCTTGTATTAGGACATTGTTCTAGTTTTCACAGGCACATTTCTTTAACCCCAATGCCAGTTTTTTTTACGTGTTTTAAATAATTTAGACCTCATTTTTGGCTTACATAACTTGAAATTAGACGCTTTTCTGGGCTGATCAAGTAAATGTGGCTCATATTTAGTCCAAAAAGACACTTTTCTATGAAATAAGACAAAAACACTTTGTAAGATTTCAGTTTTTTTTGCAGTTTAATTTTTTCATTGATGACCATGATGGAAAATACCCATCACTGAACCTTTTTCAAACTTGAAATGTTTACGAAAGCTGATAACGTTGTCCGACATTTTTTTTTCTCATACGCAGCCATCCGTTACCTTGACAACAAGTCTGTGCATGTGCTCGTGAAGCAGTGATGGTCAGAGGATAATAAGGAACACAAACCTTTATTATTGCAGTCTATGTTACAAAAACAAGAATATGGACAGTAAGAAGAGCAAGGATGGAGCTGAGGAGGAGAAATAACGAAAGAAAAGCAGCACAGTCTGACGCCACCACATGTGCCAAACTTTGTAACTTTTTTATCAAGATGTACGGTGGGTTGAAAAAGAAACTCCAGATGAAGAGGATGAGACGGGTAAGGCAAGATGCAAAAGAAAATACAACACTGGCCGAAAACCGACATCCAAGTTTATGGATTCTGTATCGTCGTAAAAGAATGATAACTTATGTAGAAAAAAGTATGATGCAACGCCAAGAACTTAACAGGTAAACGTCTTTGTCCATAGCTCGTCAGCAGCAGCAGTTACACATGAGGAGAACAAGACCAGTTTGCACAACTTTGCACAATTTGCAGGACGTTTTCACAACAGATAAGTTGTTTACATTATATTTGAGTAAAATCTACTAATATTTGGTCGACTCAAACTGTTCTAAGGCTGAAAGATTCAAGACTAGACCTAGACCAAAACTCTTTTGGTATTTAGTCGACTAAAACTAGACTAAGACTAAAAGGTTTCACATGACTAAGATGTGACTAAATGGTGTGTTAATGGTGTGTTAATCAAAAGACTAAGACTAAATCCAAATGTGCTGTCAAAATGAACAGCACTGTTGATGTTTCCAGCCTGTAGAAATAAAGAGCTAACACTTGCATATCCTTACCCGGTGGTGTACGGTATGTTGATGCCTCCTAAATTGATGCTCTCGCAGCCCACGATGAAGAGCGTGGAGAAGCAGAGCAAAGACACGCCGCTGCAGATCATGGCCAGTTTGGCTGACTCTCTGGCGCCGAGCTTCAGCTTCTTGATGATGTAGCCGCCCAGCACGATGCCGACTCCAGCACTGGGTACGATGATCACACCTGGGAGAGTTCAGAGAAAAACAGAGGTGCGTGCACTAATCAAGAAGTGTTGCAAACGGCACAGAAATAGAGCGGTTAATTAATGTCATGCTTGTCACCATGGAATCAATTACAGAGGAGCATGACAGAGTTCATGACATCAAGGATCAAGCCTCTGATCTTCAGTAACTCAAATCAGGCACACAAACAATAAAGGGACATGTTAATGTTCATGGTTTTATCAGTCTGTGTGATGTCGGCACAGTTCCTAGAAAAAGAAACACTTATCTTCCTAATGTCAAAGCAAGAAATCTTTTCACTTAAGAAAGGATGAGAAAATGCTTCTGGTATTCGCTGTGACTAGGCTACGCTACAGGCTAACAGTGAGTCAGTTCAGGCTGTGACACGTGCTCCCGTTCCACCAGAGCTGCTCTAATTGATAGCATGAAGATGGGAGAAGCTGGCAGAATGGAAAAGTGTCACAGCCCAGGAGTTAAAACCCGGGAAGGCTGCACACTGCCGCTCTCTAGCCCGACCACAGGCACTCGCTGGCGGGTAATGAGCATTACAGGGTCAGCCAGCGGGGGTGGAGGGTCGTCAGAGAAAGAGGATGAGCAGAGAAGAGATCAAAGTACAGAGAGATGTCATCCGTATCCTGCCTTTTCTGTATGAATGCATGTGCGTGTTAGCCTGCAACACAAACACCAAGAGAAAGAAAAAGAAGGAGAGACATCTGAGCACGCTCAGCGCAAGCAGAGCGACCAACAGCTGTGACAAAATATTATCCCTCAAGTGCATGTTTCTGTGCTAAAACCTGGTGCTTTCTGCAGGATTAAACATCTACACAGCCAAAGCAGATATAATATCACTGTGACATAAGGCGCACACGCACACAGTGTGTGAGTGTTTGATCCTACATGAATGATTTACACATATCTTATCTGGATTAACTGCTACACTGGCATGAATGTGACAGGTTTTTCTGCGTTATTGGATAAATTTGCACATGTATGCATTTCATTAATGGTTGTTTACACAGCTCCTCATCAGAGAAGCTTAGGCAGCTGAACGTGCTGTTCTAACACGTTTTTTACAGCTTGAAAAGAGGAATAAGGTATTTATCACAAAAGAGTTAAAGTGATTAAAAACTGGGGATGCATGTTTAAAAGGAACAGGGGTTGAGGTTGAGAGCCGCCGAACACTCAGAGAGCAGAGACGCAGCTCGGGGGAGCTGCAGCTGAGGGAGGCGTGTCAGACGTGTTTCTGTAGAAACATCTAATAAGCACGTAGCAGTGGCGGCTCTTTAACCCGGCACGACACAAACCCATCAAGATGGTTATTTTCAAGACTCCTGCTTATTGTATTTTGACATGTTTGTTTCTGACTTATTGTGTTTGCTTGTACTTTGTGCTCATCTTCCCACAGATATGCTGACATATTGTGCCAAAGGACAATGGTATGATGGGATTCTCTTATCTATTGTTGCTCATTTGAACACATACAGCTTTTTTTTTTTAATGCAGTTTTTTTTTGCACTTTGACGACCACTAACTGCTTTTTATCTAGTATGATCTAGGTGTCTTAAAAAAGAATATGAAGATTTAAAAACTGTTTCATTTTATTCCTAATGGGGCTGGGACAGTCATGTCCTCCAGAAGAATAAGACCACTGACATCTTTGATAATATCTGCAACATTTTTTATTAGTAAACAATGAAAGCCACACAAAAACTTAACCTTTTACTCAATGTGCACTTTTAGTTTAGTTTTCAAGTTATTTTTATCTAATTTTTTTAAACTCTCATTTAAAGGGGCTGTGAGGACAAACTGGTGTTTTCTGGGCCAAAGACTCCATTTCCCATGAACCTCACTCTTCATTTGATTGATAGACTCTCAAGTTTGAACAGACCACTGCAGAATAACTGCTGACTGTGGGTTGGAATGAACATTACCACAAACAGCCTAACCCACGTATTAGTCTTTAGCCTGTGCTATATCGCTCTCCTGTTTAGCTTTCTTCTGCTCTTCTGTTCTTCTGTCCTTTCTTCCTTTTTGACAGCTCAACTTCAGTGTCCACTGTTACAATGAAATCATTTTAAGAAATCCTTTTCAGCAGAGAAAAACAGATCCCTCTTCTTACTTGTAAACTTTGTTGGCTTACATGGTGTTGTCATAGAGACTTTTACGCGCCATACATCAATCTGGTCCTGGACCACAAATAATGAGAAAAGCATTTGGAAATAACCTAATAACCTTTATTGTAACCAACTTTTTCAAGATCACTTAGAGAGTCCTCACAGGGACTTTAAAGTTTGTCGTTACACTTAATTTGTGAGTGTGTTGTGCAACAAATCCCACTGAAACTCACTGAGCAGCCTTTCAAAGACTTGAGTGTTTATACTTGTTTAAGCGACTATCTATAGCTAATGTTGCTTCAAGTGCTCTTGGCCACTGGAAACAGCGCAAAGATTAAATAAAAAAAAAAATGTTGGAAATACATTTGTGTTAGATGCAAGGGATACTGCTCTATTCACACTAGGCGCCAAAAACACCACAAATTGAAAACTATTTAATACTCAATCAAAAGTCTGCTTTTCAGTCTTAGCAATAATCCGACCATCGTTAGGAAAATGTCACACATGGTCAGCCCATCTGTCTCCCTGAGGAAGGAGTCACTGTGCTCCTCTTCCTCCTTCTCCTGCTCCTTCCCCCCAACAATCATCACATCGCGGCAGCTTGGCATCCTTTGGGTGGCTATAGCAACCGCACCACCCGTTTGCCCTTACCCCTTGTATCCTGGCAACAAGCAGATGAGATGAGGCAATGGTATTGTCTATGTGGGTGTGTGTTTGTGTGTCTGGAAATGACCATATGTTAAGTGGCAGACACACACACCTTTTTTCATTCACAGGTGAAAGTGAGAGAAAAATGCACCCTGCTGTTATGATAATCCCAAATCTTGATTATTTCCAGTGTTTTAGCACCACCAGCTCAGACACGACTTCAGGACCAGTCTTTTTCTTTGTACAGCCTTGAAGTGGTGCGTGTGTGTACATGCATGATCACGTTATGAATAATGTGTCTCCCACAGTCCACAGAGACTCGTGTGTTACAGCCGTGGATGTAAGGAAAGCTCATCACTGAATGAAAGTCAGCAGGACTCTGAGTCACATTTCTGCCCCGCGACGATGAATCATTACGTGAGAACACGAAGAGGCGAGAGTACATGTGAGCTCAAACAGGTACAGAACAATGGTACATATGGTTCATGTGGATGTGTCATTTCTCCTCAAGATCAGGGAACAAAGAAAGAAGAAAATCCATTACACAGAATAAAACATATTCACTGTAAAGAAAGGTGAGTTCTATAAGGGGAAAATTACCTGCTGGTTTTAAAATTTAACCCTGGTATAAACACATCTGCCTCTTCGTATTAATTCCTCATAACTTTGTTCAGATAGGATCAATAATTTTTGTAAATGCTGCAGCACTGAACGATACATTTTAATCAACTGTTTGCTTTGGGCAGTTCAGCCTCATTGATCCAATTCTTTGTGTGATTATAGATATTTTAGGGACAACTCCATGAACGTCTGAAATGACTTCTTTTTTACTGCATTTCACTGTACGAATTAAACATGTTTACTTACTTTGAGTCATATTTAATTTCTTTCTCAAGATGGGAAACTGTAGCCAAACTTCTTCAGCTGGCCCATTTACCTTCTTAAAGCACTGAGACTTTCTGACCATGTTTGCACTGATATATGAAGGGAAGAATCAATGAGACCATAAATCATTACTGCCTTCAGAAAATAAGAAGTCAAAGTGTAACAAACTACGTTTTACATTTATCAAAGCTATGTCCAATGGTGTCTTAGCTGCTGCAAACCAAGTGTGATGAAGAAAAGAGCCCCCCTCCCAAAAGTACAGTACACTGGAAATGGCTAACTACCTCAAAGTATTACATGTCTGATTTTATAGGAGCATTGCAACCAAAAAGAAGGGAAAAAAAAGAACAGTTCTGAAAAGGAAACAGAAAAAATGAAGAAAGTAAAGAAAGTAAATCAAGAAAAAGAAAAAACAGAAATAAAAGGAACAATGGAAAAATAAAGAAGAGCAAGGAAAGAAAGAACTCTGGAAAAAAAGGATGAGCGGTAATTTTAATGATAATAATAATAATAATAATAATAACAATAAAAGAAACTTTCACTGTTTGTTCAAACTTTCTCTGGGTGGTTTTTAGAAACATGAGTCAGCAGCAGCATGAAGTCGGCACAGCTCAGATTTTTATCATGCTGTATTTCTTTTAGAGTTGTTTCGTATACCAGACCCTGATTGGACAGCCCCATGCTGCACCACTTTAAACAGGTTTATATCCAGGAAACATCTTTCCCTGCTCAGAGGGACAGCTGCCTGAAGAAATATTTGAAAGGAGGGACAAACAGAGGACTTGAAAACCTCAGTTTTACAACATTTTTCCGTAAAACACATCCTTGATGGCGTTTCACTGGGATCATTGGCTAAAATTAAAATAAAAGAAAGAAAGGAAAAAAAGACAGACAGCCAAAAAAGGGGGACTCACCTGTGTAAATGCTGGCGTTGGAGGCGGGGATGCCAAACTGTGACTCAATAAATTTTGGGATGAAGGTGATGAAGGCGGTGACGATGGCGCACTCTGCCGTGTAGGACAGGCTGACAAACAGGAAGGTCATGTTGCTGAGGATCCTCAGTGCTGCCTTGGGGAGATCTGAGGAAAGGAAACAAGACAAGACGGAGATCTTCATTACTGTGGCGCTGTAATTAACGCACAATCTGGCTCTTAAATTGTCTCTCACTCCCACACAAACTGAACCCTACTGCAGAACAGGAGTCCTAACCGAAAAGCTGTGATTAAGAAGAAAATAGCTTTGACTGTAACACAAATAAACCTGATGTAATGATAACCTTGGAGTATAACAAGGAAAAGTTAATGCAAACTTAAAATATCTCAGACATAAAGACACGATGTGTTTCTCAAACACAAATTCAACCTTGTTATATCACATCTGGATAACTATCCTTGTGTCACGCATCAATACAGAACTAAACAGTTAAAAGACTCACATTATGTACCCATGTTAAGTAGCCAAAGACTAAGTTGTGAAAATGTTACAGCTAGCAGCAACTTTACTGAACAAAAGCCTGTAAGTATGAGGATCATGTGCATCTCTGCTGGCAGGCAGAAACAAACAAAGCTCTGTAGATCCATCCAGCCTTAATGTCGTCATTCTCTGTTCATCACAACAAGGGCCAACATGCCCTTTATGTTTCCTGCTGGAGGGTAATTTGGTTGATATGATGCAGTTCCCTTCTCAGCCTGTCACTCAAGAGTCACATGATCAAACTGTAAGTACATTACTATCACCAGGCAGACTGAAACTGCTGGGTATCTGTGCTCTGTCAGAGGATGACTTTTTTAAAGATAAAACCCAGATGTCAATTTCTGTTAAATCAAAAAAAGGGTACAGAACAGTATTCCAGCTAAGCCTTCACAGGGTTTCACTTATAGGGGAGATCAGCAAGGCAGATGCTTGCAGTCATGGTGGCTCTGAAGACCATGTCCCAAATCAGGTCTTGCACCTAAAGATGTTGGCTTCACAGCTTTATGTAGGCTATAAATGTATTTACTTCAAAGAAAAAAATAAAATTCTTCCTCTTTTTCCAGCATGAGTCACGAATGTACTTGTGGACGTTTAATCTGCACTGTCAAGATAAAAACCAATATGGTGGCAAAACCATGGAACCATTTACAGTGTACAAAAAAACGCCAAAACAAATACTTCATCATGCACTGAAACAGAAACTCTTTTCAAAATATTTGCAGATAAGGGCTTTTGCTGTAACAAAAATTAAGGATGACGGCCTTTTTAAAATAATTAAATGCAAATATTGAGCTAAATCATTTTAAATAACGACAGTTATCAGCTAATGTCTGCCAGCTAGCTAGTCTTTACTGCAGCGCATGAAGCTGGGTTCCTCTACCTAAACCCCAAAAACCCTTTTCTTGTTTGTTCACCCTAAAAGAAGACAGAGGATTTAAGGCACTACTGAAAGCAAGAAAATACAGGAAGAAAGGAACTGCAAAAAGGAGAACATGAAATATGGGACAAAAGACTCAATCAACTGTCCACAGAAAGCTGCTTGTGGTCTCACACTCCGACTTGATTTTGATTAGGTCACATGTTGTCAGTTTAGCAGTCGCCGTACCAGGATTCATCACTGGTTTCGAGGTTTTTTTTTGTACTTTTTAGCACAACTGTTGTTGCAGACCCTCTCTTCAACTTCCTTTGCACATGTTCAGAGTTTTTTGCCTAAACAGAAAGCAGTAAGGCTGGACAATCAACCTACTGTTAATGCTGTCCATCCCCTAAATGTTCAAAGCATATCACAAAGATGTTATTATTGTGACAACTTTATTTCAGCTGTGATAACTGTTGGTGTCTGTGTTACTGTGATAACAGTCCCCATGACGCCAAACATCACACTATTTGACTGAAGTAAATTCAGGGCACTGGTAGCCCTGGCAGTTTAATCGTCCTAGATACAGAGGCTGAAGACCACATGGCAGCGGTCACTGGTTCAACTCAGGGCCAAAATCGCTTCTCTCCTCATTCACACTCTCTTTTCATCTGCCCTGCCAAGTAATGGCAAAAAAGTACACAAAATAACTTTTCAAAAAAAAGTAAATTTAAATTTCTGCATGCAAACTGTTAGTAAAAATAATAGTGCAACATCACATTCTGAATATACGTATTTTTGCACACTCCCTAGAGGAAATGTACACAAACTGCTGTACTATTCAGAATGAATCATCATCCCTATATTTATCACAAATCCAATCCCACCTTCTGACTCACATCATGCCCTGTCAAATATACATAAAATGTCAACAAAATGAATGTTGTCACTGTCACCAAAAAACTTGCACTTCTGCCAAACTAGTAATCCCAACGGCCCAAGTGTTCTCACTGATCAGACGCTTATTGAGTTGACTGAGAATGAATTGGATATCAAAAAGCTGCCCTCAGTCTGCATTCATTAACCACGTTTAGAAAAATCCAATCTTCTACCCTCTCCATTTCAAGCCCCATCCCATCATCCTGCAAACCGCAGAAACGTGAAACATCAGGGGAAAAGAAAAGCCAAGAGGCCTGTTTCTGTCTGTTGTTGTTGTTGCTTTAAAGCCTCCATGAGTTATTTGTAAAGTGCTTCTTTTGCACTTGAAAAGTTTCCATGAAAATGTCAAGGTTAAGCAGAACACAGTCCTCAAGCTGGAGCACACACACTCCTTCATATCTGAACACACACTCAGCTTCAGGCTTTCAGGTGCAGGTCTGACAGAATGAGGTTCTCCATAGTCCACAGGGACCTCAGATTCAAGCTGCTGGCTCTTTACATAAGATAAAGCTGATGTAGTTTTAGCGTCTTGTTGTGATGCTCTGAGCAGACATGTTGCAGAGACTACATGTCATAGCTGACCTCTAGCTGGAACAAGCTGCTGTTGGAACAGATGTCTGCTTTGTTATGTTGCCAAATAAGTCCATGAGCACAATCTTGATCTATAAAAACATGCATTCATGGAGTTTAACACTTATTCCTATTTCCTACCAACACTTCTAACAATGGCCCTGGAAAAAAGGACGTTAATCATCAGTTAAAAATCATATTGTACAGTCAGAACAGAAAACCAAAGAGAGCTAATTTAATCCTTTTGTCAGCATTTATAATCCAAAGGGCCAGGGAAGGTCACACTATCAGGTACAACAATCAGCAGCTTAAAGAAGAAAACTCACCTGTGTGCACAAAAACCATCTCTATTCAAATGAATTTGAACTTTGAGGGCTAATTACTCTCAAAAAAAAGGAAAGAAAAATTAAAATTGCCTACTCTTGACCTTTGCTATCTGTGGGATGGAAGAAAAGGGAGGATGGTGAAAAAAGCATGTGGATATTAGAGACGTTTAGATGAAAACGTTATGATTAGGTTTGACATTTCATCATTTTAATCTCAGGCTTTGTCTTCTGTGTGCAGTCTGTCTGTCTGTATGTGACAGGGAGTGTGGTCTGCTGAGATCCGTATTTATGACCCAGAGTGTTAAAGACTTTGAGACAAATATTACGACTTAAGTCACATGACTGTCATGAGTTTCTTTTGTTTTGCCACTTCAAACAGAGCAAAGACAGAACCATAGAAATTCCATGAAATGTGGATTAAACTGGCTTTTACTGGGGAGGTTATCATGCGGCTGGCACGGGGCGTCTGTGTGGGGATAGCCATCTCTGCACTAATTCATCTAATCCTGCTGTAGGTGGGGCAACAGTTTGCATCTGTCAGTGCTACCTTCTGATCAAAGGTGTGAATAAAACAGTGACGCTAATGACTTCATTCCTGGGGAGAGGCAGTAATCTCGTCTAGAGGGGGGTACAGATGGTGAGGTCCTGTTGACGTCTGCAGCAGCTGCTACCAAAATCAAACAGACCACTGGCTCGTGATAGCTGCTGCATTTGCTGTTTTATTGTTTTTGCTGTGAGTTTAGTTGATGACTGGGTCAAAATTAAAGTCTGAAGACTCCGTGCAGCAGCTTCTGCTGCAGGTATTGATATTCCTGATGTTGCAACCATTGAAACAGCTCCTATCCTGCCTCAGAGCGCAGAATAGGAAGATGGTATCTGTTTTTTACAGCCTGTGGGGGAAGAAAGTGTCGATTGAAATACCTCAGAAATGAAAGTATGCGGCTGCAGTCAGCTTTCATACAAAAAAATCCATGAAATCATAAAGTCTTTGAAATGTTCAGGGTTGCAGTGAACGACAGTCGGAGAGCTTGCTCTGATTCCATCACTGAAAATATTTCATGTTAGCATATTTCTGTTTGCTGATGATCCCTAGGGCAAACCTAAATTCTTGAAGAAAACAGCCACTTCAGTGCAGCATACCTTTCAAAGAAAGTGCTGACTTTGTGCTGCAGAAAACACACACACACTTAAAATAAAGGACAAACACAGCAACAAAAATACCTCACAGATCCAAACATTGAGTCTGCAGAATTGGCCAGAGCTTACACAACAGCCTAAACCGTCCTGCTGGGACACACTACACAGCAGGAGAGCCAACGCTGATCTGGAGAAGCTGTGCTGCATTCATAGTTACAGAGTGTGTTTTCTGCTGTCTGAGACAAAATCCCGTCTAGGGAGAGCGTGTAAGCATGCACCGATGAGTATGCACCCATTTAAATCCATTTTAGAATTCACTTTGGTTATTTTGCATAAAACAAAGAGAGAGGGAGCAAACCCCGTCTGTCAGAGATTTGCTCTGCTGCAGTCTGTCTACTCCTGTGTGTGGAAACGTGACTGAGTTCCCTCGAGAGCTCATTTAAGAGAGCGCGGAGAGTGAGAGAGGGAGAGCTGTCTGATGTTTCTCTTTCAGTCAAAAAAAGAGGAAACAGGGAAACACTGGAGCAGATTTCAGTTGAATCAGAGGGCTCTCCCAGGGAATACCCGGAGTTTCCTGAAAATCTGGCGAAATGAGGACAATAAAAACAGACCCAGGTGCAAGCAGCTTAACGCCAGGCATGCATGGATAATGAACTGCACTTAGTATAAAATTAAGGCTGCTAAACTAAACACAAAACTTAATTCAACACAACATTTGCAAAAACTGCCAGCGTTTGATTGAACTGTCTGCTTCATCAGTCATGTGTGTGGACAGCCTCCTCCATCATAAATCAATAACATCTTTTAAGGAGAGCTCAGCGGAGCTCTCACTGTTAGATAAGATGACTAATCCTCTTCATTGATTGGATTACGGGCCATTTGTACATCAATAGATGATGCTTCCTGTATGTAGGTAACTTCAACACAGTCCAGAGGTTAATATCATTTCTTCCTCACCTTTGATGTCTTTTCCGAAGCCCATGGACGAGGAGACGTTCTGTCCTTTACTGCTAGACTTCTCCTTCATCATTTCGTCATCGCTGGAGACATCGCCGGGTGAGCCGATCTTTTTCTTTTTCCTCTTTTTGTGGCGTGGAGGCAGCTTTTTGGGAAAGGCAAACATGGGGAAGATGACCAGGAGCATGGCTATGGAGCACAAGAGGAAGCCGCTCCACCTGATGGGAAGACAAAGTGGATGCATTTTAAAGGGGCTGTGAGGAGTTTGAAAGTGATCTTGAGAAAGTCTCCCTTCTAGATATATGCCTGATTGTAATCCACACTTTAAAATGAGATCATCAGCGCCAATATTGCTGGTTACACGTTATTTTTAATTGCTACTTTATAGCTTTCAGTTCAGGTCCACCAGGACCGGATGGATTTACAGCACGTCCAGGTCTCTTTGACAACACCACACCGGCTGACTAAGTTTAGTAGAGAGAAGAGATAAAACACAGAGATCTGTGTCTTTCTCTGCTATAAGCGATTTCTATAATTAATTTTGTAGTGATGGTGGACACAGGAGCCTAACAGTCATATAGAAAAAGGACAGAAGAGCAGAAGAAAGCTAAACGTGACACTATAACACACGGACTAAGCTGTTTGTGATAATTTTCCAACCCACAGTCAGCAGTTATTCTGCAGTGGTCTGTTCAAACTTGAGAGTCTATCAATAAAATGAAAAGTGAGGTTACGTTAGCTCTGCTTGGTAGATGACTGGCAGGACATGGCTAACCAGGATTTACTGACGTTACACATGACAGACATGTCTTGGAGCACCGAGCTGCCAGCTGCGCTAAATGTAAACGGCTACTAAACAACTTTCAAACTGACAGTGTTTACTAAAAAAATGGACGTCATCTTGCTCGGCTTGAAGTGAGGTTGCCACAAAAACTGCTCCCCCTGGTGGCTGGCTGCAGTATAGGTAAAAAAAAATCTGTCTCTCCAGTCATTCCTGATGGGCTGTGGTCAAACTTTAAAAAATTAATACACCTCGTAAAAATGTTTCTCATGTCTGATTGCTGTGGTGATTTAAAGATATCATTTGGCTGTCTTGTATTCAAGTCCTCTTTTTTCTGAAAAGTTTTGTTTTTATTCATTATAAGAGGTAAAAAATCCTGATGATTGACAGCTGCCTTTCTCGTGTATTTTTTCAGGTATTGTAAAATATGTCGGGAGGTAGAGTCAAGAAGTGATTAGACTCTTGAAAGAATAAAAAATATTATTTTTGTCACCCGGCTCCACTCATTCTCCCAGAATCCCTCACTGTCTCTACTGCGCAGACTCTGGCTGTACAACTGCTACAATGGCTGCGCCTGTGACGGGGGTATTTTGGCTTCAAAACCGTACAATGATAAATGGTGGGGCCACGCTGTCCACTCTACATACAGTCTAGGGTTGTCACATTAGCCCACAGATACTTCAGAGCACCAGGCTGACGATGACTTGCTAACATATAGCTGGCTGCTAAAATGTTGGCTTGATGTCACGTTTCAAACTGTAGAGCTGCGTAACTGTACTGATAAATATCTTACCTTGGTGCGTTCTATCACATCAAAAGTTAACTTGAACAAAGAAAATTTGTTTCAATCAGATCTCCATTTAATCCCAAAACAAACATACGCCTCGCTGAAAGTAATTTACAACAGTGTGCGGAGACTCTGGGCCATAAGGTGGCATGGCAGTCCAATTAAAACAGATCCTCCTCATAGCATCTTTAAACAGACTGCTCATCACACAGGAAACATGATACAGCTCCAGTTTGACTGTAGATGTGCAAGTTTGTTTACCAGTTTCCGACGAAGCGAGGGTCACTCTGGTCAATGTTGACGACTGTTTTGGGGTCAACGTAGAATCCGATGAGGACGCCTCCCAGCAGGTATCCAGCCGCAGGTCCCAGGGCTCCCATCACGTACATGATGGCTGAAAGACACACACGAGGAACTTTCATTAAAACAAATTCTTTCTGTTAATATAACACAAAAACTGCTGAGATTACAAGCATGGTGTTTTAATGAACTGGTTATAAAAACAGGAAGACAGCACTTTGAGTGCCTTCGGTTTTTCCACCCCCTTCATTAATGCTGTTAATCACCCATAGGTAACAACCTGTGACTGCTAGAAAGAGACCTGTGGGAGCTGTTCATTACCGCTGATGCATCGCCCACCATGTTCACAACACCTGCACTAAGATCAGCAGGAAGTCTCCAGCTGCCCTGGGCTCATTTCTCACAGTGTTTGAAGCGTCTGTAACACCTGACCTGAATAGGTCTCTCTCTGACCTGAGGGCACGCCTGCAACTCTCCCAGGCTCAGAGAGAGTAAGGGGGCGAAACATTCACCCCGAGGCTCTCTGACAGTCACTGAGGTGAGCCGATCACACTTCGTCACCCCCCACAGAAAAGGAAAAACTCATTAAAGTTAGATAACCTCAGCTGGACAAGTGGAAAAACCTCCTGCGGACATCCTGCAGAGACACGAGGCAAAGCCGTTTTCCAGCTGTAATCAGAGGCCAAAACTTTCTATAATTACACCTGGAACATCGCCGCAAGCCACCGCAGAGCTGGAGTGTGTGTGTTTGTGAGACTGAGGGGAAGGATTAGCTCTTTAGTATAATTTTGTGAGTGTGTGCACGCATATGTTTGAATGAACTTCTCACCTGAGAATAAGCAGCTCCTCCTGTGGTGTTTAGTCCGTAATTATACCTTTTTTTCCTCTACTTTTTTTTTTACAATGAGGACATGGGTAATTAAAAAGTGTAATAAATGAGATGATGAGTCAATCAATAAATCAAGGTTAGAGGCTTATTTTTAGAGTCACGTGGAGATAGCAGTTTGCTCAGAGGTGTTAAAAAGTAGTGAAACAAATCTCCCGGAGGAGCAGTTTCTCTGGAGTCAGAGTCTGTTTTGCCAGTTAAGAGGGTCTCATCTTATTTTACTTTGCATCTGGGATAAGAAGAAGAAGGTAAAAGCTGTCTGTGATACCAGTTATTGACAAACAAGATTTCTTCATCCCCCTTTTGAAAAGTAAGTTTCCTGAACACTGGATCAAAACCCTGTCAGCAGAATGTGAGTTTGTCTTTGCACATGTCTGAGGATACAGCACACCTACTGCTGCAAAACTCAGAGTTTTACTGAAATGTCCCATATCTCCCCTGAGACCAGAGAAACACCTACTCTCTGCCAGGTTACATAACAAATACACACACACACACTGTTCTCCTTCGTCAACAAAGTTAGTTGTCAGAAATGAAGCTCAAAAAGCTGTTTCATCTTAGTCTGTTCCACCTGCCAGCATTTGCATTCAGCGCTGATACCCTTCAGAGTCACTCATCTTCTCCTGTCCTCATGTTCTCCAACACTCTCTGTGTGTCCGAGCGTCCCTTTCTCCTAGACTGTGACCAAATACGCATGTTCACTCCTACAGCGTGTTTCCAACTGTGTTGCAAAGCCAAAATGCTTATCTGTGCTTAATTAAATCATGGTTTCTTGTGACTTAACTATTAAGGGGGAAGGGAGGAAAGTATTGCTGTGAGAACAAAAAGGACCTTCAATAAATCTTCTTATCGGCCAAATGCAGACACACACACATGAAGCTAAACTGCAGGATTACAATGGTCCATTCCCGAGGCTCTATAGGCTCTGGAGAATGGTCTGTATGCAAGTTTCTGCACACGTACAAGCCCGCTGGATAAGATGGAGCACATTACATTCATGCATACATAAAACACACATTCATATACATTGCGTGTAAGCCTGAATGTGCTATAAATCAACACGACCAAGCATGAATCACTTTTCTAAGCAGCTAAAGCAGGTGACCACCCCTCTTTCTCCAGCCTCTACCTCTTTTTCTTTCACATATCATATTTCATCTTTTAATTCCTTTCACTCTGCCATCACTCATATCCTGCCCACAGGAACGTGGATCCAACCCCGCAGTCAGACTGTTAATACAATGTAACTGTATAAATTACAACCCAGAGACAATAAACGATTGATTACAGTCTGCAAGGACGGAGAGAGGTCTTATCAAACCATCTCCATCTCAGAATTAAAAAGGTCTCACAAAGCCTACACTATAGGGTTGGGCTTTTGTGCAGCATGGCAAATAATTTCAGTCTAAAAGCTTCTATACGCATCTATAACCAAGATACAAGTTAGTCTGTTTAAACACAGAGCTTTAAGGCATTTTGATTAAAATCTTCTGCCCCTGTTACCTGAAAAGATGTAAATGTGATCCTTTAGTCTTGAACTTCTTCATAAAGCAGAATAAATAAAAGAACAAAAAACTGTTATGTGTGTAATGAGTCAGCTTTAGGTTTAATTTTAGTATCAGTTATCAAATACCACAACAACTTCATTTTGAGAAGTAAACCAGTGTTTGAAATAATAATGGCTGACATTTTGCTAGCTTTGGCAACAAATACACATTCCTCTAAATTTATAGAGCTAAAAAAAAATACAATACTTGTAATGGATTGAATCACTGCTTCATGACTCATCTCAGTCACACTAATGACTAGAATGAGGAGAACATGGACCAAAGTTAATCGACTGAGAAAGAGGTTATCTGTCAAGAAATCGATTGGAAATGGTTCGATCCATCGACATCATTAGCCTTTACGCTTCTCATGTTAATTCTTCAAATTACGCTGGAGCAGCCAGAACTTCCAATGAATGTCCAACACATCAATCACGCTCATCAGCCACAACAGAATTCCCAAAGTAATGGTGGAGAGATTAAAGCAATCAAAAGCTTGGCTTCATTTACCAAGAAGAATGCTAAAAACGCAAAGTGCAATTTGCGAAAAGCTGAATTATCATGCAAGGGTGGCAACACCACCAACATGTTAAAACATTTGTCAATGCACAGCGTTAAATACAATTACAGCGAGAGTCTCAAGTGTTCAACAAACTTCGGACAAGTACAGCAGCTGCAATTTTCCTGCAAAAAAGCAAAGCTGAGGGTAGGATCCAGTGACCATGTGCAAAGATTTTTACTATTTTTTTTTTTTTTTTTTACATCCAGAGATATCCAGATGCTAGGGGTAGGGAGGAGAAGGGTCCAGCTGCAGCTTCGCAGACCCCAGTCTCACGGCTGCAGTCTTACAGCACTCAGTCGCACATGCGCAGTGTAATACGGAATAGCTTGTCTAGGAAAAACTGAAGTCACATGTTTACTTTTATGTGTTTAAAAATGATGTAAACGTTGGATAATTTTACATCAAAATTAACATGTAGAAAATGAACAGTGAAGAGCATTGTGTAATATTAATGTTAAGCAATGACAAGCATAAATATTGGTCAATTACGCCGCAAACACCTCCAATGGGTTAGATTTTGAGAATCACCGACGTGAGCTGAAAGACACCTCCAATTCACTAGGTGGTGCTGTTGCGAGAAAACAGCAGCTGTGAGACTGCAGCCTGCAGGGATGCAGCTGGATGGGTGGAAGAAAAAATCGAAAATCAATATATTGGGATTTTTCGTTTGACAATATCAAAATCGGGATTCTTTTTAAAAAAGATCTTTTTTTTTTCAAATTCAAATTCCTTATTCAAATTATTTATTTAGTCTTTGTTTATAAACTGGATTGGAAAAAATGTACCACTTTTCTCCAGCAGAGGGTGAAATGTTTCTCTCTGACTCACTTGATGTGCATTTTATGGGAAAATATGGCTCCTGACATAGTCTGTAGACATTATCATCATCAATTAACTTTTCACATGGTCTGGTGATAAAAAAGCAAACTAAAAATCACAAAAATCGTAAATATCGAAGAATGGCAATTCAAATTGAATTGGCACCCCAAAAATTGTAATAGAATTAAAACCTGAGAATAGCATACCGCCCCAGCCCTACCAGATACAGTGACCAAATTTGTCCTTTTTTACTTTTAACTCAATAAAATGTTGTTTACAAAGAACAGCACTGATAGCAATAAGATCTCATCGATACCCATCCCTGGTCGATCAGGTGTGAAATGGCCTAAACAAAGAAAGATGAGAAAGAATATCTCATCTTTTTATTTGTAACTCAAGGAAAGGTGGAGGATGAATCCAGTCCCTCAAATATTACCCACTGTCACTGAAGCACACACTCTCCTGGGACAGATCCACCGGGAGTATTTAGTTGGGAAAAGGTGGAACTCCAAGAACAGACTTTTGGTTGCAGTCCAATCCCCATCTTTCCCTCTCCAGGGCAACCAGACGGTTACAGCCATATTTTATCCCCTTTGGGTGATTGTGTAAGCGCCAGCCTTGCCACTCCATCCATCACATTAACAGCGTTCTGCCCGGCTGGAGGACGAAAGCGGGGTCATAAACCTAGCCTGACTGGATGCCCTACGCTGCCCGCTTGGCACCTAGCCGTGATATTCAGGGATTGGAGGGTTTGTAGCTGGGCTGAAGGGCGGCTGGGGCAGAGCAGTCGGTTTGAAGAATATGCTGGCACAGCGGCAGCGCTCCATCACACACACTAACACACATGCTGCAGTGATATACGTCAGGAGAGCACAGGGGGTGTATCCCAACGCATGGTGCACCACAGGCTCACTTTGCTCCATTGCGCAATAGACCTTTAGCAGCAGCACGTGAAGGACAAACATTACAGTCTTCATATGTCCGTCTACACGTGTGGAGGTAATGGATTAGGAGTTCTCTGCTGCAGATATTGGCTTTCTCCTCTTATGTTATACAAAGTCAGCATCTCAACTAACAACGTGAGCATCCAGCCTGACTTTCAATATGTTGCGGTGATTTTGTGCTGATTGTGTTTTACCCATTAGACATGCATGAGGAAATTTAAATTGAAGATGAAGTCATAGAGCATGCAAGTTCACATGTTACAAGCAGAATCCAATATCAGCAGCAAGATATTAATGAGTTGTGAGGGAAGTTTATTGCGAAAGGCTGGGGAAATAAAACCTAACCACATATGAGCGTGGAAAAGGACCAATCAAGAAGCATCAAAGGATCAATTACAACTCAGTGACTTCAACGTCAGCCAAGGTCATCCTGCTCTGCTTCTCCCACACGCACATGGACACTTACATCCCTGCACGTGATAACCAGGCAGGGGGAGGCGCAAGGGCATCAAAGGTAACAATGAGGGATGAAAAAGGTTAGGGAGTTTACGGTGCATCATTGACCCCACTTGACTGTTTCAGCTGCAGCGTTTTGTGATGGATGGACACGGCAGTGTCAGGCAAGGGAAGAGAGATTTACTCAGCTTTACTCTGGGAAACGAAAAAAGCGATAAAGTGGCGCATGGTAAGACATATAAACTTAAAAAGTGGGCAGAGGAGGCAGTGGGGGCAAGGAAAACCAATCGTGCTGGAGGAAACATAATAACATCGGAGAGGAGGAGAGAGAGATCGGGGAAGTTATTGAACATAAAGAATCAGAGAGGAGCCGGGCTGCAGTCTGTGGTGACTGATCCTTCAGTGGAACACAGTGATAAAGCTTGCTCAGCAACATCCCTCTCACATCTAACCTTCAGGGACCGGTGCTGCTCTGTTGTCTCTACTCTGCCTCCTCCACACTCTGTGAGGGCCTCTGTATTCATGAGCTGCAGCCGCTCATTCAGGAGGAATGAATGAGGGAGAACAAGAAAAAGAAAGAATGGCAGAGTAGATAACAAAAGTATGATTTCATAAAAGGTAACAAACAGTGGCTGCTGATGCTATTGTATTGGAAAAAATGATTATTACTGAGAGGTTTTCGATATTGTGTACAATATTTCTTAATTCCATAGCAGCGGCTTATCACTTTTTTTCCTTTTTCTGTTTATTATTATTTATTATTAGTCCATTTTTTTATAAAGAGGCCAGAAAATCAGTGATATGTAAAGTAACCTGGAAGGAACTTGGTTTAATTTTGGCACCACCTCTGGACAATGCAATACTTCCTTTCTTTTTTGGTCTTGTCCTTTAAATGTGAAATTTAAAGTCTAATGATGAGGGCATTGACTGCTCTTAAAGGTCATATTTAGACTGTTTCTTCACTCTTCATACAAGCTTGTACAGTTGTACAGTGGTACCTTGACGTATGAGTTTAAATTATTCCGTGATGGAGCTCGTAACTCAAATTCCTCGTAGGTCAAATCAGTTTACCCCATTAAAATAAATTGAAATGCCTTATTTGTATCCATTTTGGATCCCTAAAAAACACTGCAAATTTTTTTTGTCACATTTTTGTTTTATACAGGAAAAATGAACTTATAAATAAGGGATATTGTATAAAAACACAATACAACGGAATGTTCTGCTATAAACTAGGATTGCAACCAACAATTATTTTCATAATCAACTAATCAGGGGATTATTTAAATGATTAATCAATGAATCGGATAATGACACATTTTTGCACTCCCTTTTACAATTTAGCTTAAAATTGTTTTAGGTATTTTCTAAAGCGATACAGACAATAAAAAGCATTTTTCCTTCAGTAATATTTTATTACAGCTTTCTCTTTCTTGGAATTAGTGCTGAATCTGCAAATATAATTGGCCACTGACTCATTTTCAGTGCATGCACACCTCTTTCAGTAGCCTACGGCAAGAGAGCGGGCTCATCTCCTCTGAACTAAGATACTGTAAGCTACAATTTGATGCACCAAAACACCCGCGATAAGTTGCAGATGAAAATCGGTTATTAAATTAGTTGCCAACTAATTTAATTATTTTATTATAACTTATACTATAATAACTTTATTAAATTAGTTGCCAACTAATTTAATAATCGCTTTTAATCAATTTAATCGATTAGTTGTTGCAGCCCTACTATAAACCCCTTTTATAACGTTGACTTTACAGCTGTTACATTTGAGATCAGACGACTGCTACTGTGGCGGAGGATAAAGGCTGAACTAAGAAACTGAATGTTTAATGATTTTCACCCTTTCCACCACACTTTCCTCACTTTCACCTGCAGGCATTTTTTAATGAAAACCTGTCCAATGAGGTCTGTTTCATCCTCCCTATCAGAATGTTTCTGAATGAGTTAGGCAAGTGTCATTACATAGCGCCATCACACACCCACACACCACTTTTCTTGGTGTTTCTTTTAAATTAAGTCTGAAAGTTTTGCAAAAACACTGCAAGCACAGATTATGCTTCTTGTGAGTTAAACGCTGAAAGTGAAGGAGTTTGATGCTGGTTGGATGTTGCGTCACAAAAAATCAGCTGAGAGGCGGGTCGTATCTCAAAAAAGTAAATAATTGGGACACTCATAAGCCAAGGTAACACCGTATTTTTTTAACCAAATGATGACTGCCATGCTTGATAGCACATCAGTAAAAATTAACTATTTCACCGTGGATTACACGAAATAAAAAATGGAGAAAGGCTAGTTTCAGTAACATCTGAGATTAAAAAAAGGGTAAAATGGACTGACAATAGTGAAAAAAATAACACTTTTGAAGCTCAAGCTGCTTCCATAGCTTCCCTTGGCTGTGAATGGAATTTCAGACATGACAATAAAATGGCGTCCAAGTTGCCCAATCCCCATCCCCCTCGACCTTTTGTGACCTTTTGTTCTTTTCACCCTTCACCCCTGAGACGACGCCAGAGCAGCAGAGGATGGAGGAAGTGAACACGCAGCAAACCAGACCTGATGAGAAAGCACATTGCACCTAATGAAGCGGCTCCCCTGTGGCCAGACTCATTACCACAGATTAATGATTTGATTTAATTACGTGGACAAAATACAGGACAGGACTTTCACTGCTAGTCAGAACACTGTGTGGTGAAAAGGTTGAGGCTGCAACTCACAGCATGAATCATCAGTGTCAGACAGCCTGTTTATTGCATACCCGACTCAACGTAAACTGAATTTAAACTCAGGCGGAGGATGTGTATGAGGCCGGTTTTGTTTACGTGGGGGAAGTTTTTATTTATTCTGGGACTTGTTTCTTTCTTGTCAATTCCTTGCAATAAAGGCTGCTGAGGTATGAGCCCGGCTCCAGCTCTCTGGCTCGAAACTTGCTTCCAATAAATTATGTAGCTCTCCACCTGGCTATTAGCCTACAAAGCTCGATCAGCCTCCAAACAAGGCTGGGAATGGATGGCAGGCAGCAACACAACAACCTTGGATTTGTATTCAATGCATTACGCTGTCTGTCTAATCTCTAAAAAGACAGCTCTGCATTATCTTTTCAGCATTACTCAAGAGCCATGTCATGCTGATTTATGCAGCATTATGCATCACACATACTGTCACTCTGACCCAAGGTAATAATCTATTTCCACACCTGCTATGTGACAGAGGAAATAATCAAAATGGGCTGTTCTGCTAGATTGAATTATCTCTACTTTATAAATACGTCAGCACCCACAATTCTGATTCTGCACCACATAGCCCAGCTCAATGTATGAGGCTCTGTGGGAAGTGTGGCTGCAGGTGACAGCTGTATGACAGATGATCTATGCGGCTGCTGCTGTTAGAAAGAGAGCAAATAGAGAGGGACAACGCCACGTGTATCCCTGTGGTATGGGGGATCAATTCTGTCATGTGACCTCCACCAGTCCAGAGACAAGAGGAGAAAAAAAGACAATGAAACAGGGGAATGACGGCATTGTCATGGCGACTTGCTGACATAGCAGTGTCTTCTTACAAGTCCTAACCTTACAGTTTTACCCTGAGGGCACGCAGGGGGAGCGTGGCCTCTCTCACACTGATACAGACCGACACAGATTGTCAGACAGCAGGACAAACAGCATTATCATGCATGAGTTATCGTCGCAAAGCCATAGACAAACAGAATGCTACGTTAAAAATCAAAATGAATGTTTTCTCTCAATCGATTGCTGGTGTGTCGAACCTCTCTGTCATTTTGTTGTTGTTTTTTTTGTCGCCCCACAAGCTGTTTAAAGGCCTGTTTATGCTCAAGGTTAAAAACAGATCTGGATACAGACGGAGCCTTCTGTCTGTGCTCTGTGTTTACATACAACTTACAGATAGAGCAGAGCAGTACCACCGGAAACCATGGGGGCAGTGTTGCTGTAATGTTGCATTCTTTTTACATCTGTACTGGAAAGGGGGGAGTGGGAATGACGTCATCTCCGAGTTAAAGGCGTTCCAGTTGCCTAGCTGGATAAGCTTACCATAGCAGCAATTAGAGGTGTCCAAGTTCGATATTAATATCAGCTATTGGTCAGATATCAGCAAAAAAACAAATATCGGTGTCTTATTGGAATGCATCTAAAATCTCAGATATAAGCAGTCCATTCCAGACTCCGCTCCTGCTGTTTTGATTTGATTTATTTAGGTTATTTTCTGGGTCTTCTAATTTATTCTTTATTTTATTCAATTACTAGTATTTTTTATGTTTAATGTTAAAATTTCTGTTGCCCATTGGTTAATAATAAATGGGTCAGTTTTTCCTCATACCTACTGTTGCTGACTACTGTTCTTTGTTTGAATAATATCACTTAATCAAGCCTTTTCTAACATGACAAAAACTACAAAATAAGCAATAAAAGTATGCATGTTTAATGCTGATATCGTATCGGATTAATATCGGTATCAGCAAATACTCAATGCTGCAGTATCGGTATCGTATAGGAAGGGAAAATGTAATATCGGGACATCACTAGCAGCAATATTTCTGTACATAAACATCAGATAACACTATGTATACGTAGGGATGGGTACCGAACTAGGTACTTTTATAGGTAATGACCGAATTCTGTCAAAAGTACCGGGTACCGATTCAGGTAAAATCAAAAGGTACCATGTTTAGGTACTGCATTATTGTGATTGTGATGGAGTGGAAGAGTAGGTGATTTCCCATGCTGGACATGAACACAGAATTACAGGGTTATATATTGAAGAATAAATTTAGTAAGAATTTACATTTTATTGTTTAACAAATTGATATTTATTATCACATAAACACAAAAAAGTACCAAAAATTGTTACCGTTGAGTACCGATACCTATTGTCGGGTAGTGGGCACTGGTACCGTATCGTTTCAAATGTGAAAGGTACCCATCCCTATGTATACGGCTGATTTGATGCGACAAACACAAGTCAGAAATTCCAAAATAAACAGAATATAACAGGGACTTATTTACTGTTTACACTTGCGGCAGCCATCTTTAAGTGTTTGTTGTCAGCAATGCCAATCAGAGCAGTGATGGTAACATCGTTTGAAATGGACGTATACATTTAAAAGGGAGTATAAATGGGCCTTTAATGAGTCACACTTATCTAAAACACAGATCACATGATTAATAATTACAAGTCTCTGACTTCACAGCTCTTATAGACTGAGGAAATGTCCAAAAGCAGCAGAGCACTTCTCTGAGAAATCATAATGTTGTCAGGGAGTGGAAACACAGCACCAGAGGTTTGTAACACTTAAGGATAAGAGCAGATTGTTTAACAGAGAAATAATAAAGGAAAGCAGATTTACTAGATTCCAAACTTTATGATTTAAACTGTTAAACATCTGTAATATGGTACAGCAGCATGATTGTATAACACACTTAAAGAGCAAAATGCGTTTTCTCCTTGGATAGGAAGATTCCTGAATTCTCATAACGGGCAGATCACACACCCATCTGATGTGTGTTTGTGAGGTCTTTGTACAGCAGTCTGGTGTTATTTGCATCTGATTTAATGAAGGTAAACAAACAGGAAAGCTGTGCAAAAGTGATCTGGCGTGATGCAGAGACATCTACATATCTGTCCTGCTGCCTTCAACTGTGAAGGGATTTAATGGAGTGAGGGTGAAGCTTTCCTCACCTGCAGCTGTGCATGACTAAAACCATAAGAGCGGCTGCTTTTAATCTATGATAAACACAGACAAATCAACCGGCACGTGTCCTTTTACCACATTGAGTTGTATTGTTTCAGCAGAATTGAAACAAATGTTGACACTTTATTTTCATTTGCTGCTTGCTAAAGCATTTTGTCTGCTCTTGTTGGCAAAATCAGAAGATTGGCAGGAAATTTGAAGCAGATTGAGGGGGTGCCAGAAACAGACGAGGCCCTGATTTGGTGTGTGAGAAAATACAGACTAGAATACAGACTCCCTGGAATATTGGTAAGTCTGTTTTATCAACAACTTTACATGCAGAGAATCAGTCTTAAAGTAGTCAAACCACAACATCAACTAATTAAATTTCTTAGTTTGAACTGTCATTATTTCTATGCACTGAATGTGCTTTTGCACTAAGTATAAGACCAGTCTGAGAGAAAGTGAGGTGAAAACAGAGAGATGATGTGAGGGGAGCAGAAAATGGCAAAGGAAAGTTAATCAGGGGAAAGGGTATGCGAGGTGGAGAGAAATGATGACACATGATAATAAAAATGTTTCAGATGCTAAATTAGCACATCCAAACTTTGCAGCTAATCCTCGCCTGATAAAAGCCTGTTAACACAAAGTAGTACAAACATTACAGTGTCCCATTAGACTGATAGCAATTAGACAGGTGGGACTGTGTGTGTGGATTTACACAGAGATCCACTCAGAGTATCCACGGGCAAACAAGCTCAAATTAGATCTATTTTAAAAGACAGTGTTGCACACATGACGGAGAGTGTGCAGCTGTAGTGCTCTAATAATGCCACAAACAGGTCAGGAAGTTGTTTTTCTGCCATGTGTTAAGCTGGCAGATATTGTCTCTGTGATAACAACATGCAGATTTAGCTTTGCACTGGCACAGCAGTTGGTTTAGCGCTACCAGTCTGTTTGGCCACCCAAACAGAGCAAAGCCCCAGCAGCAGGTCTATAAATATGCTGCTGCATGTGTTTGCATACAATTGGCAGTAAACAGAGTGTGAACTTGACAGGCTACAAAAGAGAGTATCTATTACAAACTGGAAGACGCTGCTCTTCTTTTACTCTATCTATGGTGTTTTAAATGTTGTAAAATGAATAATGTTATCTTACATACAACTTTTTTTTTTACCACAGATTCATGTATTTCATGGTTTCAAAGTTGTGTGAAATCAAACTGAAATCTTCTCAAGTGCTTATTTTAAGTAAAACTTGTCTTATTATTCTTGATTTGAGCCACATTCACCTGACCAGTCCAAAAAAAATTATTGGTACAAGTTATTGAAAGACAAAAGTTAGGTCTGAATTGCTTGTAACAAGTTAAAAAAAAATTGTCAATGGAAGAAAAAAAATTGCTTAAAACTAGAATAATGTCTCAACAAAAGTAAATTTTCTCTTGTTTCATTGGCAGATTTTTTTTAACTTGTTACAAGCAATTCAGACCTTTTTTTTGTCTTTAAAAAACTTGAAACAAGACATTTTTTCTGGACTGGTCAGGTGAATGTGGCTTAAATCAAATCTAAAAAGACATTTTCTACTGAAAAAAGACAAAAACACTTGATAAGATTTCAGTTTTTCCAGTGAAAGTCCAACCTAGATCACAGGCAAAGACATATTTGCAGGAATAACATTTGAGTGGTGGTACATTTGAGGTCAATCAGTTAATATCAACATGTCTAACACAAATCTTAAAAGCAAAATTTCCCATTTGTTTAAATTGTTTTTTACATACCAAGTAATTGATTACTGTAGAGGTACGAAAACAGACTAAACTGAACCTGATTTATCTTACACAAATAAATGGTAAATGGACCAGTACTTCCACAGCTTTTTAACGCTAGTCTCATCCACCCATCCGCACTACATTCACACACTGATACGACACAGTTCTATGTAAAACATTCACACCACTGACCAACAGTGCCACCGAGCCTCAGCCGCCCACAGCTGTTTCATGAACAACCAAAATTAGATCACAAACCATGCAAGAAAACACCGGGAAATTCATTTGCAGAGTGTGGCTAACATTAGCAGAGCTAGCACCATTAGTCTTTTGTCCATATAATTCAATACGGTATGGTACTATGCCATACAGTACTACACGATACATTACAGTACAGTGCTGTGTGGTACGGCCCAACACGATACAGGGCAGTAGTTATGTTGTGATGCGATACATAGGTATGATATACGATATGACATAATACAAGGTAGTCTTCCACATACCTATCTTGGTTACACATTGCTCCTGTCTTGTGGTAACATGCCTATTTTTTCCCTTAATCTTTAATATCTGGATCCAAATCCTGACAGAAAAATCTGTCATCTGTGCTTGTTTGCATCCCTGTAATACTCCATTCCCTATTATGACAGTGGCCATTACACAGAGCTACAACTTTATCAGCTGCTTTCTAGTCCTTGTGGCTAGTTTTCACATCAACACTATGAGGTCTTTTTGGTTTACTGTATATGGTTACAACTTCAGAGTTTATGCTATCAACACACTCCCAACAGACTTTCAGGATTGGAGTGTGTATGGGTTTTAAGGTTCTGCCAAGCAACATGTAAAATCTGTAAAGACTATTTTCTGAAGCTGGATGATGCAAATTATTTTTAATTAAAAGCAATTTGTCAATGAATATTTATTTGATAAAATTGTTGTACATGCCCTGTTTTAAATTTGCACTGACCTTGACTTCCACTTCATCCCTAAGGTTTAATTATTTGTTCAGACAGGGAATTAACAAAATAACCACAATGTCCAAAAGGACTGGACTGTTATCCACTCATACATGTGCTCTGCTGTTATTCATAAAATATTGAAGAGAACAGTAGCAGCCTAAGAGAGTACATGCAGTTCTGGCATCCCACAGGCAGAGCAGTGGGTGGTAAAAAGGCTAAGATAGGAATGAAGTTCAGATCATGCAGTGGAGCAGTGGAGTACACGGCGCCGGGAGATGCAGGATGTGGTGAATATCTTAATGGATTAAGAACAGAACTTTGATCCTGACGTGCAGACGGTACAGGCTGGTACAAAGACCTTTATCAGACAGACATGACTTCTGAGAACTGAACCAACTGCTACATCAAAGCATTTCTCACTTAGATATCAAAGCTCAGGCCACCCATCAGGCTTTGGTGCCACTTTAATGCCAGGCATTTATGTTATTAGCCCCTCGAGCGGAAACATGACTGGTCACAAGGGGCACCGAGAGTTTGATCAGCATCTTAGCTCTGAGTTTTCCATTCCCTTCTCCTCTTACATTACAGCAAACTATGACCCAGTGACCTCCTCGCCCCTCCAGATGTCCTGTGCTGATGTATTGTATGATTGATGATGCAGGGTGAGATACAAAAGGGGGCAGGTGAAGACCTAACTCATAAATCTTGTACAGATGCTGCACAGGACTGATATGGGCTGTCATCAGCGCCAAAGATAAATGGAAGAAATTGAGAAGGTTTGAACCCATTTATTCTTGCTGCAGGGAAAAACCCAAACAGTATATTGTAATTAAACTTTCATGAAAGCTGTTTTACTTTCCATCCCATGCAGGGGTTTCCTGAGTTCCCCTTTTGCTCGATCAAATATGAAGAAAATTAAGTAGAAAGGAGCATGGCGGGGCTGCTCCTGATCCGTGGGAGGCGTTACGGTACAGCAGTCAGCCGTCAGTGAAGCAAAAATTCTGCTGGATATGAGCATGTGTTTCTTTAAAAATTAACACAACATAGCAATACGCCCCAACTGCTTCAACTAGCAAGTCCACACAGAAAAAGTTGCATCTGCAGCGTCCTTCATCAGCAGTAGCACGCAAGGCCTTCCTGAGGGACCCTCCTCTTTTTTTCCCAACATAACTTTCATATGCATCGGAGAGGTCATGGTTCCTAACTCTGACACCAAACTGCAAATTTCTGCTGATTCTGGTGCTGGCCTAAGGCTTCTGGATCTGCATGGACAGCAAAAGAAAGCGTCTCTGCTGCTGCTGCTGCTGATGTCCACCAGAATACACTTCAGGGGCAGATGGGCTGGGGTGTGTGGCTGACTGCAAAGACATCTAAATGGCAAAGTAGAAAAAAAAAAAACTGGGAACACGGTGATGGAAGGAGAACCCAGGCAGCAGAGTGTATCAGGTCACTTTTCAGCTGCACACTCCTTGAATGCTGCGTTTTAAAATGCAACTGGGCCTCTAGATCCATCACTGTCAGACAGGCAAACTCTGTTTGAGACAAAAGACTGCAAAAGCTGGGAGGAAAGAGAGAATCAAACTGGATCATACATAGATACTTCATCAACCATTATTGCATCTTGTCGCTTAGATCCAGTTGTATATTAAAGTAAAGTAAAACATTCGAGTATAAGTCAACACTTTTTGCACAACTCCCATTGAGACTGCTGTGTTGACGCCTGAATGCACCTCTCAGTGATGGATGCAGTTGCAAGCTCAACCAAGGCTCATTTATTGTTCTCTCTGAAAGTCTATTGTGAGGCAAACCTGATAAAGCCGATGGCAAACAGCTCTGTACGCACTTTCACTTGTTATTTAATGAACTCCGACTGAAGACTGTAGATACGAATGAGTGATGATTCACGTTTGAAGTTAGTGCCATATTAAATTCTGTTTTCACCAGAACCCAGGAGGTATTTTCTGTGCACAAAGCAATTCCTCTCTGTTGTCAGTCAAGAGTTTGTTGGAAAAAGAAGAAAGAAGTTCTCTCCGTCTACGCCAGCCTTATAAAGTCTTATTTATTCGACAGTTTGAAATCTATTTCACTCTGTCTTGCTTGCAATCTCCCCTTGTGACAAGCCAATCAAACCAACACAGTTCTCTTTAACTGGCTCGGTGATGAAATGTCATTCAAAGGCGCAGCCGAAGAGAAATGTGCTAATTCCTTTGTGCCTCCTCTGTTTTATATTAATTCACTTTCTAATGTTCCCCGAGAGGTCTTTCACGTAGTCACGTTGCATTATTCTCGACTTTAGAGGACTAATCCAACAGTTTTTCCTCCTAATCCATCTTTCTTTTTAACTGTCACACCCATTACAGTTACATAATGTGGGCAAATCGGCAATTTACACTTAATCCCAGAGTAAATGCTTAAGTTATCTATGTGAAAAGAGGCGGTTATGAGCAGTTCCTGGCAATAAAATGTCCTCAAACCTCTTGAGACATGGAGGTATGAATAGGTGCAGGTTGTTATTTACCTTGCAAGTGTGCAAAACAGGACGTAGAAGTAGGGGAGCAGGCAGGGACAAGGAGCCGGGTGTTTCTTCTCTAATTTATGGCCGATCTGTCTCTGGATAAACAGATCACTGATAAAGATAAGGATTACTCACCTAATAAAGACACCGAGTGTGCAGACAGGAATTATTAGAACAGTCTTTTAAAGGGATTACTAGAAATGTATAAAAAAAACAAAGATTGGCCTCAGATAGCGTGAGAAACTGGTTGTACACATCCATAATAAATACAGGCAGTTATCACATTTACTTGAGTTAATTATTGTTAAATGTGCAAGAACAGAAACAAACCTTGTACTCGTGCTACAAGATTCTTTTGCCCGTCCAGAGCAACAGCACATTTATTACTGTAGCTGCTTTAATGATGTAACTTCCTTTAAGGGATTAATAAAGTGTCCTTGCATCTTTCTCTCTTAATCTTTCTTAGACACTACACTTCACCCCACCACGCTGAGGTAGTCTTTACATTTCCACGCTCATTCCCTCATGCCAAAACACACACACGAGTGGAGTGCTCCCAATCGGGCCTCAAACACACAGAGTCTGTTACCACTCTGTGTTTGTCTATGCATACAAAATGTTCCAGCATGTGAGAGGCTGGTATACAATCTTTCAGCTGGTGTGTGGCCATGAATGGAGCATCTGGGATGGGGGGTGTAAACACATTATGCTTAGAGACTGAGCGAGCATGAAGCCCTCAGAGAAGTGGGGCTTAGGTATTAGTTTCCCACGAGCGTGCACCTGCAGCTTTTCAGCTGCTCTTATTGACGGACATGGCACAGAAATCTGGTCTGATGTGCCAAAACTGCGCGTTCCCCCTCCTTTCAATCATTAGCCAGTGTTAAAAACTTGGCTACATCTTTCTCTTCCATTTCTTGCACAATAATGCCTCAAAAAATAAAAATTAGCAAGAAGTATGAAGATTGTGGCTGAGTCTGAAATCACTCCCTATTCACTATATAGTGAATACGCCATTTTGTAGTGCTGTCTGAAATCTGAGTGAGCATGGTCATTCACTATATAGTCCACTCAATGTATCCCACAATGCATTTTGAAAAGTAGTGTAGTAGCGATGCTCACTATATGAGCAATATTTACCATCATGCATTTCGGTTCAAACAGAAGAAATTGCTGATTACATGTTTAATGATTACTAATAGCATGAAACAACATTAAAAACTGTCAGAGAATCACACTTAGCTCCCTGTTTAACTTTCGGACGAGCCCATCTCACAACTTTGAGCTGAGAAACAAACAACAAGGATGTTAGCCATTAAACCGTTCATCGCGGGTGATGCATTCACTGGACCTATGTAATTCTTAAAAACAGAATAAGTTCCGCGCAAATATATGGTTTATTTATTTAAAAATAATGTGTAAAAAATGTTTCTATTATATTTGGCTGTTGCAGAAAATAAGCAAAATATAATATTAGGTATCACTAAAATAAATACTGTTTTGCAGTATATAAGAAAAGATATAACTGTAAATCCCCAACCGTCCGTGAGCGACGCGAGAGTAAATACGTCACTGTCAGCGGCTTGCAAATGAGTGAGCACCATCTATAAATCGTCATTCTTAATGTGCGCCATTTCCTTTAACTTATATAAAACACATTAAAGACTTCATGAAGGAATAATAGTTGAGCTTTATGTAAATTCACACTGTGCTTTGATTACATTTCAGGAGAAGATAATTACGATGCCATAACACTGCGTCACAAAGGGCAGAGTTTCATTCACTGTTTATTGTATCTGCAGGTGAGAAAAGAACTCGGTGTGCTGCTGCAGAGGCACCTCCTACACACTGTGACAGAGGGTGCATGATGTCACTCTTTATGCTTTTTATGGGTCAGGCTTCTCTGCAGTCTCTTCACAGAGATACATATGTTCAAACATCGGTGTGTGCGTTTGGCGTGCATGCAGGAAACTTACAGTGACTCCAAACTCTTATCTCCTGTGCATTGCCAACAACACCCCCAAAGCTCCGAACCTCACCCAGCCCCCACTGCAGGTGCACACACACACACACACACACACACACACACACACACACACACACACACACACACACACACACACACACACACACACACACACACACACACACACACACACACACACACACACACACACACACACACACACACACACACACACACGTACAAGCAGGCTGCCAGATCCTGACAGCTGCTGTATCACTATTCACACACCCTAAAAGGGGCTACCAACAAGCAGACTCGCACAGCACTTTTACACCACTATGTACTTCTAATAACTTGTTATGCAGCTTCTCCTTCCAAACATACAAGAAAACTCCTGCCAGAACATTGTCTTCAGTGTCACAGTTACATGTTATAAGTGTGTGTTATATAATACACAACCAGCTCATTGCTACAGTTAGAGCCTGGCAGAGCTGCTGAGACAGACAGATGAATGTGCACGGCTTAAAATCTGGCCCCTTCTGCAGGCCGCGTGTGCACGGTGGCAAACCCACAGAGTGAGGTCAGAAAACGTTTAGTGCCATCCATCTCTCTCAGAACGGGCGCTCCTGTCCTGTCCTGTCCTTCCTGGGGGCTTAACACAGATGGGTCTGCTATGTGCAGCCAGGCTGGTGAAATAACAGCTGAAGGTCAGATGAGGAAAAAAGCCAATATGAGGACAAGAAAGGACACAGGTTACAAGAAAAAGACAATCTAAAAAAAAAGTGTAATGTCAAAGAAGTTATGTTTCTCACAAATTTTGCATCAATCATGTGGACATAGAGAGCAACATTTGTTGAAAGCCTCCTCTTCTTTACAAATATACTCGCTATTTTTCTCAATACAGCTGCTCATGATTCTGCTACACTTATGTAAATGCCATTAGCTTTCTCCCAGCAGCAGTACTTCCTCCCTCGTTCTTCATCTTTGCAGCACAGGGGTCAAGGAGAACAATAGCCGGCACACCACTCTGAGGGCAAAACACTAGAATAGAAGAGGACATTTTTTTCCTCGCTGAAGCTAACAGTCCTAACTACACGCTAAAGGCGGTATCCACTCAGAGGTCAGACTGAGCTGAGAAGGAGAGGAGGGAGAGTAGTTCATGTACATGTACACATACATGCTGTCCTGTTCAGTTTGTAACCCTGTGATCCAAAAAGAATTGACGTGAGTGGAATATGCTGATACCTCAAGCTGCTCCGTGTGAGCAGCAGTGATGTTCAGTCCTTGAGATCAGCAGCACCCTCTGTGCTGATAGCCATCACAGGACATACTTTACCCCTGGCAACAGATAAACAGCTGCTTATTATTGACAACAACTCATTTCCTCCACTGGACACAACAGGCAAAAGGGAAGGGCATGTTTCTCTTTACAGCCCTGATTAGCTTAATCAGGGAGAGCGCTCAGAGAGGCTGCAGGTTTTCAAGTGCTCACAGCCAGCTGAGATGAAACAGGCCTGAGACAGACATCTGCTGCAAAGTGGCCTTTTGTTTTCGTTTCACTGGCTATAAACCATGTCAAAGACTGATCGGATGTGACAGGGGGGACATGAGCAGTATATCAACCTTCTATCTGAGGACGGGGGAAATAACAAAAACACTTGATGCAAACGCAGATGTCACAACAAGATGCGTAATAAATTAGATGTGACTCAGATCTATTCGTGAGTGAGACGCTAATTTGTCCAAATTGGCGCACGCTGCTCAGGTAATCACACATCCCTGAAGATGTTCAATAATTATGTTTCATGTTTGTAGATGGGGTGGAAAGGAACGCAATCCTGAGAGTTAATGAACACAAAACACCTGGAAACTAGTCAACAGCTCAGTTAGAAAGTAGAAATAGAGGAAGAAACAAGCTCCTGCAGTACGAAGGGATGATTTAACAGCTTCAAAGTTATTACAGGGCATTGTTTAATTTTATTACAAGCCAACAAAAGCCAGGGATCAAAGAGGATTTGGTGAACCAAAAAAGCCACAACAACAAGGAAAAAAATGTCATTTCTTCCCCGCATAGCTGGAAACAAAAGGTTTCTCAGAGTCCCTGTATCACAAAAAACTCTTCTGGCATTTCCCCAGGAACCTTCCCACACTGTCAAAACAACTCAGCCACAACACAGAAAAATGGCCACAAATCATCAGTCAAAGAGGTCCAAACAATGACTAAACTACGGCTGTTGAGGTTGAAACCTCCGCCTCTGGAAACAAACGCACTCTGATGCGTTTTCTGTCAATCTCACTCTTCACAAACTAAAATGGTTTTCTAGAAGAGTTGCAGGTGTACAGAAGAGAAAAACATCACTAAGTTTGGAGCCATCAGTGACACAGGATCAGCCTCAGAGGGGGTTGTTGTTGTAGTAGTAGTAGAGCTGGCAGCCCCGCAGTCCTCTGCCAAAAGGTCACCTGCTGCTGAGTAACCCTGAGGCTCTGTGTGGCCAGCAGGACACAGCACAGGGAAAGTAGGCTGCGATATTTAAAACCTCCTTGAGAATAAGCCAGGAGGACAGTGATGAAACAGCACCGGCCGGCTTTTTATGAGTCCGCCAGCCTCTGACGGGGGCCAAATGTGGACCCCAACCCGTCCTGAAATGTGATCTGGCAGCCTGGGCAGAGAGCAGAGCGGGGAAAGCAGATTCTCTGGGGACTTGTGTGTTTGTGTCTGTGTGTGCACAATCTGCATTTGCTTTGGCTGCTAGGCAGAACAGGAGGACACACATTTAAATGAAATCGACTGAGCGAGCACGGAAGGGGACATGCCAGGTCCGTTCCTGATAATCCTGAGTCAGAAAAATACAGGCACAGTGAGGTGCAGCTGCGAAATCACTGTTCACTCTTGTGTTTTCCGAACACACTTCATGGAGAGAGACTGAGACCAACTGTTCTTTCTAAATTTGTCAGGGGGGAGAAGGCAGAGATCACACCCTTGTGCTTACGCGAGCATGTGTGAGAGTGTGTAAGAGGGGAGACAAGGCCTGTGTTCAATCTGTCCCTGCAGATGTTAAAGCTTCTCTCTTTCTGAACTTAGCACCACCTCTCTCTGCCTCCTCCAGCTCCACCCTCCTCTTTGGTAAACAAACAGTCCTCTATGGTGCCACTGTGTCAGGCTGAGGTTATGTTATACACGCTTGGCTTTCCATGAGTATCTTAATAAAGCATTAATAATGAACACAGCAGAGTGATCTTAACAGAGCGAGTCCGAGCAGAGGACAGAGCGCTGTTATCCAGGAAGAATCAATAATCCTTAGCCTGCATGAGCAAGAAGGTAAGTAAATGGCAGAATCGAACTGTTCCACCGCTACAATCTGCTCAGATATCAGAATATATGGTTTTCCACATCAGCCCAAACAAAAATGTTCATTCAGCAGTTAAAATAACAAAGTAGTGCTGATGCCCATAAGCTTCTTATAACACAATGATAACAAATGTTTAGGAAGCTGAGCCTCACTGACTCAGCATTTCTCTTTGTTTATTTCTAAGTGGCAGGCTGAAGTAAAGGCTGTTGACATGTCTTTCCTGGCATTGATGCTTTTCCTGCTTTTAATGTTTTTTTTTTCTTCAGATACAGAGTTAAAGTCGTCATGTTGTTTGCCTGCTCCTGACATGGTCTGCGCGTTACTGACCCTGCAAAGACACCGCAAAATACTTTCATAAAGGTCAGCATGTTGAAGCTTGTCCAGGCTGTGTAAGCCAGTTGACATTTTTCTGCCTCATGCAAATCTAAATCTGTTAACAATATATCAGTGAAAACTCACGGACAGTTGATTCTTTGGGCTATTACTGTGATCATCTTTGTTTCCTTGTATCCATCAGGGATTTTAACAATTCAATTGTCACTGGCATTTATCCAGCGATTACTCGTACTCTTTTTTGCTATTTGATGCAGTCACCATTCTTCTTCTCCTGCTGTGTAATGCAGTTATAACATAGCTTTTAGACACGCTACAGCCCCGTCTGGCAGGACTACCCCACTACAATCGAGCTTCTGTATAAAGTATGATAAATTTTGATTTTTTTAACAAGACAATATAAATCATATAATCATTCAAAGCTCCAAAAACAATGACCTATCCCTAGAAGCCACCACATGATGATACATCCTTAACTAGTTGAATAGATACATTGTGTTAAAAAGGGATGTAGTCTCTGTGAAAAATCAACACAGAGGGTTATTTACCTCCTTCTGCGCAAACTTTCTTATATTATTCATTGTTTCAATTGTCTTTTAATTTTGATCTGTCTTAACTTAGTCTTAAAAAAGGTCTGACAGATCTTAAATTGGTCAATATTAAATTTAGTTATCCAAAAGTAGCAGCATGATCTTGTGAATGACGACCTCTAAAATAAAACCGTGCATCAACAAAGAGTGTCTGATAACGGTCGAAATGCCATTGCTCCAAGCCGTGTTCCCACACTTCCTCCAGGGGGAATGTTGACACGCAGACAGCGGTCTAATCAGAGCTGACCTCCACATGCGTCCCACATCAATAAGATCTTCTCAGCATCATTAGCTTGTAAATCACAGAGGCCATCAGCGGAAAATAAAACAGAGGTCAACAGCCACTGTCCGAAGCCTGGAACGGATCAACAATTCAATGGGGAGAATGCAGATCATTGATCGTTTTGATCTGTGGGTCATTGTGTTGCCAAATCAGACTGAGCGGTGACGGATTGTTAGACGCTGCAGACATTAACAGCAGAGGCAACAAAACGGGAACCAAAGCTGAGCAGAGACTGGAAAAGTTAACTTTCAGCTGAACTCTCACTCGATGTAACAATGAACCACCTCCTCATAAGATGGAGTGGCCTTTCAGAGAAGGACATAGACAAACGTTCACCATAGAGATGCCAAGAATGGTGTACGATAAATTTGTCAGAGCAGAGACAGAGAGGAGAGGCAGAAATGTGCACACAGTATATTCAGGAGCTGCCAGGTCTTGTCTTAAAACTCTCTGGAGGACTTCTGTAAAACCCACAAAACCCTTCAAAAAGATCCTCAGAGCCAAATTGGGTTTACCCTAATTTCACTATTACACAAAGTGGAGTAAAAGTTCAAATGCCTGCATTACCATAGTGACGTGGGGCCAGAGCTGGGAAATGGGGCGACGTGTTGGAGGGAATGCCCTGTTGTGTATGCATGCATACACAAAGTTAACATCCTGACAGAAACACATACACACTCTCTTTCTCTCTCCAAGGGCACCAGAAGTAGCCCTCAGTATAAACCGCATTGTCCTACAAAAGCAGGCAGCTCCTCCCCTCTGAGCTGCCGTAAATTGAAGTGGGGTTTACATTAATGGGTTCTAGTGGGGAAAAGACACCTCAAGGTGCATATATAGGGGAAGCCTCCTGGAGAAATGGGTAGCCTATATTGAACAAATTAGGTTGAGAAAACATGGAAATTGCTGGGAGGAATTCTGGGTGAATGGGTTCAGTTTCACCTACTCTGTTTTTGTAATTGCAGGGGGGAGGGAGAAAATTACAGCTCTTTGTTCATTCTTCAGATAGCTCAGAAACATTTTTGCTTTTTTTTTTTTGTTTGTTTTTTTTGTTTGTTTTTTTTAGCTTAAGAATGAAAAAGAAGAAATCCAGATGTCTGATGATTGACTCAACTCAAATATCCATAACACTGCCTGGACTTCCTTACTCAGATGTTTTGATTTAACCATGCACCAAGCACTAAAACATGCATCACATATAAAAAAAAAACTCCTCAGTACATGGAGATAGTAAAGCAGAAGCACAGTTACCATGGTTATCTGAAATACAAATCAAGGTCTTTTCTCTTCTACTTATCTGCTCCTCCTGACATGTCAGAACATGTCTCTTGTTTTCCCTAACAGTGCTCTGCTGGAACCAAACTGATAATCCTTCGAGAGTAGCCATCAAGGTCAGCTGGTAAGAGCTGCTTCTGTGGACACTTTCACTGTGATGACTCAAGGAGCCGCACAAGACAATAGCTTATGATTTTTGGAGTTTTTCTGCCAGGGTGAGGACCCAGCGAGTCACTGTTTGAGGCTGTTTCTGCTTTGTTTTCACAGGTTCGATAGCTATGCTGCATTGGCTCCCTGTGACGCAGGGATTGGATCAATATTGGGTCTCAGGGGCAGGGGAGAAGGCTGCAAAAAGGACTAGGCGGCTAATATGCTCCAAGGGTGGATAATGTTGTGATCAAGGGCTGGTGTCAGCATTGTGGTTAATTCTGTGTCTGTTCTTTTTGTCCAATCATGTGTGATTTGTGTGAGGCCCTGGTTACCTAAGATCTCATAATGTAAACAAAGAGATACTTCAGAAAAATACAAAGGATTCACTTACAGTCAATGCAATCTAGCTGAGGTCAGGGGGATACTGACCATCTGTGAAAGACTGCACCAGATTGAGGGGCGCCTCATGTCCCAATAACCCAGCTACAGTCTACGGACAGACAGAGATTATCACTGGGATCCAAAGTCTTCCACGGGCTAGTATGCAGTTTGCATGTACAGGCCAGAGGAGCCCCAGCATGCCACGTGAATTACAGGAGACCTGCAGACATGTTCAAATGATTTATGACAAAATAAAAACTGGCAATCTAGTACCGCTCAAACAAAACATACACCTGCTTTTCTGGTCAAACATAAGAGAAAGTTGCTGTTCTTCTGCCAGCCTGAGGACACAGCAGTACTATAATCCACACACACAGACGGTACAGGACCATTAATCATCTGCGACCCAGTTCTGCTTCTGGCCCCACACTCTTCACATGTGCTTCAGGCCCAAGGTTGACTTTGCAGTCTCTGTATTTACCTCAGTGTGGTGCAGAGGTTGCATGCCATGAAGATTAAATCAAAAGGACAGAGGGCAGGAGGGGATGAGTGCGTGGTTGGACTCAGCGGGAACACATACACATACATACGCTTCTGGTAAACCATCAGTGATATCAAACAAGCTAAGAAAATGCCTTCTAATTCTATCAAAGTACCAACATATAATGTATTTCTGATGGAAATTAAATCAGCTTGGTGCTTTATTGTGTTAGAGACCACTAAAAGAGCTCTGCCTCCTGTCAGTCACACTGCTCAAGTCCTACAAGCAGCCTGTATTCAAATACGCTCGGGCTGTGTTTAATCATTCTCCTGTTTTCACACATAAATTTGCAAAAACCTGTCAGACAAAATAAAACATGCTTGTTTTCAGATGACAGTGTTTACACCTGTCTTAATCCAGTATCATGTTGAACTACGAGGACATCCAGATGAACTTACCCAGGTAGAGTGATGCGTTTTCTTTCTTCACATTGTCATCTAGGTATGTAGGCCCCAGGGTGTAGATTGGTGTCGACCCCATGCCCACAAGAATCTGGGCGCAGATGAACAGAGTCACATACAGGTCGTGCTCGTTGCCCTCCTGATCTCGAGGGCACGATGCCACGTCAAGTTCTCGCCCGCTGCCGTTACCACTCTGACAGAGACCTTCATGTCCCGATGATGAGTTCATCTCCTGGATCTGGTACGGAGGTGAGATGAAGTGTGGTAAGGAGAACAAAGCTGCCCCTACAGCAATGACCACGCCGCCCACAGCCAGCCAGCGTGGCCTCTGACCTCTGCCACCGAAGTAAGAGATGAAGACCACCACCAGCAAGCTGCCGATGTCAAAGCAGCTAACCAGCAGGCCGGACTCAGAGCTCCGCAGGCTGTAACGCTTCTCGATGGTGGTGATGACGCTGCTCAGGTAGCCTGAAACCATCAGCGACTGGATGAAAGTCAGGTAACACATGCAGAACAGAAAGCAACGGGAGTCGCTCAGGATGACACGCACGTACTTCCTTGCTGGGATGCGAATAAGGCGGGTGAGAGAGAAACCAAGTTTTTTGCCCCCAGACCCAGCAGCCCTGTGGCCCTCAACCGGCAAAGAGCTGCTGAGCCCCACCATGCTGGAGGCAGAGGGGGAGAAGTCCGTCCTGGAGGAGGGGGACTCTGCCTGGCTGGAGTCTGGGGTTTTGGGCTGGAGCTCGGTGCTCTCCTGCACAGCCACACAGGTGTGAGCGGTGCTGACAAGCCGAGGCTCTGCGGCCTTAGGATATGGCTGACAGGGTCCATTGAGGATGGGTAAGCTCTTAGACTTGAAGCTGTTCTCTGGGTCTGTGTACTGGTCCTGAAGCTCGCAGATCTCCAGAGACTCAGACAGGTCGCTCCCCGTTTCATCATTGTCCAAAGAGGTCATGATTGTGACTGTGCTGAGAAGTCAGTAGACAACGCTCTGTCCTACCAGTGAGACTGGGGCGGACTAAACCCCTCTGGCTATGTGCGTGTTTTATTCCTCATATTTACAGCAGTGCTGATCGATCTAAAGCAGCTTCTTTCAAAGCTCAACAAGAAAGTCTGAATGTGGTCGCAAGCCTCTGACAGAGCTGTAATGTGATGCAAGACTGAAGATCATCACTTTCCCTAACACTATAAAACCATGTCTACTGGGTAAATTATTGACAATAAATAACTTGATGGATATCTTAAGAACACATAACTTATAACAAAGAGGTGCTGACTATACTGTGCTTCATTATTTCAGGATCTCAGGTGGATTTTATGGCTCTTTGTTAGATAGCAACCTTTATTCTTAATGTTTCCTTTGTCCCATGGCTGTGCAGCATCCTAGAGCAAAAGAAAAAAACAAGACAAACAAATGTAAATAACCGTAGCTAGTTATTTTTATACATATTTTCATATATGTTTGAATTTAACCCTTGTCGCTCATGGTGCTCCAGCAATATTCCCATACCGGTTTATACTGGTCAGATAAATGTTGTTTAAAAAATGAGTCAGAACAAAACACACTTTCTAAAACAACGACACAAAAAACTATCACACCTGTCAAACTGTCGCAGCGGTTGAGGCTAAATAACAGCCAGTTCTCCTTTGTCAAAACGACAATTTAAACCAAGAGAACAAAAGACCACGCTGTCCACAAACGTCTCAGTCATGACTTTAGGAAGAAATAAAACCGCTTCAACGCGAGACATATCAGTAGCAAAGGGACAATAAGTCTCGACAGCGACCAAAACGTATTTTTTGACAGAACTTCTAGGAAAGGCTTGGAGTATAGACGGCTGTAATACTTACACAGGACAGAGGGAGGTAGCCTGTTGTTCTCTACGGAGCAGCCACTCAGTGAATGAAATCTGTTTGATGCGGATGGCTGCTGCTGCTGCTGCTGGGCTTGGCTGCTTTCAATGACTGTCGGAAGTTTTGCCGTAAAGCAGTCGGTGGATGAACAAAGTAAGAAAAAAATATATTTATTTGGCACTTTATGTCACATTTGTGGAAAATATTACACATAGTACTTAAAATAAGTGAAAGAATTGTTGCGTTATTCTACTTGACTGGTTTCTTCAAGATAGACATGTCGAATAATATTGGTCCTGTTTTAATATTTGCCACTCAAAACAAAATTTTCTGTGTTTCGCCTAAAGAATATAAAAAATTCATTAAAAATATTTCATGGTTTACTCTGATAAATATATACAGGACAGAAAACTATAAGACAACAATTACACGTACAACTTCATGGTAACGTTACAAAATCCTACAAGGTGACGTTAACATGAACTCACCAAATAGTGGGGGGATTTGTTTTTCACGGAAACCACATCGGGACTTGTAGTTCATTTCATGAATCAGGTGTTTGCTTGGCTTACCGTTAAACCCTCATATAAAATATTGATGAATAAAAGCAGCACCAAGAGACAAAAATTCACCTGATACTTGCAGAAAATACTAAAATACAAATCTTTGTATTCTGTTAATTTCGCGTTTGCCTTGCTTAAGGACTGCATGTACAAGCATGCATGTAAACTCATATGGCGGCTAGCTCAGCGCACTACGTCATCCTGACAGCTGGGACCCTTGCTGACCCAGCAGTGATTGACTGGACTCAGACTCGTATTGACAATGCCTGGCAGCCTCTGACGCAATAAAATGTCAACAATAAAGTCTCAAGACGCCAGGTTGTTTATTTATGTGAGTACTACAGACCGGCATGTATATATATATATATATATATATATATATATATATATATATATATATATATATATATATATATATATATATATATATATATATATATATATATATATATATATATATATTTATTTCTTTATTTTTTTGAAGACTGAATTGAACTGAATGAAGAATAATTGGAAAACATCAGTGCTGACACAGAATAAGATGTACCTTTTTGTAGAGAGAGCGTTGACTCTGAATGGCTGTCAAAGCGATGGATGACTTTCCCTAAGGTCATTAATTCATTTCCTGGACTAGCTGGGTGATCAATCCAACCCATTCTTCTCCTACTACTCCTCTCTCTTCTCCTCATTCTGATTCCTCTTTGGCTCTTCCTTGAAGAACAAGCTTAAATGTCAATCTACACCTCACTGTTCAAAACAAGCGAGTGCAGTAGAAGTTATTTCATGAAGTATCAGGTGACACTGTCTCAGATTTTTTCCTCCTTGCTGAGCAGCCTTCACACTCTATGTCTCGTCTGAATCTGTCACAGAAGAGCTGTTGCTCACTTAATCAGAGTGATCAATATGAGGCATCATAGTCCCTAACAAAGGCTCCTGTGGCCTTCGTTTAAAAGTTCATCTCTCTTCGTCTCTGGTTATCAGCCCACAGCTGGCTTCTCAATAGCACAAACCCTGATGAATCCACAACAGTGTAAAGGCTATGCTTGTGGCTTTAAACTGCATCTAGCAGCGATAGAAAGTGTTTGTTTTACTAGTAAAAAAAATCTTTCTTTACAAATCATTGGTATCTGGAATTCAGATACACAAATCCTAACCCCGAAATGTCCTTTCTCTGCACTAGTTAACTTAAATGTGGGGTCTGCAGGATTTTCGTGGAAAAAAGAATGTCAATTTTTACAAGAATGATAACCCTCTTTGCCTGTATGCTAATGTTTTGGTTGTATCGGGCAGAGAGTGGCTACCTCAGCCAATCACAGCATGCCCAGTGCGCAAGTGACTTTGCATGTTGATAATAGCAAGTGGATGAAGCCATCCTGCACAGCAGCAACAGAACACAACAGAAGTGAAACAAAATGCCAACAAGCTTTTTACCAAAAGAGGGTGAAGTTTGGCTTGACTTTCATTCACTTTCAGGAACTTGGAGAGCAGTATGAAGAGTGACACTAGTTGACTCTCTTCTAAACAGGTATGTGTCAAATACCCATGATTAGCTTGTGCTAATATGTCAAGTCCAGTGCACGGCTCTTGAGTCTCTCCCAAGGAGAAACACCATGCTACATGTGGTTGCTGGGCTAGTGAGTGTGTTCCATGGGTATGTTCATGTGGCTTCAGTCAGAGGTTGTGGGTGTATACTGCCACTGGCACTGATCCAAGGAGAAGGAGCACAGTTTAAATGTTGTGTTCATGAAAAAGTAATGGAAAGTCCTACAGACACTACCTTTAGATGTTTATTTATATTTCTTTTCTTTTCTTTTCTTTTCTTTTCTTTTCTTTTCTTTTCTTTTCTTTTCTTTTCTTTTCTTTATGTATTTATTCATTCATTTATTTATTCATTTATTTATTTATTTTATTATTTAATCTCTGTTTTCAGATAAGGACATAATGGGAAACATTAACATAAAATACAGAAGAATGTCTCCGTCTTTTCGCACTTTGCTTTTTTCTCTCCACAGATGAGCCTTTTGCTTATCTGTGTACAATTTGTACACTAAGTTGTCACTTCTAATTAGGGATGGGTACCTTTCACATTTGAATCGATACGGTACGGATGCCTGGTACCTGGCTTAATAGTACTGGTACCGATACTTAACAGTACCAATTTTCGTGACTTCTTTGTGTTTATGTGGTAAATATATAAATTTGTGTAATAGTAAAGTACATTTTTTTCAATTTAACATATTAATACTTCAGTATATAACCTTGCAATGCTTAGGTCAAGTCCAGCATGGAAAAGCGCCTACTCTTCCACTCCCTCACAGTCACAACCTGTGTTTAGGTACCTAAACATGGTACCTTTTGATTCTACGTGAATCAGTACTGGGTACTTTTGACAGAATTCAGTCAGTACCTTTGAAAGTACCTAATTTGGTACCCATCCCTACTTCTAGTGATGCCAATTCTTCTAAAATCCCACACACACTGGCTTAAACAACATTAGATTCATAAGAAGACATCTGGCCTTTGGACAGAAGCTTTATCCAGCTACTGGCTGAAAACTTTGTTGAAGTACACATTTCAAATATTAAATTTTTTGTCATGCCTCAATTTGTTTCGCTAAGTGTCCCTAAGTTGCCTTGACATCAGTAACTCTGGGTGCTAGAATTGATAAAACAAAAATCAATCTTGAAAATATGCTTGACTTATATCAGGAAGGTATCATCTTGGCATGTTGTGGTCATGGTCATGATATCCTCACCTTTTCCCAAGAAACCACCACTGGAAATTTAAGATAATGTGAGAAATTAGTCTGAATTATGAGAAAACATTTAAGAATTCCATTTTGTTAGAAGTAAAGTAAACAGAGTCTATGGGATGTACAGATATCCCATAACTCAGAAAAATCACAATGGCTCTTTCAGCTCAATGATCGACCCACCACTCACTAATATAATCTGTGAACTGTAAACCTCTCCAATCCATGAGCTGTGGCTCTCTGTGACACAAATAAATATAATTATGAAACTTGATTTATAGAAGTTACTAAGTCCACTGCAGCAGCCCATGACCTTTGGTAAAACAGAGAGCAAGAGAGGTTGGAGACTTCACAGTTGACAGGAGCAGACTTTTCCAAAGGTTAATATGTTCATGCCCTCTCAGAAAGAGTTTTAATAGAGTACAGTGCAGCTTCAGAAGAATCTGGTGTGAACTCTCTGTGGCAACAGAAGAACAAAACATGTCTGTTTGTGGTGCAGAAAAACAATCTGAAAACTTCCCATGTGAACGAGCCGACCAGTACAATAGAGACTAAACAAGCATGCCTGCAATTTTGAAGACGGGGGGGTCACTACAAAGCCTTCCTTCAAATATTCCCACAAACTCTGCCAGCAGTCATTGCTGTATTGTATTTCTCATATTCCCAGCAATAAAAACTCATAATTTCTTATTAGAACAACTGTGAAATCTGTTTATGGCACACAGAGGAGCAAGAAATCAAAGCTGTTTAAAATATCAATATCTGTAGGCATTACTCGGGCTGTGAGTTTTCATTGAGGAGACTCTGCAGATAATGATGACTGTGTCAATATCAATAAAACTATGAAGTCAGATGAACTGCAGATTATGCTGTCTGGGATGTGTAATCACATGGTGTTGATGTTTTCCACTGATCCAAAACTGATCCCTGTATTCTTAAAGGGATCCTCTGGTGCCCTCTGGTGTACAGTCTGATGAAATAAAATCAGCCTTCAAGGAAGCTTTTTGTTCATCCAATGGACACTAGATGGAGCCTTTGTATCATTATCACATGCAGCAAATGGAGAAAGTGAATTGCTTGCTGAATTAAAGTAGTGATTCAGGTAACAATGAGAAGTTAAATAGCTGTATTCATCCAGCTTTGTATTATTTTTGCTAATTGTTTAAATTGCATTCAACAGTTTAAGCATGAAGATCATTCACTGTAATTGGGGCTCTGCTTTGAGCCGGTGCAGAACGCTGTTAAAGAAATGAACCCAAATGAGTACATTTAAGCGCTTTAGTTTTAGACTTTGAGAGACTGTTTTATAGTTTGATGAAGGGAAGTCAAGTTTTTTCTGTTGTTTCTCTAGTTCTTGCATTTATTTATTTATCTTAATCTTAATCGAATCAAACTAGATCAATCAAAACTAGAAGGATGGGTTTGTCAGCAACCGTGAAGCACATCAAATTGTACCTTTGCTTCAACAGTCTGCCTATAGACAAAAAAAATGTGAAAATGTTATGATAAAGGCAATGCTAATGTCCTGTTTTACTCTTTTATATAACTTAGAAACGTTTAAGCTTCAGTGAGGAACTTCCAGTTGTGTCCATTTTGGCACTCCCTGTAAATAAAGTGAAATGTCACATGCCTGTCCACTTGAGTGCTTAGCATGTTCTGGGGAAAAATCTCCCCTTTCTTTTTATTTAAAGAGGAAAATTATTACTTACTGCTATGGAACAATGTCACACAGAAAAGGCTCTTAGCTTCTGTGAGGAAGCTTGAGGAAGCTGCTTCTGTGGAAGTAGTTTTAGACGAACGTAACCACACAGAAAAAAATTAGACCTTGTACTAAGATCCTTGATTGCTTTTGTAGGTCTTAATGAATCAGAATCAGAATCGAGTTGTATTGCCAAGTACATTTGCACATACAAGGAGTTTTACTTGGTGTGTTGGTGCAACAATTAACAAGAAAAAAAAGAAATAAAGAATTACTTGCTGTACATTCTGTAAAATAGAATAGAATTTAGAGAAAGTTGAGGTATAGAATATAAAAATATACAAAATATAGGGGGAAAAAAGAATATTTATAGAAAATTAATGAAACAACAATAATAATGAGATAAACAGAAGATAGACAAGTGACATCAACCTGCAAAAAATAAAATAAAATAAAATAACCTACGTTGTTTTGTTTTTTTCCCCGAGTTTGTCTGCCATTCTTTTTACATTATGCCCTTGATTATGGCTGTTTTTGTCTTTCTTTTCTTGCTAAACACTCAAAAATTAGGTCTCCACCTGTCACTCAAAAATGATGACATCATCATCATGATCTGTAGCCTGGCCTAACACTTCTCGTGGCCTTGGGTCTGTCTCCCCCTCCTCCATCCCTCTCACACTCTTCCTGTTAACCATCCTGACTTTATTGACATTACAGGAATCACTGATGAAACAGCGTCTGTTTCTCGGCTCACTGTAGAGCTGTTAAAAAAAAAATCACAGACATGCTTGTGCATAAATACACTGCTGGTTACCATCCCCCACTGTTTACATCTTTTCCTGTATGCAGCTTGGCTATTGTATCCACCAGGTTACATACGGGAAAGTGTAATAATGACCGACATGTAGGTGTTGTTATCTGTAACTGGAAGACGAGTGTGCTGCTAGGAATCCAAGGATACCTGTGTTAAAAAGAGCTTAAGCTGTTTGGTAATATGCATCAGCTGAGTCTTCATATTCTGCCTCAACAACCTCATGGTCTCTGTGTGTTACACTGCTTCATCAGCTAATGGTTTACAGCAGCACTCAGACATATAGGAGGACTCTATGCCTGAACTATAACCCTCTGTGGTACTATTTTACCACATTCTGCTTCCCGGTAAGGCATCCTTTTAAATTAGCTGCCCTCTTTGTTTTGCTTTCTAAGGTTGACATTCCTGTGTTGTGGACAGACTCCCTGCTCTGTAGTCAGGACTACTCCCTGGATCAATTTAACCATTCAGAAGAAGCCTGCAACTGGAAACTCTGCAGCCCAGAGAGTGACTGATACATATGAATAAGCCCAGCAGATCAGGGCAGAAGGGTGGTGTAGTAATTGTGTTAAAAAGTGCAAGGGCCTCCAAAATAAAGACCCCTAGTATAAGCCTGTGGAGGGCCCCTTACTGTGCGGAGCAATCCCAGCAGATTGGGGCCCATGCTTATGCAAAGTGCCTCACCCCCCTCACCCTCTGCCTTAGCATCACGAGGACAGGTCACCCAGTGAGTATACTACACCGGTCACTACATGACAAAAGCGTGCTGAATGGCTCTTTCCTAATAAATCACGAGGGCATTTACAAATATGTTGCTAGCATAGAAAAGCACAACAGCTCCCTTCCCTGTAGGGATCTTTAACACTGATAACACTCCAGTTTGACTGGAGAGATCCTCCCTGCTGAGGGGGGCTTTCGATAACACTGACTGATAAGGGATTACTGCCATGCTAATGATTTATATCAGGTTAACATTCAATAGTCGTTAAGATTTGGTCCTGGAAAATCTAAAGATTGCAAGTAGAAACTTTTCATTTTAAAGTGATCCAGAGGGGAATGCCTTTCTATAAGAGTTTTTCCTTAGATTGATGGATATAAATAATGTGACAGATTGATGTATTAGTTAGGGCATCATAAATTTGTGTAATTTTGTACATAATCTTGGACAAAGTGTCATTTTTAAAAAGCTAGCATCATATACTACTTCTTTCCTGAATTCTACGAAACCTATTTCAATCAAGTGACTCCTATTCTAATCAAAATCTTGTCAGTTTCAGACTTATAATCATAAGGCAAAGTGTCTTGTTCCTAATCCTAAATTTAGATGTTAGCTGTTTGACACTTTTTTCTTTGACTCAACACAGCTTAAGTAAATGGCTAAGCTAATAGCAAATTTAAACAATGATAGTCAACATGCTGACTTAAATCAAAACAGGTAATATTTTATGTATCTTTTTCAATCTTGCTTTAAAAAAGTTAGCATGTTAACATTTGCCAATTTGTAGAAATAGTAGCTGGGTTTTAGCTGAGTCATTGCTAAAAACAGTTTTGCAGTAAGAGATGTTAATATCGCTAAGAATGCTAGTTTTACTTTAGGTAGAGAAAACTAATGAGGTATTATTCATAAGCGTTACTTCTTAAACAGGTTACTCTGAACTGAAATGCTAAGCTATCTTTCAAAACTAAATTCTTTTAAAACAGTTTATGACACCTAAAAATCAAGAAAATTAGATTGAAGGCTGATCTAAAAACTGTAAACTGCTGAAATTTCTACAAAAACACAGGCATTGGATTCATGTGAAAACAAAAGAAAAAATTCAATGAATTTCAAACCCTGTAGAGCTCAGTATGTGGTTAGGAGAAGTTTTGTGTGTAGATGATCCAGTCCAAAAATACTTTTCCCCTTTGCACTTAGGGCCTTCCTCGTTTACTAACGTCTTTAATTTGAGCGATGAATACTTGGAAACTCTTTGTTACACATTAAAGAAAAATAGACCTTTACCTACAAGGTTGATTATTCCTTATTATTTTTTTAAGTATGAAGCTGTTGCCATGGGGTTGCCATTGGAAAAAGGAATGAACTACATTTTGAAGCAACAACCTTTGTTTACGTTTTCTACAGAATTTCATCAAGTTACAAACCTGATTGTGAAAAAGAAGCATGACATACAACACCTAAGTAAAGTTAACAGACAGAAGCTAATATCAACCAACACACATGTATGAAACAGAAAAAGGACTACAATCTCTGCTACCATGTTTACATCAAATGCCACGGAAAACTAAAAAAGTCAAACCCTTGAAAAAAGTGTCTAACCTTTCAGCCTGATATTCACTACTGTCTTTGACTCAATGAGAATATTTAAGGGGAAGAGGATAGGTGCTATGAAAAACACAAGGTTGGCGTATTAAACCTGTGGTTATGACGATGTGTGTCCTGTGGTGTGACACCAGAAATGATAGTGAGGGGTTGAATCCATCCAATCTAATGTTTTGGAGAGAGAATTGTAAATGGACGCCCAAAAGAGACAAGGAGCAAGGTGGAGATTTGTTTGATAGAAGACACTACCTGCTTGCACAAGAGAAGATTGGCAAGAAATATTTCATCCACATATTCTCCACAGGGGGGCGCCAAAATCAACAGAAACTGATGTCCTTCATCGGAGCTTTAAAATCCCACACAGCCTATCTTTAGAATAAGAATTAAAGTAGAGCAAATACAAAAATAAATAAAAATATCCCTTTGCTTCTATTATTAACAGAATGTGTATACATTGAAAAGACAGGTTCCCTGAATGATTGTACTGGAGACAGCTGGAAAAAGACCAACTTGCAGTATTTACGTTGGTAGATACCTGGGGCTTCATTTGATTTGTATACAGATGCCAATTTTTATTTTTATGTTTTATGCACTAAACCCTGTAACTGATCATATTTGCAGTAGTCACCAACAATGATTACTAATCAAAGCTCTTCTTTATCATCAGACAAATAATCGTAATATTGTGATTATTGACCAAACCAGAAACCCATTTCTCATTATTTATTTAGACCAAACCAACATGCCGCTACGCTTTCAACAAAATAAGATAACCCCATAATGTTTCATAGGCAGCTCACAGGTGAATATCTGGGACTCTACTGCTGGTACGAGAAGGAAAAAGCAGGGAGGACCCTTAGTTTACAGTAAACACTCGGGCTGTTTCAGGCCCTCTTCATTCCTCCTAACACATATGGAAATGGGTCATACCTTCAGGGCTTTGTCCTCCTCCAAGAGCATCCACACTGGCCTCACAATGTTAAAGGAGGGACTGGCAAACATTTCATATTCATGGGGCACAATTACCTCCATATGAATGGAATAATTGGCTCTTTAGAGGCTTAAGCCACCAACTCAAGTATTTTGCAGGCCCCTGGGCTAAGGTGATGGGCTATCAGAGCACAGGTCTGCTCCATCAGCTGTTATAAGAGAGGGAAACCCACCATCTGTGTGCTCAGGTCACACTGGTCCATAGGTTCTATACTTCTACATGATATCTAGATGTGTCAAGGGTTTGTGTTTCTGCTTATGGAAAATATAAATGATAATTTATCACTTGGATGAAAATGTTAAACTGATAAATTGTTTGTTTTTGTTTTGAGAAGGAAGCGTGATTGCCAAAGATAACAGCTAAATGATTTAAATTCCATGATTGGCTGATGACCAAGTGGCAAACAATGATAAAGGGATTCAGAATAATGGCTCATCTGTCAGCAGAGACCATTTCAAATTAAAGAACAGTTGTATGTCTATGTGAACGTCTTAGATACAACTCAAAGAAATCCTCATGATTTCTGCACAACACCCTGAACAAATTTTTGGGGCATCAACTTTTTGCAGATGCAGCATGTATCTATCCCACAGATAATCATGAATCTGTGATGCCCTCTTCCCTCTGAACGTTCAGCTCCTGCTTGGTTGAACCTAAAGGGAAATCCCTTTGCTATTGTTTTGATACCACCCTGACTCACAGCAGCCCTTCACAAACCAGAGGTACTTGAGCGTGTGCCTTCTTAACCCCTGAAGAGGATCCTTCTGCCCAGCTCATCCCACTAATTACCCCCCAGCCATACTGTAAATGGGCCACTCCTGATAATCAGCCTAAGCTGGGAGGCAGGCTGCGGAGATGCACCGACAGAAGGAGACAGGGATGGATCGGGATGAAAGTAAAGGGGACTTTTCAATGAAATTGATTAGCTGGGACCAGAAGGCTTAGTCTGACCAGTTGTAAAAGTTTTGGTGAAATCATCACTGAGGCGTGCGGTAGCTTCAGGTCAGTTGCTGCAGCTGTTAGGTTTTCTTTTTGAAGCAAGTTTGTTTTTCGAGAACTTACTGAAAAAAGGTTTAAAGTTCTAGAAATCTCCTGTAATAACATTTAAACACAATCATATGAGAGAGATTTGAATGCATTTCAGGTTTTAAGTCCTAAAGTCTACAAAAGATTAATTGATGGTAACCATAGTGAATGTATCCGCCAAAGGTTATACATCTTTTTGCTTTCTTCAACAAAGGGGTCACCGTTAAAAGTCTGTCTTCATGAAAAATAAATGCACAAATGCTTTTTTCACGGTAGACTCTGGGCTGTCACTTCTGCAACAAATCTGCATTAAAAATAGTCCCATATTCAAACATTATTTACTCCTCTTTAAGGAACAATCACCAACAGTCACAAAGCCAAAGATTAACAGGTT